>NC_045969.1:38895402-39221652 GCF_010909765.2 Amblyraja radiata | reverse complement strand
CCAATTAAATGCTATGAAACCTCAATTAATTTACATGGTATCAGGCAAATCATCACATGTTGGACCCTCCTGCTGGGGCCATTGAAAAGTTACAAGACACATACTGCAGTTTGGCAAGTACTGGCAAGTTCCTTAATTGCCTTTCATAGATTTTGTTTCATTCTACTGATGACTGATTGGAGCACAGGGACTCAATTTTCAACTTTGCAAATAAGTCACAACAAATATATTAAAAAGTAACATTTATAGATTTTGGGATAAAATTAGGAGTTTTATATCAGCTTATCTTGTCCTATTTGTACAGAGAAAAGTAATTTTGTTGAAAGAAAATGCTTGTTATTTAGTGTGACTGCTCACAAACTGGGTGCCTTAAGTGCAACTCTTTGTGTATTTGCAAAGGTACTCCACTTATTTACTGTATTTGTTCTAAGTGCTTGTCACACACTTCGGAAATTTTAAATTGCCAGCAATTGATGTACCAAAGTGATATTTCTGACAAGTTGGCCAAGTGAGATTTTGTGCTGTGAGAAAGCAGAATGAATATTGTTGCAGTTCCTTGGAAATAAATAAGCAACCATAGGAACAAGCATCGGGCATTACCTGCCCCGGATATTCTCTTGAGCACAATGGTGCTAATCACTTCCCAAGGCAGTCCAAGATGCTTGCATGTAGAACTGTCCTAAAATGTCTAATATCCAATTATGCAGTACATCCTAGTGCGGTACATCCAATCAACTTAAAAGCAGAAAGACCTCAATACTTGTTGCAATGAAATCAGATACAAGTTGTTAAGTTCCTTTGAAACAATGAAAACTGAAGTTTCCTATTAGCTGATACAGGTTGTTGAGCTGACATTCTGTGACCCACGTACTATGTGATTGCACTTGAAGCTGAAACAAGGTATTTCTGCGATGGATGAATATTTTTTAATGTGGTAGTCCATTGCTCAAGTTGAAGAGTTTGGCTGTTCTTCCAACTGTTTCACTGAAGATTGGGCTGAGAGAAGGGGCGATCCATTGTCAAATAAATGCTATTCTCTTTTGCTACAACATCTAAGGTGGCACACACAATTATTTTACAAATAAGTTACCTGTGCTGCTTCCCTTTGTCCGTGCATGAATGGAAGTCATACTTTGCAATCCTGAGAATGTAGTTTAGTTTAGTTTAGAGATACAGTGCAGAAACAGGCGCTTCGGCCCACCGCATTCGCACCGACTAGCGCTCCCTGCACATTAAAGGGGCTGTCCCACTTGGGCGACCAAATTGGCGAGTTTCGAAGAGTTTGAAAAAATGACATGTTGAAGACTTCCTTCGACTATGTAGAAGACCTCCTTCGACTAGCTCCGACCAGTTACAACTAGCTACGACTAACTTCAGGAAAATTGGACACCGAATAGTGGAGAGTGAAGACGATCTCCTACGATCTCCTTCGACCTCCCTTCGACTGTGATGAAGACTATCTACGACTACCTTCGACTACCTTCGACTACCCTCGATTACCTACGACTAACATGCTGACCTAGTACGACCTACTACGAATAAACCTACAAGTAAAAATAATATCGTTTTTTTCCATGGTGACCTTTTTTTACTCGCGGGCATTTTTTAACATCTTGAAAAAAACGCCGCAACCTAGCTGAGGCCTCGAGTACGCGGAGACCACTCTTGCGCATGAAGGACAGTTACGAAGACCTCCAACGACCTCGTGTCAACCATGTTGCGAGTATGAGTCAAGGGCAATCTCGCCAGAACTCGCGGATTAGGTCGCCCAAGTGGGACAGGCCATTAACACTACCCCACATGCACTAGGGACAATTTTACATTTATATCGAAGCCAATTAGCCTACAAACATGTACGTCTTTGGACGTGATTCTTAAAGCAAGCCTTATTGTGTTTTAAGAATCTCTGAAAGCTATTTTAACTTGCAAGATCTGCTGTTAGGACTAGTTCGGACTAGTTGTGGTTAGTTCCAGGATTACTTCTGATGCTACAGTTAACAAGTATAGAAATAGAAGAAATGTGAACAGTTGAAGGCAGGGAGGCACGTGCCATCAGGGTAGGCAAGGTAGGCACTGCCTACCCTGAATAAAATTATAAAATGAAAATTATTAAATATAAATAGTAAAGGCACGGGAGAATTATGCCTACCTAAGAGATCGATCTCTTAGGTAGGCATAATTCTCCGTGCATTTCATGCGCAGTACATGCAATACGGGAAAGTGTGTGCAGCCCACGCGCCGTGGATGCTGCTTCAAGCCGTGTATATCAAGCAGAGCTGAAGGCAGCTGAGATTCTGCCTTTGCAGCGTGGACCGTGTACTGCGCATGCACAGCGCAAGCGGCTGTAAAAGGACAGCGCCACTGAGGGGGGGGGAGGAGAGTTCCTTTCACAGCGTGTGGGGAGTCTGGCCAGTGGTAAAGTTGCAGGAGGGCAGGAGCGTTGAGAAGGAGGGGGTCGGGGATCATGCCAGAGCAACCAGCTCAAGAGCGGGTCAGCGGGCGATGGTTAACAGGACAGCGGGCGGTGGAGTCTACTCCATGTGTCAGTGCGAGTAACCTCAATTGGTCCCTTGTTCGCGCTGACACAGGAGTGTCCACTGCCCGCTGTTCTGTAATCCATCGCCCGCTGACCCGCACCGCTCTATGATTTGCTCTTGAGCTGGTCCCCTCACTGGTCAGACGGAGAGCAGTGCCAGAGGTGAGCGTGCCGGCAGAAGACGCTGAGGTCCGGCGGCCGTTCGCAGCCACCCGAGCTGCTTCCCTCCCCGGCCACAATGCTGTGGCTCTGCGCCCGGAGCGTTGCGGCAGCGTTGAGTGAGTTGCTGGCATGATCCCCGACCCCCTCCTGTCCTCCCCGCAACTTTACCCCTGGCCAGATTCACCACACGTTGTGAAAGGAACTCTCCCCCCAATTGGTCCCTTGAACTAGTATTGTCATTCAATAAGATCACAACTGACTCAACTTGTCCCGGTGTGCTCCTGTTTTTCCCACCATCTCTCCACCTGCCATCACCCTCCACCCCTCACCCATTCAGTAATTCAGAATGAAGGAGATTTGGAACCCTTGGGCAAATTGAATTGTTACTTTCTTTAGCTTTATTCTTTATTTTTACGGAGAGGAGAACAATCTGCGCATGCGTGGTTTAAGATTTTTTTTAAAAAGCCGACTGACTGCCTACCCTGAGTAATTACTCATGGCACGTGCCTGCTTTGTGTGGAGTGGGTGCAGTACAGATGGAGTGGATGATAAGGGGTGTAGGCGGTGGGTTTAGAAAGAATGGCAAGTGTGAAAAAACCAGGGTAGATAAAGAGGAGAGAGAAATAAGGGAGGGGGAAATGACAAAAAAACATTTTAACTGTAAGGGTCTAAGTTTCCCTCTGCAATGATTTCATTACCAGGACTTGGTTAATGGAGCATTATTAAACATAGCACATAAAACAGTACAGCACAGAAATAGGAATAAGGGTCTCGACCCAAAATGTCACCCATTCCTTCTCTCCAGAGATGCTGCCTGTCCCGCTGAGTTACTCCAGCATTCTGTGTTTATCACAGGAATAGGTCTTTGGTCCACGCCGAACATGAAATTAAACTACTCTCCTCTGCCTCCACACGTCAAATCCCCCCATTCTCTGCAGATCCATGCGCCTTTATAAAATCCTCTTAAATGCCACCATCATGTTTGCCTTCACAACCACCCTTGACAGCGAGTTTTTGGCATCCATGTACAAAATAAAGTAAATATGCCCCACACATTTCCTTTAAACTTTGCCCCTCTCATCTTAAAGATATGTCCTCTAGCCCTTGACATTTCCACCCTGGGAGAAAGTTTCTGATTGTGTACCTTATCTATGTTCAAGAATTTATTTAATGAGTAAGAAGAAAAGGCAGATGTGTTGGAAAGAACTGCAGATGCTGCTTTAAATCGAAGGTAGGCACAAAATGCTGAAGTAACTCAACGGGACAAGCAACATCTCTGGAGAGAAGGAATGGTTGACGTTTCGGGTCGAGACCCTTCTTCAGAACTTCTTTAATTAATGAGTTGGGAATCTTCTTTCACTTGGATGAGAATTGAGATTTTAATGTCTATTGTGCAATTGTGCCTAGTTTGCAGATCACCAAATAATTTTATATAACATTATTCAGAATTGTGTGCATCAGACACTGCAGACTATAACATGGGGACGCAGAGGCAATATGAACGGAACCCGATTTGCCAGCGCAACAACATAATTTTTGCTGAAGGCATGTTCTGCAGCTTTCTCTGTATTTAATTGTTAAATAATAAATAAAATATCTTTTGTATAGATGCATTCCCTTTTCAATTTCCTGTGGTTATGTTTGCCATTTTTTACGTTGACACTTTACAAAGTTATTAAGTTTGATCGGTTGGCTACAAGTAATTCAATCAGCAAGTTTCCAGTGAATATGTGAAAAGTGGTGAGAAACAACCATTAACTTTCTGTTTAATGTGTTTCATTTTTTAGAGGTCCAATTGAAACTATTCCAGATCTTTATAATGTTTTATGCCAAGTGAAGTCCCAACAAATAGATTTTTTTTAAATTTGGACTTCTTGTTGAAATGAGATGACCAAGGCCACCAGTGATGAACGCCACCTCCTCTATGGACGTGTACCCCCGGCCCAACGGCTGAAGTCCAGGAGAAGCTTTCTCAGCCATGTCCAGCCCCTAATAACATCACGGGAAGAAACCAGACTCCAACTATGGACAAAAAGGCTTGAGGACGACCCCCCTCCTACTGACATGGGTATCCCTCCTTCTGAAGCCCTCCCTCCGGGCTCAGAAGCACCATGGGTCCAGTGGAAGACGCTCAACCGCCTGA
This sequence comes from Amblyraja radiata, assembly GCF_010909765.2. Lineage (NCBI taxonomy): Eukaryota > Metazoa > Chordata > Chondrichthyes > Rajiformes > Rajidae > Amblyraja > Amblyraja radiata. The sequence continues at coordinate 39,216,811 of NC_045969.1, read as the reverse complement.
GAACAGGAACAGGGCGATCAAAAGCTGCCATGGCCAGATGGGGCTATGAAACTGGCCAAACCACTTGTGAATGTGGAGAAGAGGACCATACAATGCAGCACTGCCTTGTCTGCCCCCTACTACCCAACCAGTGCAGCTCAAAGGATCTTGCAGTGTTCAACAAAAACGCAAAGGACTGGGTAAAGGAATGGGAAACTGTCATATAGTCAACCAGCTTCAAAGACACGAAAAGAAGAAGAAGAACATTGAAGTGTTGTTTATTCTGCCAGATCTTTATCTATTCCTCTCTGAAATAATGGCCTGTAGTTTCTTGGTTTCAGCATTGAACCTCAGGCAATTATCAGTGAAACTTGGAAAGTCTCCGGACTCTTGTGCATATGTGTAAGTCCTGAACTTTCCGCAAAAGGCAGGGTGGGCTGGAGTAACTCTGCAGGTCATGCAGCACCTCTGGAGAACATGGATTGGTGATGTTTCGGCTCGAGGGCTCTCCTGAGATGCTGCCTGACCTGCCATCTTTCCCAATTGATCAAGGTCCTCTTGTAATGCTTAGATAACCCTTCTTCACAATCCAGTGGTGGGACTGTCCTTCAATCAAAAATCAGTGAGCCTCTGTGCACAGTGCTGTTTCTAACCTTTCCATGCCACCCCATTATGTCATTCGAAGCCTTGCCACCACCAAACCTTGTTGCTTGGGTCCAAAACCATTTCAGCTAGTAAGGTTGACAATAGTTTTATAAGTGGAATCAACCATTGTCTAAAGTGTGGTACTATTGAATTTTGTATGCTACAGATGCCTATTCTTGAGAATAAAAATCTTTTGAGCTGTTGGGCATTCTTCTTGGTATTGGAATGAATGATACAATATATGGTGTGATTTAGAGGCTTGGAATTATTGCATTTTAATTGATTCCCATTGCATAGTCTTCCGTGACACAGGTTATGCTGTGGCTCAGGCATGATCAAGTAACATGCTTAATTTATCAACCACAGAAATTTACAGAGATCTGTGAAGAAATGCCTGAAAGCACTGAGTGAAGTGAATAAGATCAATCAAGAATATTTGGGCACAATAATTATTGCATCAAGGACTGGAGACTGCGTTGAATGAGCAAGAGCATTGATGAAAAGAAACAAGAAAAAAATGCTTTTCTTTATTATTAAATTCTGAGATGAAGCACATTATTATCATGGTAAAAATTCTGCTATGTCACAATTATAATTCTCATAGTAGATTCTACATATTCTACATATTCTACTATTTCAGAATCGTGAAAGTAAGCTTGTGCATTTATTCTTGAGTGATGACTCCGCTACTTAAACAGCTTGCTGGTTTGATGAATTGATGTCATTTGAAATTGTCTCATAGGAAGTAGTGGGATGATTCTCCATTATCTAAAACTAATATAGGATATTGTTAACGACTTTGCATGAAACTCGAGCTAATTGACCCTATCACCGTTGCATATAACTTGTTTTCTGCTCGGAGTTAACTACCCATGGTCTGAAGTAAACTGTACGGAAGCATGATTATTATAAATTAACTCAATCTTGGAAATTTGACACACATTAAAGTGTGCAAGCGTTGAAAATGATATGTTACTAAAGAGAACATAAGTGCTTCACAGCTAGCTGAGATTGATCAGTTCCAAATTTGTTAGTGTGGCTAACACATTGAATTCTGCACGCTGAAAGTAGCTGATTTGTGATATGCAGTAATGGATGGCTTAATTTGCCAATTGAATTGAGGATGCCTATTATTGTGTTTAAATGGATTACCTTAATGCCATGGAGCAAAGGTGATAGACACAATTATTTAAGAAAAGAGCACACAAGAACATAAACAATTTAGATTCTTGTTGGAAGATTAAGTTCCTCCCTGAAGTATAATGATCTCGTTATGCATATTTATTCGTTATCTACCCAATTTTTGCTGCCTTTTCCACCATGACACCCAAGCGTGATGGGACAGTGCCTGGCTAAAGGGCCTGTGCAACTAACACGACTTTTCAGCGACTTTTCAGCACTCGCCTAAAAAACCTCGAGCTGGATCGACCATCAGCGATGAAACCATGAGCCGGATCGACTGTCTGCACACACACAAACACACAAACAAACACCTCGCAAAGGCGGGGGCCAGAGAAAGCGGGGAAGCGCTGTCTGAAATTCACACCCGCGATGAACAGGAAGGTAAAAGACGGCTGGCACAGTTACGCTAAGTCCTTTAGAGAGTGCGGAGAGGGGGGGGGGGGTTGAGAAGGGTGGAGAAGGGGGGAGAAGGGGGAGAAGGAGGGAGAAGGGGGGTAGAAGGAGTGGAGACACTTTTAAGAAGCCAGACAACTTTTAATAAAGTTTAGTGGGCATTTAAAATTACCGCTCAGTTTACTCACCTTTTTTTTCTCAATGAGCTTTAACTTCAACTACCTTCGATTACATTTGATTGCCTTCGATTACCAACGATAGCATTACGACCTTTTACGACCTACCTCGACTAAACCTACAAGTAAAAAAGCAATGATTTTTTCCACTGTGACCTTTTATTACTCGCGGGCATTTTTCAGCATGTTGAGAAAAACGGCGCGACCTAGCTGAGGCCTCGAGTACGCGGGGACTACTCTCAAGCATGAAGGAGAATTACAAAGACCTCCTAGGGCCTTGTGTCGACCATGCTGCGAGTATGAGTCGAGGGAAAACTCTTCTAAACTCGTGAATTAGGTCGCCGCAGTGGGACAGGCCCTTAAAGTTTTTTTCATTGGCATTAGTGAATATCCATGTTTATTAATCAGATTTCAAAGCCTCCAAGAAATTATGAATATTAAAGGAAACAATTGTGCCACTTATGGCTTGCTTTGGAAGAAACGTAACTTTTTGAGATTGTGGATTCTGACTCAAACCCCTGCGTGATCGAATCCCAAACGTCCGAGTAGATTAACAAAGTTCTGCATGGTTGAATCTGTCATAATTTGGATGGGAATTAAACTCATGTACTTTCTGTTGATTTACATTGAATGATTTCTGCACTATGGGCCATATTTAAACCTTAACTAATAATTACAGATTAGTTGGTCACAGCAAACAATGTGGAAATTGACTTATATTTCTCTCTATTATGACAGTAAGTGCACTTAAGAATTACAGAATCATAGAGTCATATAGCATGGCAACAGCTTCTTCAACCTAACTTATACATGCCGATTAAGATGCCCATCGAAGGTAGACCCATTTATTGGCATTGGTCACATATTGGATAGGTTTAGAGTGATAAGGGACAAACATAGCGGGTGGTATTGTGTGCTGTTGCAGTTGTAGTTTAGAATGGACATGTTGGTCGGTGAAGGCAAGTTGGGCCGATGGGCCTGTTTCCACACTGTGTAACTATGCATCCGTATCCATTTAAACCTTTCCTATCCATGTATCTATCGAAATATCCCTCATATGGTACAGTCCCTGCCTCAACGATTCCCTTTGGCAGCTCCATAGAGGTACCACTCTCTGTGGGAATCATTTCATCATTAGTGATGCACCATCATTACGAGGTGAAACTATTTAACTGTAGACTCATTCTTTATCTTCAGACTTGGTTATCAATCTGTAAAGGGGAATGTTTTTGCTCCTGTATTAACATTGGTGCTTAAAAGCCATCAAAGTTGATAGCTATTGATTAATATTGATTAATCTCAGGAAGTTTAAATGGATAGTTGTTTTAAATTCATTGGGAGGATATGTGCATTGCTAGCAAGGCTATTATTTATTGATCATTTCTAATTGGCTTCGAACAGAGTAGCTGGCTCAGGTCACTTCAGAGAGCAGTTGAGAGTCGGTCACAGTTCTGTTTCTGGATTTGTACGTAGGCCTGGTCAGAATGGACATTATTTTTCTATAAACTATTCGTGTTACAGATGGCATTTTAGGATAATTTTGGTAATTTCATCGTCAGAGTTAGTGAGTTGAGCTTTTTGTTCCAGGTTTTTCGATCAACTAATCTTAAATTAGACAGCTGCTATAAAAATCTGCCAAGTTTCATTTCTAATTACTTGATGTCGCACGAATAGGCAGAACTGCTCTTGGTCACTACAGCCTTTTTATCCAGTGATCAATTTATTTTCTACTGGGATGCCTTTAAACCGGCAATTGTATTTCACAGTAAAAGTCACATCTTAATACAATAGGCTATAATATAGCATCCCTTTTTTTGACATTTTATACCTCCTTTATCAGAATCGTACTGCTTTCAACAATAAATCAATCAGAAATGAGTTGGGAATGATTAATGCATCTTCAGTGGACATAAAAAGATGGAGTCCTTTTATTATTTACAGCTGTTTTAAGATTTCAGTCGCAATTTCTTGCTGATTTATTGCAAGGTATGCTTCTTTGAAACCACAGCATCTTGGAAAAAAAGAGTAACAGACCTTCAGCTGGCCCACTGCCTTCATGGGCTATTTATTGCTGATTTCCATACATAGCACAATTCCACAAGAACTCCTGAAGCAAACACATTCACCCACCATATTATCATTTAAAACTAATTATCTTTCTGCAGTAATAAATTGCATAATGTTAACACAAAACCTATTTCTATATAGTTATTGCTCTTCGTAATAATTATAGCCATACGTGTGGTCACCAAAGAAGTTGTTATTCCACAATTTACTTTAATTTTTTTAATTTGTTGTGCGACATGATTAAAAATTATTACGGTGTCCAATATGCATTTATCTCCATATTGATTTTTTTAAGAACTTTAATAAAATCCAACCTTGATTGATCTTCATTACTTTATTTTATATCATAAATGGGTTTTTTATGCTGATCATTAAGTGTCTACAGTTCTGTGGAGTAATTATGTAGTAAAAGGGGAACATTCATCGCCTCCTTTATGTTGTGTGAAATGAGGTCAGGTTGTGGAAGGCAGTTTTCCTGGCTAGCATCTATGCAAAATGGTCTCCATATCAAACATTGAGGAGTCTTGTTTGCATTGCATCTGGATTACATCTCACACTCGCTCTCTCACTCTCTCTCACACACTCACTCTCTTTCACACACTCTCTCTGTCCCACTTCTCTCTCTCTTTCTCTCTCTCTCCCTCGCTCACTCTCACACTCTCTCTCCTCTCTCACTCACTCTTGCCACCTCTCCCCCTCTCCCCCTCTCCCCTTCTCCCCCTCTGCCCCTCTGCCCCTCTGCCCCTCTCCCCCCCTCCCTCCCTCCCTCCCTCCCTATCCCTCCCTCTCCCTCCCCCTCCCACCACCCCCCCCACCTTCTCCCTATCTCTCCTTCTCTCTACTTCTCTCTCCCTCTCTCTCCCTCCCTCTCACCCCCTCTATCCCTCTCTCCCTCTCTCTCCCTCTCTCTCCCTCTCCCTCCCTCCCTCTCACCCCCTCTATCCCTCTCTCCCTCTCTCTCCATCTCTCTCTCTCTCTCTCTCTCTCCCTCTCCCTCTCCTCCTCTCTCTCTCTCTATCCTGCATAGAATACTGGAATGCTACAGCCTGGAAAGGGGCTTTTCAATCCTGTCATTATGCTGGTGTTTTATGTTGGAGCTATCAGATTATTATAACTATCCTCCCAACCATGTATATATTTTCACTATTTTATTATTTTTCTTAAAGATTCATCCTTTCCTGATATGCGGTTTTGAAAAGTGAACCAGTTGTCAAACTGAGGCCTGGCCAATGAATTTTAGTAATTGTTTAGCAAGACCTCATTACATTTTTACTCTTTAACTTAATTAATAAAACCAAAGGATCTGCTGTACCTTAACACTTCCCTCAATTACCTTCACAGTTTGTCTTGTCTCATTCATCTTACCAAGATGTGTCACCTTGCACTGCCCTGTATTAAATTTCATCTGCCACCTGTCTATTTCACCAACCTGCTGTTATTCTCAATGTTTACAACATTTGAGTTGTGCAAATTATTCTCTGATACCCACATCCAGGTGATTAATAAACATCAATAAGAGCAATTATCCTAAAGCCAATCTTTGGGCAACTGCTTTGCATGCTTCCTTCCAGTCTGAAAAAGCAACCATTCAAGTCAATAGAATAGAATAGAATAGAATAGAATAGAATAGAATAGAATAGAATAGAATGCTATTTATTGTCATTCAAACTGGGTTTGAACGAAATTCCATTTCTACAGGGTTTTTTTACATTACAAACACAATCCAAGACCCACACTTAACATAGTTTACATAAACATCCATCACAGTGAGTCTCCAACATCTCCTCACTGTGATGGAAGGCAAAGTCTTTATCTCTTCCCTTTGTTCCTTCTCCCGTGGTCCAGCAGTCCAACTGCAGTGTCGAGGCGAACTGGGGCTCCGATGTTAAAGCCCCCGGCGGGCGATGGTAAGTCCTGAGGCCGTTTAAGCCACGCCGGGCGATGTTAGGCCCCGGCTCCATGTCCTTCAAACCCGCGATTCCAGCGGGAGAAGTCGCCGTTGCGGAGCTCGGAAAAGCGGTCTCCCACCAGGGACCTGCGAGCTCCCGATGTTCCCGTCCACCGGGTCTGCGGCCGGTGCCTCCGAACTCCAAAAGTCGGGTCGCAGCCGCACGCCACCACAGCTCTTCCCACTCCGAAGTTGGCCAACTCCGCGATGTCAGTTCCGCAGGCTCTGCAACTGGAGCCCCCAGGTTAGTCCTGGCCGGAGGTCGCCGCCGGCTCCACGATGTTAGGCCCAACGACATCCGAGACCCGACAAGGAATAGTCGGGTCCCCGCACAGGGAAGAGATTAACGGTTTCCCCCACAGCCCCCCCCACCACCCCCCACATATACACAGCTAAAAAAAATAATAAAAACTGACTAAAAAAGACATACATTTAACAAGACAAAAATTAAAAAAAGACAGACGACTGTAGTCGAGCCGCTGCCGTTAGGCGCCGCCACTCCCACAAGTCAAGTCAAGTCAAGTTTATTTGTCACATACACAGACGAGATGTGCAGTGAAATGAAAGTGGCAATGCTCGCGGACTTTTGTGCAAAAGACAAACAACCAAACAACCAAACAAACTATAAACACAATCATAACACACATATTCTTTTACATAATAAATAATGGAAGGAAAAACGTTCAGTAGAGTTAGTCCCTGGTGAGATAGGCGTTTACAGTCCGAATGGCCTCTGGGAAGAAACTCCTTCTCAACCTCTCCGTTCTCACCGCATGGCAACGGAGGCGTTTGCCTGACCGTAGCAGCTGGAACAGTCCGTTGCAGGGGTGGAAGGGGTCTCTCATGATATTGTTGGCTCTGGAGTTGCACCTCCTGATGTATAGTTCCTGCAGGGGGGCAAGTGAAGTTCACATAGTGCGTTCGGCCGAACGCACTACTCTCTGCAGAGCCTTCTTGTCCTTGGCAGAGCAATTCCCAAACCAGATGGTAATGTTCCCGGACAAGATGCTTTCCACCGCCGCTGCGTAGAAGCACTGGAGGATCCTCGGAGACACTCTGAATTTCCTCAATTGCCTGAGGTGGTAAAGGCGCTGCCTTGCCTTACTCACGAGTGCTGAGGCGTGTGATGCCCATGTCATATCCTCGGAGATGTGGACTCCCAGATATTTAAAACAGTTCACCCTATCCACAGGATCCCCATTTATCCTCAATGGAGTGTACGTCCTCGGATGATGTGCCCTCCTAAAGTCCATGATCAGCTCCTTCGTTTTTTTGATGTTCAAGAGGAGGCTGTTATCCTGGCACCAGAGTGCTAGACCAGCCACCTCCTCCCGGTAGGCCTTCTCGTCGATGTCTGAGATCAGGCCCACCACCACAGTGTCATCACCAAACTTAATTATTGAGTTGGAGCTGAACCTAGCCATACAGTCATGTGTGTACAGGGAGTACAATAGGGGGCTGAGGACGCAACCCTGGGGCGATCCTGTGCTCAGGGTGAGGGACTTCGATGTATTCCCTCCCATCTTGACTACCTGGGGCCTGGCGGTGAGAAAGTCCAGGACCCAGGCACACAGTGAGGTGTTGAGCCCCAATTCCATTAGCTTCTCGGCCAGTCTGGTGGGGACTATCGTGTTGAAGGCTTAACTGGTCTATGAACAGCATCCTCACGTAGCCCCCCTTCTGGCTGTCCAGATGGGAGAGAGCGGTGTGCAAAACCTGGGAGACCGCATCGTCCGTGGATCTGTTCAGACGGTATGCGAACTGCAACGGGTCCATGTTCCGAGGGAGGAAGGCGCAGATGTGTTACTTCACCAGCCTCTCAAAGCATTTCATGACTACCGAGGTAAGGGCCACCGGACGGTAGTCATTCAGACAGGCTGGGGAGGCATTTTTTGGTACCGGTACAATGATGGATTTGTTGAAGCAGGCAGGGACCACGGACTTGTCCAGAGAGAGGTTGAATAATGTAGTGAGCACTGGAGCTAGCTGCGTAGCACAGGACTTGAGTACTCGTCCCGAGATGCCATCGGGGCCTGCAGCTTTTCTCGTGTTCACCCGTGTCAGAGCCCTGCTCACGTCGTGCTCGGACAGCGAGAATGTGTTCACATTCCTCCCTTCAGCTTCGGTAGCCAGCCCGCTGGCGGTATTGTCGATAGTCGGCAGACCTGGAGTGGTGTTGCCCCTCTCGAAACGAGCGTAAAAAGAGTTCAGGTCATCAGCTAGGGAGGTGCCGGCACTTACGGATGAGGGAGGGGTGCTCCGGTAGTTGGTTACAATCCGTAGCCCCTGCCACAGGCTTCTGGTGTCCTGCTGCTCCATCTGTAACTCCATCTTGTCTCTGCACCTTCTCTTTGCGTCCTTCACCGCCCTTCGCAGTCAGTAGGACTCTGCCTTGTAGACGTCCATGTTTCCTGATGCCAGGCCCGAGTAGTAGGCAGCGGTGCGAGCATTCAGGCCCACACGAACAGACCTGTCTACCCAGGGTTTTTGGTTCGGAAAGGTGCTTACCCTTACCGTGGGGATGATGTTGTCGGTTACTGTTGCGATGAAGTCCGTGACTGCTTCCGCGAACTCACTGACGTCACTGGAACTTGCTTCGAACATATTCCAGTCGACATCACTCAGTGCATCTTGCAGCATGGCCTCTGACTGGTCGGTGTCATTCATCACCACTTTCAGCTTCTGTCTCTTCGCCAATTCTGTATCCATGCTGCCACTGTCTCTTTGGTCTTTAATTTTACCAACAGGTCTATTGTGTGGTGCTGTTTAAAACCAGTCTGTAAACACATCAGCTGTGCTACCCTCATCAACCCTCTGTATATTTGTACAGTTTACGATATTATTTTCCTCTTTCACTTTGGGATTGAGTCACAATGGTTTGTTTCGAAAGAAAATAACACCAGTGTTATTAGCACCAAAAAACACAAAATATATTTATCTACAGAAGAAGAGCATTTCACTGAGGCATTTGGAAATAAAAAACATCAAATAATTCCAAAGGTATCTGCAATTATTTTGATAGTAAACTGCATACTAATATGCATTTTCCTCGAATAAATGTTTACCGTCTTGGAAGTGAGCAATGGTTTCTCTGTATTAATTTATCTGCTTAAAGGATATTTTTTCCATGATGACATGTTGAAGAAAATACATTAAATTTTGCAACTTCTATCCTTCAATGTATTCATTCAATCCCCTTGTCATTAAACTACGCAGTGTTTGAAATGTTAGTTTCTGCCTTGAAATTGCAGTGATATTTCACAACTGTCAGACCAGGGAATCATTTAATGATTAGGCACTGGTTGATCAAGGATGTCATATGAGCCATGAAAACAGCAGGAAGATTGAAAGTAAGAGAACATCAAGCAATTAAATCTGAAAGAAATTAGAAACCGCTGGTTGCGTACTGAAAGCTGGTGGATTGTATATTATGTGAGGATTATGATTTGCATACTTATGCCTCCCTTTCCTTAAAAATTCCACATGTCCCTAGCAATCTGTGTGAAGAGAGTAGCTGTGAACTTCACAGATGACCCATAACTACCTGTTCGGTCCATCCTGCTTTACCTTATACATTTCACACAATGATCTAAACTTTAAACTAAGTTCAGGTGATGATGCAGGAACATTCAACACGGAGACGAGCAGCACAATGTAGTTGATCTTTTGGGACCAAAAACAAAAACTGTACGCAAAAGCAACCTTCAATCTGTTTTACTTGGAAACAATCTTTTGCTGTAAGTACACGTGCTTTATAGTAGGGTATTTGGTCATGGCACACTGCCTTGTTGAGCCCTGGAGCTGATAAATGCCAGAATTTTGGGCCATTGTTTTTGATTAGTACAGGTGTCAGAGGTTCTGGGGAGATGGCAGGAGAATGGGGTTAGGACAGAGAGATAGATCAGCCATGATTGAATGGTGGAGATGGGCCGAATGGTGTAATTCTACTCCAATCACTTATGATCTTATGATCTTGTCCAATATCATGGCCATGGACACATTTGCTTTGAGTTAATCCAAACTCTTGTTGAATCTCATGTTGCTGCAATTTTCTCATCTGTTTGACTTTCCACGATATATGACTTTGAACATAGAGTCCTAGAGTCATAGAGTGATGCAGTGTGGAAACAGGCCCTTCAGCCCAACTTGCCCACACCGGCCAACATGTCCCAGCTACACTTGTCCCACCTCTGCGTTTGGTGCATATCCCTCCAAACCTGTCCTATCCATGTACCTGTCTAACTGTTTCTTAAACAAGGTAAACATATTGTTTGTTTTGTTTTGTTTTTGTCTTTTGTTTTTACCTTGTTTGGGATGTGTTTACCTTGTTTGGGACTAAAGATGGAAATTAGCTATTGGCTACAATCTTGCGTATTACATGTAAATGTTTATTAATATGCACTGTCCCTAATAAAATCAATTTCAATTAAATTCAATTTCAACATAGGGATAGTCCCAGCCTCAACTACCTCACCTAGCAGCTTTTTCCATACACTTGCCTCCTTTTGTGTGAAAGGGAACAGAACCAAAATCTTAATGAAACCAAGACCACAAACTAAAGAAGCCTTCTGGTGAGTAGGCAGCAGTGATGTGATGGGATAAAGGAAAGAGTTCAATATTTCTCCTTTCACCTTAAACCAATGTCTTGTTTTAGACTCCTCTGCCCCAGGAAAAAGACTATGACCATCCACCTTATCTATGCCTCTCATGATATTAGAAACTAAAATAAGCTTACTCTTCAGCCTCCTTCACCCCAAGGAAAATAGTCCCAGTCTGTCCTCTTTAACTCAATGTCCCAGTAGCCATCCTTGTGAATCATTTCTGCACCTTCTGCTGCTTGATCCCATCCTTCCTATACTATGGCTATCAGAAATGCACTCATTATTCCAATTGTGATCCTACCAATGCCCTGCACAGTTATAAAGTGATGAACCAATTTAATTTTCCAATCGATGAATGCAAACATGTCATATGCCTTCTTCAATATCCTGTCTAATTGTCTTGCCGCTTCCGGGGGACTATAGATTCCAGCACAAGCCATTCACTGTATATGTCCTGGTCTAGTTTAACTTTCTAAAATGCTTCAGTTTGCACTTGTCTGAGTTACATTTCATCTGCCATTCCTTTGTCGATTTTCTAAGTTGTGATAGATCCTGTGGTAATCCTAGACAATCTTCTCCACTGTGTAACACACCACCAGTTTTGGTGTCATCTGCAAACATATTTAACATGCCACCTACATTCTAATTGAAAATCATTTTCATGTGACAAAAACACTAGACTGCTGGTCTGTAAAACTACCTGCCTCTACCACCCTCTGACTCGTTTCACCAGGCCAATGGTGCGAGACTGAAGGATCTGGGTTTTCAGGAGAACTGGATGTTCTTGCACGTCGACCACAAGCAGTTAATGTGTACAAAGGCAAATGAAATGTTGATTTTCTGAAGTCTGAAGAAGGGTTTCGGCCCGAAACGTTGCCTATTTCCTTCGCTCTGCACCCGCTGAGTTTCTCCAGCTCTTTTGTCTACCTGTTGATTTTGATGGCAAGTTGATTTCAATGTCGGAGTAGATATGGTATGGTACATTGATGGCACTTTATTTGTCACATGTACTGAGGCACAATGAATTTTTGTATACCGTTCAATATTACTATACACAAGCACTTTGATACATCTTAGATAAGTATCTCAGGTACAGTAAAGGTGTATAGCAGTAGTACACTGAGACAGTATACAGAGTCACCAGCTTTTGGCACCTTTTTCAAGTCCAGTTGTTGTAAGTGCAGGGTTCTTGACCTGCCCTTCGGCATTGCAGGGTCGGCCTGGCCAAGCATGGTGGTTGTTGCCGCGGCTGCTCCAACACTGCAGGCTGCACCTGGTCCACCCGCTCAACTTCTTGGAGCGATGCCCGGTCCAACCGAGCGCCAGGCTGTTGCAGGGCCTCCAGCGGCCAACTCCACCATCGAGGAAATGCTCTGCCTCCTGCAGATCGTCTGCTTACTGACTCTACATCCAAACACTTCAACTCTTGGCGGGCGAGCCAGACCTTCCAGGTGGGTTCCTGGTCTGCGGCACGGGTCCTCGATCCGCCGCGGGCAAGCCCCAGTTCTCCGGCTGGTGAGCCAAGCTTTCCAGGCAGGCCCTCCATCCTCCATCACTGATGCATGAGCTGGACCTTCTGGGAAGGTTCTCGGTCTTCTGTCCGCAGTGGACAATCTGGGCATGCCGATGAAAAATAAAAAGGTTATGAGTGTTTAAAAAACCTTGAGATCCTCTCGCCTGTCAATCACCGCGATGAAGGTAACACCCCTTCGGGGGGGGCGGGGAGGGGGGGGCGGGGAGGGGGCAGGACTATAAATCCCTTGATGCCTGGACGTGACTCAGTCACTCTGCAAGATCACGAGGGAGAGGCCACAGCTCTCAATCTAAGCTGTGAATCAACTGAACTGTGAGTCTACAATGTACTTGCAATAAATGATTTGTTAGCCCTTAATCACAATGCCATGAGTTGTTTGGCCTGCTGCCCTGCTTGTGCTTGAAACTACAATGTTTTATTAGGTCCGACTGTGTTTGGAAGTAATAAATGCTTTATTAGGTCCGACTTTGTTTGGTTCAAAAGTCCCGCTCATTTCGTGACTTCCGCTTAGTGGACAGGTCGCGCTGATTGCGTAATATCCGGTGAGTGTAGAGGTCGCGCTGATTGCGTAATTTCTGGTAAGTGCAGAGGTCACGCTGATTGCGGAAGTTCCGCTGACTGCGGAAGCCCCACAGTGGAGAGGCCGCGCTCAGCCCTGTGAGTATTCAAGAAAGTTTACTGCCATATATATGGTGGGTGAGTCAGTGTGTGTGTGTGTATGTGTGTGTGAGTGAGTGTGTGTGTATGTGTGTGTGAGTGAGTGTGTGTGTGATTGTATGTGTGTGTATGTGTTTGTGTGTATGTGTTTGTGTGTGTGTGTGTGTGTGTGTGTTTGTGAGTGTGTGTGTGATTGTATGTGTGTGTGAGTATGTGTATGTGAGTGTATGTGTGTGTGTGTGTGTGTGTGTGTGTGTGTGTGTTTGTGAGTGTGTGTGTGATTGTATGTGTGTGTATGTGTGTGTGAGTGTATGTGTGTGAGTGTATGTATATGTGAGTGTGTGTGAATGTGTGTGTGAGTGTATGTGTGTGTGTGTGTGTGTTTGTGAGTGTGTGTGAGAGTGTGTGTGCGTGTGTGAGAGTGTGTGTGAGTGTGTGTGTTTGTGAGTGTGTGTGAGTGTGAGTGAGTGTGTGAGTGTGTGTGAGCGTGTGTGTGGTCTCAGTGACTGAGCTGCCAGCCCAATAATCCATTTGGCCCACAATGTCCATACTAGCACTCTGGAAACCAGTCCTTTCGGCCCACAACACCATGCTAGCTCCCCAGAAAGCCCACCCCCCCACTGGACAGCAATATTGGAATTGATGGTGAGGTGGAATATTGCATTGGGGGATCAGCCCTCCCGTGTGAATCTGGGGCCCAACGGGTCCCACTTAGTCTAGTATAAAATAAATGTATTGAATCTTGATAAGAAGCAGAACAACAACTCTCATGTTTTGAAACATTGAATGCAATGTAGGTTCACCAGGTTGATTGCAGGGTGGGCATAATGTCTAATGGTACTATCAGAAGAGGTTAAGCAGGGTAGTTCATTATTCTCTGTAGTTTAGAAGGCTGAGAAATAATCTAATTGAAATTTAAAATTTACTTACAGAGCTTGCCCTGCGTGGGACAGAGCAGAGAATTATAGTGTCATAACTTATAAATAAGATGCCATCCAATACAGAATGAGGTGACAAGAAATATTCTTCAGCCTGAGGGAAGTGAACCATTGGAAATTGCAATGGAAAGGGGATCGGGAGGAGGCCTCAGTGACTATGTTAAACACAGAGACTGAGTTTTGGGCATGAGAGGAATTTGGGGATAAGAACAGAAAAGTAGTGCTGAGACTTTTTCAGTGGCAGAGCAGGTAAAAATAAATCCAGTGACTCTGGAGATGAGCAAAGGAGTTATTCCTGATCAAGATTAGCGCAAAAATAAATATGTGGCCGTTATTAATTTGCCTGTACACAAAATTGCTGGAGAAACTCAGCGGGTGCAACAGCATCTATGGAGCGAAGGAAATAGGCGACGTTTCGGGCCGAAACCCTTCTTCAGACTGATGGGGGGTGGGAGGGGAGAAGGAAGGAAAAGGGGAGGAGGAGGAGCCCGAGGGCGGGCGGATGGGAGGGTGGGAGGAGACAGCTAGAGGGTTGAGGAAGGGGAGGAGACAGCAAGGACTAGCAAAATTGGGAGAATTCAATGTTAATGCCATCCGAACGCAAGGTCCCCAGACGGAATATGAGGTGCTGTTCATCCAATTGCCGCTGTTGCTCACTCTGGCAATGGAGGAGACCCAGGACAGAGAGGTCGGATTGGGAATGGGAGGGGGAGTTGAAGTGCTGAGCCACCGGGAGGTCAGGTTGGTTATTGTGGACTGAGCGGAGGTGTTCGGCGAAACGATCGCCCAACCTACGCTTAGTCTCCCCGATGTAAATCAGCTGACATCTAGAGCAGCGGATGCAGTAGATGAGTTGTGTATAAATTTGCTGCTTGTCTTGTATTACAAATGATGACCGGACTTGAAAAATGCTTTGTTGCAACGGCCTTTAGTCACAAAAGTCACAATTATTTATGCAAGTCTTTTAACTTTCTTTTATCTCTTTCATACTGTTAATTAGCCTGCGTTCTTCAAAGA
The DNA here is from genome assembly GCF_010909765.2 of Amblyraja radiata. Classification (NCBI taxonomy): domain Eukaryota; kingdom Metazoa; phylum Chordata; class Chondrichthyes; order Rajiformes; family Rajidae; genus Amblyraja; species Amblyraja radiata. Next base: position 39,201,674 of record NC_045969.1, on the reverse strand, counting down.
AAATACTTCCAAACTTTTCACCTCCTGAGGCCTGAATTGATTTACTTTTGCGGCTCCTGTGTATGTTTTATGCATCAACTGTTTCATCTTCATGTCTCATTAAAAACAAAATTCCAGTGACCACAAATTACTACTTCCATGGAAGTGTACAGCACACAGTTGATAATGCAAGTGCAAATTACATATAAACTTACGCAATTGTAATTATCGCACTAACTGGAGTGGGAAAAACAGAAAATATAACTTTAGAATTTTTTTCAAAGAAAAATTACAAACTTCCCCATTTAAACGTAGTTGCAAGGTTTTGCTGTGTGAAAACAAGGGTTATGATATTCTGCATCATTTGTAAACAGAACAGGAGTGTGTAGACCAGGTGCATGGATAAGGCGCTGTGCACCTTCCTGTTAAGACTCTGTGCACATAGCAGCCAGCCGATGATCGCTTGTCCTTTTATTTTTGTTCTCTCACTTTTAATTTAATCGTAATGTTGTGTACCTTGTTGTGTGTTGTGACTGTTGGCAGACCAAATACCTTCCGGGGATGAATAAAGTTTTATCGTATCGTATCATATCGTAAACGTTGATTTCCAATGATTCCTGTGTGAGTTGCAACGTTCATGCTTGCCTCTAAAATGTATTAAATGTTGTAAAGTTACTGTTTGTGTACAGTAGATACGAACAAAGCTTGCAGAAATGTTCGGTCCTATATCAACAATAAACTAAGCCCAGTGTTTTTTCTTTCATAAATGCATTGCTGAACCCTGTCATTCACACAAGGATGGACGTGCTGTTCAATGGAAGAACTCTCACACAGTAACAAGCACGAGGCAGCTGGTGATATATTTCCTTATGCTGCAATAGCATCCTTCCTGTACGCCCATGGTGTTATGAATAAGATCAATTTGTTTCTCCTAAATAAGAGTACTCTTCATTTAAAAATTGGCAAGGAGAAGTGAACGGATGCTTTAAAGTCGCATAATGTAGAATGTGAAAGAAGCATTAAGAGGCAATTGTTTTTCTGCTTTATTTGTTCATACAGTTTAGAAATCGTTTCCTTCAAGCTGAAGCACTCTGGGTAGATCTTCAAGCCTGGTCTAGTAGTTTTTAATCAGGCTCCTTATCAAGAGAACTAACCACATTGCCACTAGAATAAATGTTCACAAATAATTAGTCTTGTCCAGTGCAGAAGCACAACTGGCAGTATCTACATGACTGGATCAATTTGTTAGTTATCGACCAAGTCTTAACTTCTGATCACATAGGTGTGCTGCAGCAAATGGAAGATCATAAATCAATGATCAGTACCAAAACAAGTGAATTTGTTAAAACGCTGAAAACCAAGGTCAGTAAGATGAGGCTTTGAGAAGATTTACAGCGAGCAATGAAGATGAACACAACATGCTATTTTATAATGTAGGAGTCAGTGGTCCAAGAAATGTTGAGGATAACAATGTATACATAAAGACAGAGTGCTGGAGTAACTCACTGGGTCAGGCAGCATCTCTGGAGAGCATGGATAGGTGATGTTTCCAGTCGGGACCCTTCTTCAAATACCATAGCTATATGGAGCAGTTTCTTGTACCTACAATTTACATATAATCCTCTTAGAATAAAATAAGAGTCTTCTTATTTGTGAAAATAAAGTTGCTCTTCAGTGTAATAAGTAGGGGGCAGTGACTAAAAATAAATTGTGTTATGAGTTAATTCAATTAATTGAAAATTATATCCCGGTTATTATATTGGTGAAGGTAAAGGTGAAAAGCTTTAAAAGGAAAGGAAAAGGAAAAGGAAAAGGTGGTAAAATAGGTGATCATGTCATGGTGCTGGATGACAAAGTTAAGTTGGATTTGTCCATCACTCCCAAGTGATGCATTTTATTCCTACATTATGAATACTATTTTATTTTCTGTGGATTTGAATTGTATTAGTTTTCCTGAAGAATATATCCCTCAAGCGATAAGATGGCAGCGAGTAATTTAATTGGAAGTATACAGATCTCAGTCAGCTTTACTTCAATGAGTCGGGTGATCAATTTGGGAAGTATACAGCCTCATTAAAACTATTTTATACATACAACAATAGTGATTCGATTATCTTTGTTAAATGTTAATTATTTACAAATTCTGAGGTAAAATGTTTTCAAATCCAGGACAAGCACTATTTGACAAATGAACAACATATATATGGAACTCCAGAGGGGGTAATAAACCTAAAATTAATTGATTATCATTTATTAGCCTAATATTGCTCACTCTGGAAAGAAATGTAGCTGTAGAATTCTTGAAGAACATGAATAATTAAGCAGGCTTCAAGTCTAAGGGACATGCAGTTACCATAATATATTATTCATCACAAGGTCTTGGAGTGTATTCAAGAGATTATATGCAAGTGCACGGAGCTTTTTATACTCATTGACACCGCAAAGGAAGGTAACAATAACACGTGCCAATTCTTCTAGGCATGATTATTTTTAAAAGTATAGTGCCAGTGTGTTAGCGGCAAGGTATCACTCTTTAGTTTAAAAAGTGACCAAAATAGGTCAAGCATAATCTTGCTGAATAATAATAATAATACATTTTATTTATGGGCGCCTTTCAAGAGTCTCAAGGACACCTTACAAAAATTGAGCATGTAGAGGAAAAACATGTAAGGGGAATGAAATAAATAGTAGAGACATGACTAGTACACAAAGTAAAGACAGAATTCAATACAAAACACAGTATGAGGCAATTAATGCACAGATGAAAAGGGACGGGGACGTGGGGCTAAGGATAGGCAGAGGTGAAGAGATGGGTCTTGAGGCGGGATTGGAAGATGGTGAGGGACACGGAATTGCGGATCAGTTGGGGGAGGGAGTTCCAGAGCCTGGGAGCTGCCCTGGAGAAGGCTCTGTCCCCAAAACTGCGGAGGTTGGACTTGTGGATGGAGAGGAGACCGGCTGATGTGGATCTGAGGGACCGTGAGGGTTGGTAGGGGGAGAGGAGGTCAGTGACATATGGGGGGGGGCCAGATGGTGGAGGGCTTTGTAGGTGAGGACCAGGATTTTGTAGGTGATCCGGTGGGAGATGGGAAGCCAGTGAAGTTGTTTGAGGACTGGAGTGATGTGATGCCAGGATTTGGTGTGGGTGATGAGTCGGGCGGCTGCGTTCTGGACCAGTTGGAGTCGGTTGATGTAGGTGGAGCTGATGCCAAGGAGAAGTGAGTTGAAATAGTCCAGTCGGGAGGAGATTAAGGCATGAGTCTTTCAGCAGCAGGCAGTGTGAGAGAGGGTCTGAGTTTGGCGATGTTGCGGAGATGAAAGAAGGAGGTTTTAATGACATGGCGGATGTGAGGTTCAAGGGAGAGGGTGGAATCAAAGATCACGCCAAGGTTGCGGGCCTGGGGAGATGGGGAGACAGTGGTGCCGTCGATGGTGACAGTGGGATTATTGATTTTGCTGAGTGTGGCTTTGGAGCCTATAGGAGGAATTCTGTCTTATCGCTGTTGAGTTTGAGGAAATTATGTTGCATCCAGGTTTTTATAGCTGACAAACAGGAGTTAATATGGGAGAGGGGGGGGGTGGGGGGGTTGTGGGGGGATTTGGTGCCAAGGTAAATCTGGGTCTCATCGGCGTAACAGTGGAAGTCCAGATTGAAGTGGCGGAGTATCTGACCAAGGGGGAGGATGTAGATGATGAAGAGGAGGGGGCCGAGTACGGAGCCTTGGGGAACGCCTTGAGTGACTGCGGCTGTAGCAGAGGTGTGGTTGTGGAGAGAGATGAAGTGGGATCTGTTGGAAAGGTAGGAACGGAGCCAGCTGAGTGCAGATCCTTCAATGCCGAGGTCTTTGAGTCTGGTGAGCAGGATGTTATGGTTCACTGTATCGAAGGCTGCGCTCAGGTCGAGTAGGATGAGGATGTTGAGGGAACCAGTGTCAGCAGAGGTGAGGAGGTCGTTGAAGACTTTGAGGAGAGCAGTTTCTGTGCTATGGAGGGGGCGAAAGTCAGATTGGAGGGGTTCAAGTAGGTTATACGCAAGGAGGTGGGAATGAAGTTGCGACGCAACGATACGCTCCAGGGTTTTTGAAAGAAAGGGGAGGTTTGAGATTGGGCGGTAGTTATGAGAGAGGAGAGACCCGGAGTAGAGGTAGGGAGAGTGTTGGCTCGAGGCTTGAGGAGGTTGCCCACTGTGGAGAAGAGGGTTCTGTGGTTTAGGCAGGGATCGGTGAATATGGAGGAGAGGTAGGCAGATTTTGCAGCAATGAGAGCATCTTTGTAGTCAGTGAGGTGGAGTTTGTAAGCTTCAAGGTGGACTGTGAGAGATGATTTCTTTAAAAGTCGTTCGAGTTGGCGACCAGTCTGTTTCAGTTTATGAAGTGCAGGTGTGTACCAGGGTGAAGATGTGTTGAAAGTTACGGTTCTAGTTTTGAGGAGGGCCAGAGTGTTGAGGGAGGTAGACAAGGTGGAGTTGAGATGGTTTGTGAATGGCAGAACTTATCAGTGTTTTGAAAGGCATTAAACTTCAGGAAGCTGAACAGAAGCTGTAACATTGTATACCCAAAATGTGAACTAATAAGAATTACAAAGGAAATCCTTGTATGTTTTTATTGCTACATAGAGTAGTTCAAGAAATGACCCTCATTTGGGCCAACTTTACTCTGGAACATAATTGACCAAAGCTCTAGGTTAGCTTTCAGATTTCGCAGCTACTTCCAATTTCTGTGCAGCAAAACGGCGATGTTGTGGCTGAGACCATTCATCAGACTGATTGTAGTGGGGGAGGGGAGGGGAGGGGGGGAGGTATGGGGTGGGAAGTGCAATAAAGAGGTGGAGTTGCGACAAAGCCTGACATGTGATAGGTGGAGACGGGGGGGGGGGGGGGGGGGGGGGGGGGGGGGAGTAGATAGGTGGATGTCGAGGAAATTGACAGAGGAAAATGAAAGGAAAAACAGAAACTTCGAGTTTCACTTCACGAGGCTTTATTGCACGATATGTGCAAGTGTTCAGTGAAACAGTCGCCTAATCTATGCTTGGTCCCACCGATGTAAAGCAGCCTGGCAGATCAATTTCATGTACTCTTCATCAGGCTAAAGGAACTGTTGCCATCCTTTATAACTATGATATCAGATTATGATTAAGGTAATTGATGCATCAATTTTTTTTAAATGAAAGAATTTTAAAATTAATCCCATTTTGTAATATTTGAGGGAATTCAAAGTCTCTCAAAATCGCTGTTTCTGTTGGCCCTGTGTAATTGTGATTTTCGAACGTCACAAATAATTCTCATTCTGTAATCTACTGTGAAAATGGGATGGGTAATGGCAGATAGAATTTAATTTAGATAAATGTGATGCGTTGTATTTCAGTAGGACAAAACAGGGCAGCAATTACTCAGATAATGGCAGGGCCCAGGGTGTATTGTGGAACAGAGTGATCAGGGGGTTGCAGGTTCATGGTTCCATGAAGGTGGTGACATAGGTGGGCAGAGTGGCAAAGAAAGTGTTTGGCATGCTTGCCTTCTTCGATCAGTGTATTGAGTGCAGGGATTTGGATGTCATGTTGCAGCTGTACAGGGCATTGGGAAGACCACAGTAGGAGTACAATTTTGGTCGCTCTGTTATAGAAAGGATGTCATTAAACTGAAAGAAATTAAAAAATATATATATTTACAAGGATGCTGTTAATCTGAGGGATTTTGGCTGTAAGAAGAGGCTGGTTAGGCTTGGATCTTTTTTTTATGTGTAGGAGGCTGAAGGGTGACCTTATAGAGGTTTAAAAATCATGAGGAGGCATAATTAAGATAAAGAGCCAGGTTAGGGTAGTCTGAAATGAGAGGACATAGCTTTAGAGTGAAAGGGGAATGATTTAAAAGTGACTTGAAGGGCAACTTAAGTCTTATAGTGTGTAAACAGGCCCTTTGGACCACTTGCACAGACTGGCCGACCTACACTAGTCCCATCTGCCTGTGTTTGGCCCATATCCCTCTAAACCTGTCCTATCCATACAGCTGCCAAAATATGTCTTAAATGTTTTAATAGTACCTGCCTCAACAATCTTCTCTGGCAGCTTGTTCCATACACCCACCACTCTTTGTGTGAAAATGTTACGCCTCAGGTTCTTGTTAAATCTTTCCCCCCTCACTGTAAACCTATGTCCTCTGGTTCTCGATTCCCCTACTCTGAGCAAGATACTCTGTGCGTCTACCTGATCTATTTCTTTCATGATTTTGTACAACTTTATAAGATCACCTCTCATCCTCCTGTCTTTGGTGTCCGTGGAATTATATTTATACTTTAGTGGTTAGGAAAATGCAATTTGCATTGACAATTGTTTGTGTAGTCAAAGCATATGTGTTTGAAACCATCATGTAATTTCAGAGGAAATCTGCATGAATATTTGAATCATTAGGCGCAAGTCTGTGCGCTCAGCTTTGCTTGTGCTGGCACAGAGACCAAAAAACCAAGGGCAAACCAACCTGTACTTTGGTTCTGCTTTGGAATTGCTTTCAGATCAAACTTGGTTCTAATGTACAGTAAGTTTAGAACCAACTTTGATCAAATGTATTGCTGAGCCTGAAATGGAGATAAGATTTACTTCTACAAGTGCGGAAAGATGTATATCATAAGTATACTGACGTGCTACATCTTGATGTAGTTTTATAATTTTGTGCCTTTTGAATTGATTGATTGCTATTGGAGGTAAGAATAACACATTTATCAAAATAACTGAAAGCTTACCAGTTAAGAAAAAGCACCCAGAGGTAGCAGCTACTTCCCCCCATCAAGTTTCCATTGTGCCAGAAGCACCATCGTGCACTTTGGCAGTCCAGAATTCAGTACATGTAAATTTTTAGTCATAGCCTGAATTGCAATCCTTCAGGATGTGAGTTTTTGATGAAGTGGAAGCTGAACTGACTTGGGGGAAATAACATTGAAAGAATTCTGGGCTTGTCTTCATCAAACTTGTATTTGTTCTGAATAGGTTGGCAGCTGGTTTAATTCGATCCATTTATCGACTAACCATGAAAATGCTTGTTCTCAGCTTTTAAAAACTGATGGAGTAGAAAACATTCATGCTGGCAGCCCATTAATTCTTGATGTTCTGTAATGAGAAATTCAAATGAGCTACAATTCATAATTGGTCACATAATTGAACAAAATATTATAACCGTGTTCCTATTTTAATCAGTAAAATGATTCTGTTTTACTTGTTTTAACTATGGTACTCCATGATGTTAATAAATGTCTATTATTTGCAGCAATTTATGCTGCCGGAATTTCCATTGAATTTCAAAAGTATAATTCATCTAATTTACTTGTAGTCCAGAATACATGCATTAAGCAGTTTAATTATAGTGGCAGCATGGTGAAAATAGATGCAACATTGTAGTAAGTGTGGTATTGTATCTACATTGCAATTCACAATAATCTTGCTGAGCGAGTATTCTTCTGAAAGGGGTAATTTCCTCTGCTGGATGTAACTTCTATTTGTTAAATGCAGCTTTTCATTCTGGATTTCCTTTCTCTGTTGTCTATTGTGTCATAGTTGTTCAGCACAGAAGCAGGCCCTTTGACCCACCATATCCATGCTAACCATTGTACTTAACAATATTCTACTTTGTATTCATTGTGCTGAAATAATATATCTTCTATATTCATTTTTCACATAGTTTAAAAGTATTGATTTGATTTCAGATATCAATTTTCCTTTGCATGTTAAGCGCCATAAGGTACACCGCACAACGCTAGATACATAATGTCAATGAGTTATCAGCGGCAGATCCGCTAGCAAGGATTTTGTTGGACTTAACTTTTTTTGCAGAAGTCCTGAAGTGACCCTCTCCCCCTGGCTTTCATACCAGCGACCACTACACTGAACCAATGGTCTCCCTGAGAAGTCCATCATAGCAGTGCAGACCTACCTCTCACTCTAGGGCATCTACTCACTTGAAGGTGGCATAGAAGCACAGCGGTAGACTTGCTACCTTACAGCGTCAGAGACCCGGATTTCAAGAATCAAGATTCAAGAGAGTTTATTGTCATGTGTCCCAGATAGGACAATGAAATTCTTGCTTTGCTTCAGCACAACAGAATATAGAAGGCATAAATACAGAACAGATCAGTGTGTCCATATACCATTGTATAAATATATACACACATCAATAAATAAAACAGATAAAGTGCAAATAAACAGATAATGGGCTATTAATGTTCAGAGTTTTGTTTGAGTTGAGTTCAATAGCCTGATGGCTGTGGGGAAGAAGCTGTTTCTGAACCTGGACGTTGCAGTCTTCAGGCTCCTGTACCTTCTACCTGAAGGTTGCGGGGAGATGATTGTGTGGCCAGGATGTGGCCAGGATCCTGACTATGGTAGCTGTGTATATGACGTTTGTACGATCTCCCTGTGACCGCGTGGGTTTTCTCCAGGTGCTCCAGTTTTCTTCCACATTCCAAAGTCGTGCACTTTTATTTGTAGGTTAATTGGCTTCTATAAATTGTCCCTAATGTCGAACTTGGCTGAATAGGTGATCACTGGTCAGCGTGGACTCGTTCGACCGATTAGCCTGATTCTGCACTGTATTTCTAAATTGAACTAGTGCCTGGTTAACCGTGGCTTCTGTATTGGTCATGATAGGAAAGAAATCTGCTGCAAAACAGTAAAAAGACATTTCATTTGGAAGATAGACATAAAGTGCTGGAGTAACTCAGCAGGCCAGGCAGCATCTTTGGAGAAAAAGAATAGGTGATGTTTCGGGTCGGAACCAGTTAGAAGAAGGGTATAAACCACCATCTACAGTTCCTTCTTAGTCATTTCATTTGATTTGCTACACTTTGTTTACATGTTCTTAATTGTCTCATTAACAGGCATTGTTTTAATTAGTAAACGAAGATGGACACAAAATGCTGGAGTAACTCAGCGGGACAGGCAGCATCTCTGGATAGAAGGAATGGGTGACATTTTGGGTCGAGACCCTTGTTCAGACTCAGCAGAAAGGAAGACACCGAGATAAGGAAGGGTAAAGTGTATGAAAACGAGACATCAAAAGAGATGAAGCTCAAGGAAAATGTAGAATAGATCATTGTTAGCTAGGAGAAGGTGACAACAAAGCAAACAGAGATAAAATATAATCAGGTGGACAGTCAGACTGGTCAGAGAACTGGGAAGGGGGAGGGATGGAGAGAGAGGGAAAGTAAGGGTTACTTGAAGTTGGAGATGTCAATATTCATACTGCTGGGATGTAAGCTGCCCAAGAAAAATATGAGTTGCTGTTCCTCCAATTTGTGCTGGGCCTCACTCTGACAATGGAGGTATTTTTTGGTGAAGGTGCATCATCTAAATATTGTCATGTTTTTAACAGTCTTTGAGGTTTTTGGAAGTTTGTACACCAAAGACATTAACAAACCTTCAATTTCAGTGATAGCTTTGAGAGATGGTGAGCCTAAGGCATCAAAGTCAAACTGCCAATACAGCTGTATCTTGTGGTGGGAGAAGCTCTATGATGAGCCTGGTTATTCCAGAGAGTATACACTGTGAGTAGCTCGATTGTAATCATGTATTGTCTTGCCGCTGACTGGTTAGCACGCAACAAAGATTTTCACTTTAACTCGGTACACATGACAATAAACTAAACTGAACCGAACTGAAGTGAAGAGTCAGGGGCTAGTTATACTGAAGAAGGTGATGCCAGGACCACACTCCAGGATTGTGGTCTTGGAGTAGGTGGAACATTTGGAGATTAGACTTTAGAGATACAGAGTGGAAACAGGCCCTTTGGCACACCGAGTCCACGCCAACCGATGATCACCCTGTACACGAGCACTATCCTACACAATAGGGACAATTTACAATTTTACAAAGCAAATTAACTTACAAACCTGTATGGTTTTGGAGTCTGGGAGGAAACCAGAGCACCCGGAGAAAACCCACGCAGTCACAGGGAGAATGTACAGACAGGATCGAACCCGGGTCTCTGGCGCTGTAAGGCAGCACTCTACCACTGCTCCACTGTGCCATTCCAAAAGGGAGGATCTACTGTTTATAAAATCAGTGATGAATTGGATAAAATAGTTTCTTCATTATTTGTATAATTTCGACACAATGCCTATGTTTCCTTCCGTGTTTCTTGCAGTATCAGAGCTAATGTCAAGCAAAATATCAAGGACAGGGTTGCTTCTGCGACTGAACCTCCATTGGGATCTGCAGGCATCTGTCAGCAGATATGACTTGCTGGATAATTTCTGAGCAAGTTTTCTCAGCAGAGTGCCTCTTAGGGGACACTTGAAGCATCTTTGTCTGGCAAAGCTGAGCTTGTCAGCACAACAAGTCAAAACAGGTCATGTGATGATCTGGCCCCTATTGAAAGTGCTGGGAGCTGCTGGTGGGAGATGGCAGCAGTTTTGAAACAGTAATATTGGATCTCCATATAATTGACTTAATAGGCAACAAAATTTGAATGTTTCACTATGTAGCAGTGGAAAAAAATTATCTTAATTACAATTTACATTTTTTCTATATTTCATTGCAAAATCTGGTAGAAACATAGAAAATAGGTGCAGGACTAGGCCATTCGGCCCTTCGAGCCAGCAATGCCATTCAATATGATCATGGCTGATCATCCAAAATCTGTGCCCCATTCCTGCTTTCTCCCCATATCCCTTGATTCTAAGAGCTATATCTAACTCTATCTTAAAACATCCAGTGAATTGGCCTCCACTGCCTTCCATGGCAGATAATTCCACAGATTTAGAACTCTCTAGGTTTTTCATCATCTCAGTTCAAAATAGCCTACCTCTTATTCTTAAACTGTGACCCCTGGTTCTGGACTCACCCAACATCGGGAACATTTTTCCTGCAACTAACCTATCCAATCCCTTAAGAATTGTATATGTTCAAGAGTCAAGAGTGTTTTATTGTCATATGTCCCAGATAGAACAATTAAATTCTTACTTGCTGCAGCCCAACAAAATATGCAAACATAGTATAATATGACAAACGAGATAGAGAAATGAAAACCTCAGTGTGTATATATACACACATAATATACCCATATATATATGTGGGCAAGTTGTGCTGCAGGGCCTGTTTCCACATTGTATCACTCAATGACTCTGTGAATCTATCTAAATGTGCTTTAAAATATTTATTTTTGTAGATACTGCAATTATTCACTTTTATATATATATAAACTATATTAGTAAAAGTCTGATCTTGACCACTTCCTGTTGTTCTGTATATTGATTTTAGAAAAAACGCTGCCACTTACAGTTGTGATTTTGGCCATCTTACTCAGAGTTTCCCTCCGCTGCGCAGGACAAGAGGATGTTTCCCATCGATGAAAAATAAAAGAGTTATTAGTGTTTTAAAAATATTGAGATTCTCCCCCCCTCCCACTCCCACTCCCACTCCCCCCCCACTCTCACTCCCCCCCACCACTCCCACTCCCATTCCCACTACCCCCCCACTCCCACTCCCCCCCACCCCCTCCCCCCCCCACTCTCCCCCCCCCACTCTCCCCCCCACACTCCCCCCCACACTCTCCCCCCACACTCTCCCCCCCACACTCCCCCCCACACTCTCCCCCCCACACTCTCCCCCCCACTCCCCCCTCCCACTGCCCCCACTCCCCCCCACCTTTCCTCCCAACTCCAGTCCCATCCCGACCCCCAGGGAAACTGAAGGAGCAACAATCAACTGCCACCGATACAAATAATGTCTTACACGAGAAAGGGCAGATGCTGGTTGACAAAAAGTGAACACACTGTGTTGGAGTAACACAAAGACGCAGCAGAATTTTGGAAACGTCATCCCGTCACCCATTCCGTCTCTCCAGAGATGCTGCCTGCCCGCTGAGTGACCATACTGAGGGAGTGGTGAGTCTGTGGAATTCTCTGCCTCAGAGGGCTGTGGAGGCAGGTTCTCTCGATGCTTTCAAGAGAGAGCTAGATAGGGCTCTTAAAAATAGTGGAGTCAGGGGATATGGGGAAAAGGCAGGAACGGGGTACTGATTGGGGATGATCAGCCATGATCACATTGAATGGCGGTGCTGGCACGAAGGGCCGAATGGCCTACTCCTGCACCTATTGTCTATTGTCTATTGAACATGGGACCCAACGGGTCCCACTTAATCTAGTGTGTATATATATATATATATATATATATATATACGTACATACACTGAACTTTTTTTGTTATTACAGAGTACTATGTTTATCAATCTGTTGTGCTGCTGCAAATAAGAATTTTGTTCTTTTTTGGGACATATGACAATAAAACACTCTTGACACTTGATATGTTAAAAACCTGAGGATGATCATCAATATAGTATTGATACATTTTTGTTATTATTGAATGTATCTTGACATAAGGATGATCTGCCTCCACTAATTTTTGTTAAAGTCTAAAGAAAAGATGAGCAAAATATTTAATTGAAACAATAACTTAGATTTACAGGCCTTTAGTTCAATAATATATCTCAAGGTCATTGACGCTGTTGTGAGAGTGAAGAGGTGGACTTCAAAAATGAAGCAATCTAATATTTAGTCTCATTAGCACGGAAATAAATGTCCACAATACTAAAGAAAATGATGCTGTTATAAATGGGCTCAACCAAGATTGTTTTATATTTTTGCATATGTTAAAACCCACACAGGAACATTTTCCCCATGGCTATTCAGTGGGAGTTATATCCACTTTGTTATTGTTTTCATGTGTATTTAATAACTCTGCATTAAAAATGATGTCAACAATAATCGAACATGCTAAATTCAACTACAGTGGGATTTTAAGGCTGACTGGACTAAAATGGTCATTCTTATTTGTGTACACAACAGCCAGGTTTTACTAACCCTGCATCTCTTGAAGCTGCGTTGTTTAAAGGGTTCAAACTGACATCCTTCCTTGGCCTTTGATTCTCAGAATAGTCCTGTTTGCTATGACAATGATGCCCATAGTAGTCTTTACCACTCTCAGGATTATTTTAGTGCAGGCATTGATAGATACTCCTTTCATGTTATTCAATCATACGGAGTCCTCCTTTGCTTTAAGCCTTTAATATCCATTGTCATATGCCTTCTGTTCTTCATCAGTTTGTCAAGGATCCTATGAACTAGTACAAGCTCACTTTCACATCTTTCACAATGTAAAATACTAAGAGCTAGAGTAACTCAGCATGTCAGGCTGGTCATGTAGGAAGAAACTGCAGATGCTTGTTGATACCGAAGCTAGACACAAAATGCTGGAGTATCTCAGAGGGACAGGCAGCATCACTGGAGAAAAGGAATTCCTTCTCTCCAGAGATGCTGCCTGTCCCGTTGAGTTACTCTAGCATTTTGTGTCTATGTCAGGCTGGTATACAGGACATGGATAGGTGATGTTTTGGATTGGGACACTTCTGCAGACTGACCGTCGTGGGCAGAGAAAAATGGAAAAGAGGTGGTACCGGGACAAAGCCTGGCAAGTGATCGATCGATACAGGCAAGGAGAGTTTGATTGCCAGATAGTTGGACAATGGCTAGTGATGAAATGGATCTAAAAGTATGTCAGATAAGAAGCGAGGAGGAGTGAAATGTAAGGCCAGAGGTAGATGGGGTCAGGGGGGAGAGACAATGGGATGGAATAATGGGAGAAATGGGCACAAACTGTGGTTGGGGTGGGGGGTGGGAATGGGGTGGAGGGGGGCAGGAAAGAAAAGGGGAAAGAAGGGATGGTGTTAAGTAAAATTGAAAAATTCAATATTCATTCTGAAGATTGACACAAAAAGCTGGAGTAACTCAACGGGTCAGACAACATCCCGAGAGAAAAGTAACAGGTGACGTTTTGGGTCGATACCCTTCTTCAGACTTTCAGACAATTTTCATTCTGTTGGGTTGTGATCTACCATGTCGCAGATCAAGTCTTGCTGTCTGACCCACCGAGTTAAGGGGCTGTCCCACTGCGGCGACTTAATCAGCGAGTTCTGGCGTGTTAGCCCTCGACTCACACTCGCAGCATGGTCGACACAAGATCCCAGGAGGTCTTCGTAACTCTCCTTCATGCTCGAGGGTAGTCTCCGCGTACTCGAGGCCTCAGCTAAGTCGCGGCATATATTTTTCAACATGTTGAAAAATGCCCGCGAGTAAAAAAAGGTCGCCATGGAAAAAATCGATACTTTTTTACTTGTAGGTTTAGTCGAAGTACGTCGTAGTAGGTTGCCATGATATTCGTAGGTAATCGAGGGCAGGCGAAGGTAATCGAAGGTAGTCGAAGGTAGTCGTAGATAGTCGTAGAGAGTCTTCTACATAGTCGAAGGTCGAAGGAGATCGTCTTCACTCTCCACTTTTCGGAGTCCAATTTTCCCGAAGCTAGTCGAAGGTAGTCTTCAACATAGTCGAAGGAGGTCTTCTACATAGCCGAAGGAGGTCTTCAACATGACATTTTTTCAAACTCTCCTAAACTCTTCTAAACTCGCGAATTAGGTCGCCGCAATGGGACAGCCCCTTTACTCCAGCATTTTGGTTTTTAACTCAAGATTCCAGCATCTGCAGTTCCTTATGTCTTGACCTTTTACAATGTCACAACAACCATTCTTCAGGCAAAACTGTTCAGTAGCTGGACATCTGTTGCATCTGTCGTGGTCGATCCCTAATGATAGGGTTTGGAGGTTTGACCCACTCGGCTGCAAGCCAGCACCAGCAAGATCTTATAATGTATTGGTCTAAAACACTGGAGTAAATTTAGCAGTCAGTTTCAACGTGACATTACATAGAGAAACCCAATGTTACTTTTGTGAACATTGTTGAAGATATTGATCCATGTGTGAGCTTCACAAATAGCTTTTCAATTCTTTTGCGTGCCTTTGAAAGATAGTAATCAACTACACTTCAGTTTTAAGAGAACAAATCTTCCTGCTGTCAATACTGAGAAAATTGAGCCAAACCTTATGCTTACCTAGGGTCCTACTGACCGTAAATGACAAGAGTGCATTTGCCCTTGGTCAGAATGGTCGTGAATATGTTAAAAATCAATTCATAAACGATTCCATCTGAATGCAGCATAATACTATTATGATATTGGAAAGCAGAGAAATTTAACTCAAATAAAATGTTTATATATCCTTTACCCTTAGGATAATAATATGGTGAAAGGATTGTGTATTCGAGAGCATGGTGAGAATAACTGAAGTCTGAGGAAGGGTCTCGACCCAAAACATTACCCATTCCTTCTCCCCAGAGAAATTCTTCCTGCTGTCAATACTGAGAAAATTGAGGCAAACCTTATGCTTACCCAGGGTCCTACTGACCGTAAATGGCATGAGTGCATCTTCACTTAGTCAGAACGGTCATGAGGATGTTAAAAATAAATTCAACATTTAATCCATCTGAATGCAGCATAAAACGATTAAGATATTGGAAAGCAGAGAAATTTAACTCAAATAAAATGTTACCCTTAGGATAATAATATGGTGAAAGAATTGTGTATTTGAGTACATGGTGAGAATAACTAAACACCGAGAAGTTTATGTACGGAATGAGATACAATTTACTACCATTGCTTCTACTATGAAAATTTAGGCACCAAAAATGAGAAATAATTTTGCTGGAGAATTGGATTGCTTTGAACATTTCATGTTAATATTACTACCAAATCTGTTGAACATGGTCAGATGTAATATACTTGTCACCTTCTCTCTTGGATTTCAAATTGCTTTGTTTCAGACGATGGAAGAGTTAGGTTGAACCATTGCAAAGCCCATCTGTGTATCTATCTATCTAATCTCGTCTTTTCATGCATTCAACCATCGAGCTGCGATGTTAATCTTGGCACGTCTCTTCATATTTTAAAAGATATACTGTGCATTTTCTTCACTTGTAAATTCTGTATTTGATGTACAATTTTATTTCTTTTTGGATTTATTTTTTGAAATCCAATCTTAAATGGACACCATATTTTTAAATGTTTTTTAATTGTGTGATTTAGTTTAGTTTTGCCAGGTTTTTAATCTGACAGTAACAGCCACAACAAGTGTAGATTAAAAAGTCTCTGTGATACTGCTGAACGTGCAGTGAAATTTAACACCCCTTCTCCCTGCAAATCCTGGGCCACGCTGGTCTCAATGGTGCCCACAGAAGATCATGTGATTGACCCATACCCTACTAATAATAGTAGCATTAAAGTAAGATGGGGGGAAGTCTCTCCACACAGGCCCAGCTCTTCCCCGTAGACCAGAGATTGGAGGATGGAGCCAGCGATGTCGACAGATGCGATGGGTGAAGAGCAAGGTGGGTAGGAGAGGGATCGGCCTACTGTGCCCTCTAGGTCGATGGTGGGAGATGCCCCAGGAAACAAAGATTGACTGGCGAGGAGAGGGATGTCGCAGGTTGATCCACACGTCCAAGGAATGCGATGACTGAAGGTCTGCAGCAGCCTGGGGCTTGCCTGGATCGGGCAACACTCATAAGAACCAGGGCGCAGATTGGACTTTGAAAATAGCACTAAAACATGGCGCCTCTAGCATGCGGGGTCAATGGACTATTTCTGTACACTTTGCTAATTGGGGATTGTGAATAGTTATGGATTGTTTGTAAGAAAATAATTTCACTGCATGTGACTATAAAGCACCATTGAACCATTGAATTGAACTAATGCCTGGCTCTTTAAATCGATTATTGATTGATTATACCTTTAATAATCCGTTACAGGAAATTACAGTGCCACGACAGCTTCAAGACAGACATACCACACATTTCCTCAAATAGCTTCCATACTTAACAAGTTAAAATACAAGTTAAAATACAAGTTAAAATACAATGAATGAAAAAAAGTGCAGTTATTTATGCGCATTATATAACCTTATAGCAGCTGGTATACAAGACTTCCTATGTCTCTCAGTTTTGCACATTGGTGCAATCAGTCTCTGACTGAAGATGCTGCTCTTGGTCACCTTCAGGGCATGGAGTGGGTGAGTGGGGTTGGTCATTACTTTTACAATCAAGGATTATGGGAATAAAAATACACAAATTAAACATGGGAGGTGAACAACATCAAATTACAATGCTAGATAGATTCAGGAATTCAAACTATTAGTCTAATTATTGAACGATAGCAACAAACCATCTTTTTCATAATAATGGAATGCATCAATTTCACAATGGAGCACACAATGGAGTAGACAATTTCAGTGTACACTTCCACCATAGCTGCAGATTTAAAATCTCCACAGGCATTACCTTTCTATCAGTCTCAACGCCACAACCCTGATTGGACTGATCCAGGATGGGGTGGAATTTGACTACAGACAGGAAGTGACACAGCTGGCATCCTGGTGCCTTCGCAACAACCTGGAGCTCAATGCTCTTAAGACAGTGGAATTGATTGCGGACTTTAGGAGAGCTCCCCATCCCCTCCCCCCACTCACCATCAACAACACCACAGTCACATGTGTGGAGTCATTTAAGTTCCTTGGAACCATCATCTCCAGGGTCCTTAAATGGGAGGCCACCATCGACTCCACAGTCCAAAAGGCCCAACAGAGGATGTACTTCCTGCGGCAGCTGAGAAAACACAATCTGCCACAGGAAATGATGGTCCAGTTTTATACTGCCATCATAGAATCTGTCCTCACCTTCTCCATCATGGTCTGGTTTGGCTCAGCCACCAAGCACGACATCAGGAGGCTGCAGCCCATCGTTCGATCAGCCGAGAAGGTTGTTGGCTGCCACCTTCCCCCCATCGATGCATGGGCCAGGAAGTGAGCAGGTAAGATCATCTCTGACCCCTCTTATCCTGGCCACAAACCCTTGAAACACCTCCCTCTGGAAGGCGACTCCGGACTGTCAAAACCGCCACAGCCAGGCACAAAACAGCATTTTTCCACGAGCAGTAGCTCTACATAACAACCAAAAGTCTGTAGGCTCCTTTTGGTCTGGTATTTTATTTAATTCATCACATGTTTAAGTTATAATGTTTTATACTTAATTGTTTACTGTATATCGTGTTGTTACTTGTGAGCAAAGCACCAAGGCAAATTCCTTGTATGTATACATACTTGGCTAATAACATTTATTCAATTCAATTCAATTCAAAACCAACCCAACCTCATTGGCAATGTGAAGTGGAGATCAATCCTATCCATTCAGTCAATGTAACCCTTTCCGATATTTCCAATGTCAGCATTGGATGAAGAGGTGGACTTGTGTTGTCGCTACTTAGTGTGAGAGATGAATTTGTCCATGGGATGTGTTGGTGGTGAATGGAAAGGCCGGTGCATTCACTGCATTCAAAGTTGTTGGTTGGCCAGTTGTTTGAGATCAGTAGTGGGATTGAAAATAAACATTTGTAGCCTCTATATTCACTAAGTAAGTATGTTTATTGGCCAAGTATTCGCATACAAGGAATTTGCCTTGGTGCTCCGCCCACAAGTAACAACCTGACATACAGCGACAGTTACGAATGACTCAGAAAACACAAAACATTAATAATAATAAAACATTAATGATAAAACACCATTGATCAAGCATGTGAACCAATAAAATACCAGATCAAAGGGAGGCTACAGATTTTTGGCTGTTGAGTAGAGCAACTACTCGTGGATAAAAACTGTTTTTATCTCTGGCTATGGCAGCTTTGACAATCCGGAGTCGCCTTCCAGAGGGAAGTGATTCAAAGAGCTTGTGGCTAGGGTGAGAGGGGTCAGAAATGATCTTGCCCGCTCGCTTCCTGGCCCTTGCACTGTACAGTTCATCAATGGAGGGAAGGTTGCAGCCAATAATCTTCTCAGCTGATCGGATGATTCGCTGCAGCCTCCAGGTGTCGTGCTTGGTGGCTGAGCCAAACCAGACCATGATGGAGAAGGTGAGAACAGACTCTACGATGGCCGTGTAGAATTGGACCATATTGTTCGAATGATTAAACAGATTGGTTGCTGGTATATAGTTTTCTCAAACTGTTGTTACTCCTCAGCAGCACCCAACCAATTCCTGAACCAAGCACCTCCTTCGCACCCCATTGCCTTAGGTGCGGTCACATACGCTCAACTCCACCTTATTCAGTTATTCTCCTTAGTTTAGTTTAGTTTAGTTTAGTTTAGTGATACAGAGTGGAAACAGGCCCTCCAGCCCATCGATTCCGCCCCAACAAACTCTATCCTACACACACACAAGAGACAATTTAGAATTATGCCAAGCCAATTAACCTACAAACCTGTATGTCTTAACCTACAAACCTATATGTCTTTGGAGTGAGAAATCCCATGCAGGTCACAGGGAGTACGTACTAACTCTGTACAGATAAGCACCCGTAGTCAGGATCAAACCCGGGTCTCAGGCACTGTAAGGCAGCAACTGTACCACTGTACCACCTGTTATGTTATGTTCTATTTAAGAATAAGGGGTAAGCCATTTAGAACGGAGACAAAGAAACACTTCTTCACACAGAGAGTTGTGAGTGTGGAATTCTCTGCCTCAGAGGGCGGTGAAGGCTGGTTCTCTGGATAATTTCAAGAGAGAGCTAGATAGGGCTCTTAAAGATAGTGGAGTCAGGGGATATGGGGAGAAGGCAGGAACGAGGTACTGATTAGGGATGATCAGCCATGATCACATTGAATGGCAGTGCTGGCTCGAAGGGCTGAATGGCCTCCTCCTGCACCTATTGTCTATTGCTCTACCTTGATTTTGCATTTCAACTTTGCACCTTTCTGCTGTTTTGCACTTGTTATTTAGACTTTAAACATACAGTGCGAAAACAGGCCCTTTGGCCCACCGAGTCCTTGCCGACCCCGAACACTAACACTATCCTACACACTGGCAGCTATTTACAATATTAACTAAACCAATGAACCTGCAAACCTGTAAGTCTTTGGAATGTGGGAGGAAACTGGATCACCCAGCCAAAACCCACGCAGTCATTGGGAGAACGTGTAAACTCCGTACAGACAGTACCCGTAGTCAGGATCGAAGCCGGGTCTGTGGCGCTGTAAGGCAGCAACTCTACTGCTGCACCACCATGCTGCCCAGTGAGAAAACAGAACATTTTTTCCTGAACCTATATATGTGATAATTATTGTAGTTATTGTTTTTTAGTTGTATTTATTGTTCCACAGTATGTGTTACTGTTTACTCTGTGAACTTCATAAGAACCAGTAATTTCATTGCACACAGGCGTGTATGACAATAAACTAATTTAATCTAGCTTCAGGGTGAGCAAGAGATCCAGTGCATCCACTCCTCCCCCCCCCTCCCCCACTCCTCCCCCCCTCCCCCTCCCTTCATCTGCCTAATCAATAATTTGGTGGACTTCCACACCATTCCCTGATCAGTTGCCCAGCATTTCCCTCCCCTCCCCACCCAAACTCCCCTTCCCCAAGCATTCTGACTCACCACTCTGAACATCTATATTCCAGGAGCCTCAAACAGCTGGAGCCTGTCCATATTCATAGGTCCAAGTGCCCCAAAAAATCTTGTTAGGAGTATGTTTACTTGGTATTGGAAGATCAATGATGAAGGACCGGCTCACGAATGATTAGCAGGGTTTTTTTTAGGTTGACGTAGCACCATGCATCCACATGCCCAAAGTGCAGGTAAATCCAGCATTTGCAACTATCTGCATTGGTATGGATGGTGCATCCCATTGGAAATTGGAGCAGTGTTGGTTTCTGTGTTAAGCTAATGATCTATTGTTCCATTTGGTTTGCTGCATGGGAAATATAATAATATGAGAATAATGTCAATTGATTATGAAGTCACACATTTCCCAGAAAGTAAGGAGCACTGCCAGTGTCAATCAGGGTTATTTGGTTAGAACTAACCAGGGGAAAATATAGTGCAATCCCAGGGACTTGTCACAAAAGAGACATTGAACATTAATTATCCATTCCATCAAATTAGATGCTCTGCACTATTTATTTTCTCTCCCTTCCACAACACCTCATTATCATTTACGTAAGCTTCCGTCTTCTATAACTGAAGCTGCACATCCTAAACCTAGTTTTTATGGCAATGCTGCATCTGCTAAAGATTCCATATAGAAATTTCCTGAAGAATCTGGAATACCATCTCCCTTGAGCCATTTCTTCTCAGTGAGGCTCCTAATGTTATGAGCCAGCGAGTGCAAATGCAACAGAGCTTTCTAGGCAGGTAGTGTTGCGCATTGCAGTGGAGCAATCTTTAACTACAATATTATCTTGTGTATCAGGCTTGACTTTGTAGCTAAGATTTATCACAACTGTATTTCAACTTTGAAATGTGGCTTTATTTTGAGAAATATTATGTTTGTCATCAAAGATTTTTTTGGAGATCTATAAGCAATGGTGCTTTTATAAAATAAATTGATTTCCCACGCAGCTTTTGCACTGTGATTGTTCTCCAGCACAATAGTTTTCTGTCTGTCTTCCATCATCCATTTTTTTGTTCATTAGAAAAATACATTGAAAATTTTCCATTAGCATGCTTAAACATTAAAATCAATTTAAGTATAATGACCTTTGAAGACAGGACCAGCCTGCAGAAATGCTGATATTTTTGTTTGACATAATGTTCTCGACATTGAGAAATGGCTGAACTTCCAAATACCAACTGCACGTTTTAAAGGACTATTTGTTACACAATCCATTTAGTCTGAGCATTTCAGAAATAAATTTACATGTTGGTGTTGCTGCACAGCTAGGCTTTTTGACAATCGATATTTAATGGTGACCAGTGATATAATCAAGTATATGTGACAAGCAGATGTGTAAAGCTATACAGTACGTCTATCAGATAAAGAAAACAAAATTAAAATGCACAGGAAAGATGAGCGCATTATTCTCTGAAATGTAGGTATTAATGGACTTTATCAATTAGAACACAGAACAGTACAGCACAGGGACATGCCCTTCAGCCCACAATGTCTGATCTAAAAATAATGCCCAGACCAACTCTTCTTGCAGCATGAAGTGTAGATAGTCAAACTGATGAAAGGCTGTGTCCAGAACTCTATACAATTTGTTGGGGTCTTGAGGAGACCAGTTTTCAAACCAAGTTGAGATGCATCCTTAATAGGATCCTTTTTAATGGAGCATTTGTAGAAATTGGTAAGAGTCATTAGAGTCGTGTTTCCTTTGTCTCTTGAGGAAGGAGAGGCATTGGTATGCTTTCTTGGCCACGAGGTCAATGTGATTGGTCCAGGAAAATGGCTGGTGATATATATGTTAAGGGAACTTGAAACTCTTGACCATCTTCACTTCAGCACCACTAATATCGACTGGAGCATATATTCCACCGCAATTTATGAAGTTGATGACTTAGATTTGCTGAGGTTGAACATATGCCTGTTGTCTTGACACCATGTAATTAAGTGCCGTATATCCTACCTAAACTCCATTTCATCATTGTTCAAGTTACGGCCTGCAACAGCGATGCCACCTGCAAACTTGTAAATTGAATGACAGCAGGATTTGGCTGCCTAGCCATGAGAGGAGGGGGAGTAAATTAAGGGACTGAGAATGCAACCTGATGGGCCACAAGTGTTGGGAGTTATCGTGGAGGATGTTTTGTCGTGTATACTTATTGCAGTCTATGGGTAGGAAGGCATGGATCCAAATGCAGAGAGGGGTGGTGAGTCCTTTGTCCAAGGCTTTAGGGATATGTTTGGTTGGAATTATGGTGTTGAAAGCAGAGCTACCATCAATAAATAAAGAGACAAACTTAAATGTCCTTGTTTTCCAGTTCTTGCAAGATTGATCAGCATGGGAGTAGGGAGAGGTTAAAGATGTCCACAAATACTTCTACCAGGTGATCCGGGCATGATTGGAGGACTTGGTAGGTAACTCTGTCCGGGCTAGTTGCTTTCTGTGGCTTCACTCTTAAATATCAATAATTGAGTGATAAATAATGGCATTGCACAAAATATCTCACTCATCTTCAAAATAGTGCTGTGGGTTATCTTTGGTCATGTGACAGGACAGAAAGGTCTTTAGTTTAATATAGTCCATTTAGTAAATCCATTAGCACCTACTGAACATATTTATCTCAACTAAATAATTCTTCTCTCTTAAAGACTGTGTACTCGATCTTCAAAGCAACAACCCTGCCTTTCAAATGTGGATGTGTTGTGAATACACTGTCGGTAGCAACCAAAATTGGTGATCATGAACTACCTGCGTATATTTATACAGGTGATAAATGACTTGGATTTCCACCCAGGATTTATTTTTTCCACTGCTATTTATTGAACTCCATGTATTTGGGCTCAGCTATAAAATCTGAATCTCCCAAACTATCGATCCAAGGGCTCATAAAGCACAGAAACAGGCCATTGAGTCAAACTCCTACATACCAGATCATCTTTTGCTGTCCATTTTCTTCTTTGACTTTTAATGATTCACTATTCCTTGAAAATATTTTTTTTGTTTTGCTATTGGATTACCCGTACTTATTTTAAGATTCAGGAAAATGAACCTTTAACAAAATGAAGAAGCTTCCTAGTTGGGGTAAAACCGTCCACAATTGCTCAATGCTCATTGAGGCAATGTGGATGTAAATGCACTGTGCCAGAGTTGTAACAAAACTGAGAGAGCATTATTATTTTGTAAGCAATCATTTTTTAATTATTACCTTGCAATTCCTCAACCATTTATTGGGGGCTTAAATCAGTTTGGAAAAAGTTTTTAATGGAATTGTGAACCAATTTTGATTTTAAAACTGATTTTCCATATTTAATTCCAAGTAATTTAACCATTTTAAGAAACATTTACATTTCTATAACCGAAGAGCTAAAAAAAAAAACACGTACCTAAAGATGGAAAAAAACAGGAAGGATGACCTGTAATTTGGGTTGAAGAGGCAGAGACATTGTGAACATTGTGTTTCTGGAAGAGATTACATTGATTGGGAAGGGGTGAGGATATAAATGGATTTAAACAGGGTGTTAGGATTCTGCAATTGATGTATCGATGCACTGAGTGAACATAGATATTCCAGGAATAAACACGATGGATGAAAGTGACACATTGCTGGCATAATTTATTCCTATATAACACCTGGGAGAGTAATGTATTGGGACAGTTCCTTGGCGAGTAGGGCTTTGGATTATGTCATACAGTGGATGTACATAACATTGTCTCTGTTGGCCTAATATATGACTCTTTCCCCCCAATCTATCTGTTTCTACATGGCCTTTGTTGTAGTTCGAGATTCTTTTATGCATTCGGCTTTGGATTTGTTTGCTGCACTTTTGAAATGTGGCATGAATATTCATAAACCCATTTAAAAACATCTTCAAGGGGTCATTTATATTTTATAACCCAATCAAATGTATGTTTTCAGATTCAAAATCATAGGTCTAATAAAGGAGGATACTTACTTTCGATATCATCAAGTGCAAATAGCACTATAAGGAAAGATCTGGTCTTTTACCATATGGAGTCACACCTTGCTAATAATACAAACTGCCTCAGAGAAGGTTGTTTATACAAAAACATTTTTCAATGGGAAAGCAATATCAAAACTGCCTGCAGCCTATTCTTTATAACTTTAATCAATTTGCTTTTGTACAGCGCCAGAGAATCATGGCTTTCCATTTCTCTCAGTTCTATAAATCTACATATTGCAATAATGTTAGTCAATGCTTCAAATCTATTTAATTTCATAGAATCACAGAAACATTGAGGTCCAGAAGGAGGACATTTATCCTGGCAAGTGCATACTGATTTTACAGAAAAAATAAACTCACTCCCCTGTGCTTCCCCCATAGCTGTGTGAACTCTATCCTTTAAGATACTTATCTGACATATTTTCGTAGATCCCAATTTAATCTAATTTTATTTATACTCCTATACTACATTCAAGAATATTTAAAACAAATTCTTCATGTTATTTTAGGGGCTCTTTTTGCAAATCACCCTCATACTATGTCCTTAGTGCTTTAGCTCTCAGCTAAGCTTCACATCCACTCAGACTCTCCCTTTTGTGGTTTTAAATGGTTCTATTAGATCTTGTAATCTATTGTGTCCCAAGGAAAACAACCCTGACCACTCTGGTTTATTAACATAGCTAGGTAATCTCATTCCCAAAATTATGCTGATACATTTCTGATACATGACTTTATTCCTTGGAGCACAGGAGAGTGAGGGGTGATCTTATAGACATGTACTGTTGCAGGGTAGGGGGACCAAGAACTAGAGAGCACAGGTTTAAAGTGAGGGGAAAATTAATAGGAATTAATAGGAACCTGAGGGGAATCATTTTTGCACAGAGTTTGGTGGGTATATGGAACGAGCTGCCAGAGGAAGTAGATGGGGAGGCTACAATAACAGCACTTAAAATACATCCAGACAGGTAGCGGCGCTGATGAACGGCGGCGGCTCGCCTGCAGTCCGTTTGTTTTTACTTTGTTGTGTTGTTTTTTTCGTTTTGTCTAGCTAAGTTTTTGTTTTTTTAGGTTGTGTTTATGTGGCGGGGGGGGGGGGGTTGAAACAGGGCTTGCCGTCTCTCCCTTCGGGGGAATGCGACTTTTTTGTCGTATCCCCCTTCTCTGCCTCTGTCTGCGCTGAGGCCTAATGACGGAGCTGGCGACCTCGAGGCTCCGGAGGCAGCCTGTCAGGATTTGCCCTGGGCTCGCTCCCGTGAAGGCGGCCCAGCTCGGGGCTGGAACGGCGTTCCCGTGAGGGGCTGTGATGCTCCCGTGGGAGCGGCCTGGCGAGGGGCTGAGACGCTCCCGTGTGGGCGGCCCAGCCCGAGGGTAACGGCGCTCCCATCGGGGCGGCCCAGCTCGAGGGTGGAACGGCGCTCCCGTCGGGGCGGCCCAGCTCGAGGGTAATGGCGCTCCCGTGAGGGCGGCCTGGCGCGGGGCTGAGACGCTCACGTGAGGGCGACCCGGCTCGGGGCTGGAACGGTGCTCCGGTGGCTGAGATGGTGTTCTGGCGGCGGCGGTCTGAGTCCGGGGTTCGGCCGCGGGCCAGTGGACAACGTCGTCAACAACTGCGTCTGCTGGACTGGAGGGCGGCAGCTTCGACCACCCTGGGCCGCGGTGTTTGAACCGGCCCGTTCGCGGAGCTCGGTGAGCCGCGGGACTGATTTACCATCGCCCGGTGGGGTATCGCCTCAGCGCAGAGGGAGAAGAGGAGGGAAGAGACTGCAGCCCTAAGATTTTTGCCTCCATCACAGTGAGGAGGTGCTTCGTGGACTCACTGTGGTGGATGTGAATTTGTGTTTACTGTCTGTTCTGTTGTCTATTATTGTATTATTGTATGTATGACTGCAGGCACGAAATTTCATTCAGACTGAAAGGTCAGAATGACAATAAAGGAAATTCAATTCAATTCAATTCAACATGCAAGGGAAAGATTTAGAGGGATATGGTACTGTGAGATGTGGCATCTTGGTTGACATGGGGAATTTGGGAAGGGCCTGATTTTTTTTCTATGACTCAAGACATAAGAAGATTTAAAAAAAACATTTTCATTTTCTCAACACTGCAATATTAAATGCACTATTGACATATTTGTACATCTCTCAATGTATCCTTTTAGAATTGTGCCCTCTGGTTTGTATTGCCTCTTTTCATGCTCCTTATCAACATATCGCATTTTGTAGTTCTCAACGTTATCGTATGACATTTCTCGTGACATACAGGGAAGCTATGTGGTCCATTGAGTCTATGCTGGGTCTCACATTGTTATGTCTGTCTCAACTTGCCTTGCAACTTTGCTCTTTAATTATACTTTCAGTAATCCACAGTTTGTATAGCGTAACCTGCTGTTTCTTGATTATAAACCAGATAGATTCTTTAATTATTTCAATATATACATTTTCCTCAACACTACAATATTCTCTTTGATCAATGCTTTCATTGGCCCTATCTTCCTTTGGCTATTTATTTATTTGTATTTTGCCATTATAACTTATTCTGTTGTCCTCTCCTCCTTTTGCCCTTTTTATAAATTCATAGATTCAATAGTCATAGGAGCAGAACTAGGCCATTAAGCCTATTGAGTCTACTTCACCATTCAATCATCTTTCTCTCTCAACCCCATTCTCAAGTCTCTCCATAATCCTTGACACCCTTACTTTTCCTCATCTTTCTTTCTTTCCTGAAATATGATCAAAGTTGAAACTGAGTAGGCCGATACATTTGCCAGTGCTTGCTGCAGGTAATGATGTTTGCTTGTGAATTGAAAACTCTTGAATCGAGGCACCATTAACAAAGGAACAATTAAGAGGGAGGGAGATTTGGAAATGATCGGGATGATAGTGTTGGTCTTGTTGGTGGACATCATGGATTGGCAGCAGTTGCCAATATAGTCAGGGCGAGATGTTGGAATGGATTCTAAAACTCTTTTTAATGCAGTATAATGTAACTTCAGGCAGTAGCAGATGTACTGATTAAGTGAACTGTTGTATCGCAGGAAATGAGCTTCTTGCAACAATCCAGGTGAGAAGTCAGCATTTTAGTGCATTAAATATTATGTTCCAAAATTACTTTGTGTTAGTTTTTTCATTCCAACAAAACCTTCAAAAATTCTGGAAGTACTCAGCATGTAAGGCTCTATCTGTGGAAAGAGAAATGGAGCTAATGTTTCAAATCAGAACTAAAAAGGAGACAAAAGAAACGAGATAAACTACAGGGAAGCATGCGGAGTGGGGAGGAGGGGAGGGTGGGGGGTGGTGGATGGGGGAGGGGTGTATTGTCTCCATTAGGATAAGGCCAGGTGTTAAAAAAATCATCAATGAGTAAATAGGAACAATTAGAAATGAGAAAAACTAAAGAACCTTTGAAAAAATGAAAGTGGGCAAAAAACAAAGTGCTGGAAGAACTGAGAGAGTGAGACGGCATCTGTGGCAGGAAATGGACAGATGACATTTTGTGTTGAGACTCTTCTTCAAACAGAATAAGGAAGTTGTGAAATGCAGAGTACGAGGACCGTTTTCTGTGTTTGTTTTAGATTTGCAGCATCTGTTTTGGTATGTTCATTGTTTTCACACATGATCTGAAGAAGGTGAATTATAACAGAGATTGGGGAATATTGGGGAAAATTGGGGAATAATATTGGGGGAAAAAGCAAGTATAACAAAGCATTGCAGGACTTTTATCAGTCAGTCTGCTATATAGAAATGCATCATTCATTTGACTCTGAGCTCTTCCAAAACAGTTATTATGACCTCTCTGTAAAGTTGAAATCATCCATTGTACAGGTTCTAAAATGCCACATTAAAAGTTATTAATGCAATTTGCTCACTTCTTTCTCTGGAATGCTGCATGGTTCGGCATGGTTGAGAAAGATCCTTTTGTTTGTGGAATATCAGCAGATCAGAATACGGTTTCACAGACTTTGACTAATGTCTGACTTCAGGATCTGGACACTCTTTGACAACCTGCTTGTTAGTCTTCGTCTTCCGAACCGTGCATATTCCATTCTGCTGCTGACCTAGCACTGGATACTCAACCCCATGCCGATTACAATGAGTTTTGGGTGAGGTTAAAAGTTTTGCATAGTATTTCTATAATGGAAGCTTAATATTGTACTTTATATGTGGGCAGAAGCCCTTACTTCCCAAACAGTTCTAAGTTTCCTGCATTTATGAGAGAGTCGAAAATTAACTCTGAGGATTCCCATTGTCGGTGCCTGTGTGGGGCCTTTATAATGGAAAGGTGATGCTTGACAATGTAAATCTTAAGTTTCCATTGTATAAATACTCTGCTAAACAGGGCTGAAGGAGTCCTGCTCATAAACAGCTGTCCATGCCATGTTCTGCTTAGCTTGAAGCCAAATCTTGCAATGATATCGAATGTTTCTGAAAATTACTGATATCCACAAGCACACAAAAGCACCTTTGTGAATGATGAAAACATTTTACGTCAATAAACTAACAATTAAAAATGTATACTTTAATTGCGTGACACATCAGAAATCTGGGGCAATAAATACATTTATGGTAAGACCCAAACACTTATTTCAATAACCAAACACTTATTTTCCTTGCAGCCATTGCTGTGTATTTTGCTGGAATGCAACTTAGATGCATTTTGTTAAGCATCCGAGACAGACACAAAAAGCTGGAGTAATTTAGTAGGTCAGGCATCATCCCTGGAGAAGAGGAATAGGTGATGTTTCAGTTTAAGAGCTCGACTCAAAATGTCACCTATTCCTTTTCTCCAGAGATGCTGCCTGACCCGCTGAGTTACTCCAGCTTTTTGTATCTCTCTTTGGTGTAAACCAGCATCTGCAGTTACTTCCTACACAGTTCGGCATTCTATTTAGCTTAGCTCAAGCAAAGTTGGTGTCTTCCCCAGTCAGGGAACAAGCTGGCAAGGAAGGGATAGCAAGTTCAGAACTGCATAAACACTTGGGCATCTCCATATGTATTCTTCCTGCAAAATCCAGCTGCCTACTATAGTAACAGTCACCTTGTGCTACTTTGAGGCAAGATAAGTTGTAATATATTAAATAATTATAGCACATGGATCACTTTATCCATCACAACTCTGGCAGCTGACAGTATCAGAGTAGTCCGAACAGTTCGGCCGAGCATTACTGCTGAAATGAAATACAGTATATAAGCTGTGGTTAACTAGTAGTATATGAAAGAATCATGAACATTCATTTGACCCGAAGGCTTGTATTAGGGGGAAATATATTCTGCATGTCGATGTTCCATTTTGATAGCATGAGCAATAATTATTAGTGTTACTATGGAAACATATGCATGGATGTTATTTTTTATATAACAAGAGGCGAAAACACAATTTCAGAATATGTTGTCTATCCAAATTATCAGCTAATCATATTAGAGGTAAAAATGCACTATATCATCACTTATACATACGAGCCAAATTCTACATTATGACCTATTCAAAGCTGGAAAGAAACATTGCCTCCTTAATACTTTTTAATATGTTTCATTAAAAAAAATGTAAATCTCACTTAATCTTGTGTAGTACCTGTCCAAGTTTTGCAGAAAAATTACTTCCATTGGGTCACAATTAGTTTGTTTGTGGCTTTGTCATTTATTTTTTACATTGGAGATATATATTGCCTCATAAGCTTCCAAGTACCACCATTGATGTGCCATTGATGTGGCACCCTATTCGGATGTCCGCTGCTTTTGGACGCATAAATACAGCCCTGTACGTTTAAATAATCTCTGTGACTTGTTGATCAATTTCAAAGCACCATTTTCACAGATGGAATCCTTGTTTTATGTCCAAGTGGGTGTTTTTAAGCAGGGAGAAAGGAAATTTAATGCTGTCATTTTTTTCCTTCTGTGGCACCGGTAGAATTATAGCTCCATACGGATATGAGTTCTGGGATCACTTTGCGAAATTTCATATATTTGCCAATACGAACCCTACAAATACTCTCTCTTCATTACAATGATATATTATACTTTGAAAAGAGCCAATCACTTTGAATATGAAGTTAACGGCTGTTAACACCCCAAATCATTTATTTGCTGATACATAGGAACAGGAAAATGTTATTAGACATATTTTGTGTTTGTTGCACAGTTCCGTGTGTTCAACATTGATCAGTACCTTGGGTTTATTACCTTCACTTGATCCATTAGCCTGAAGGAAAGGGTGCCGACCAAAAACCGTCACCTATCCATGTCCTGCGGAGATGCCATCGAACCCGCTGAGTTACTCCAGCACTTTTTGTGCAATGCAAGATTCCAACATCTGCAATAAATTTGTGTCTACAATAGTCTTAAATGTTGCTGGACAAAAAGCTATCACCCATTCTTGCAAGCTTTAAATAATTTAGCACCCACAGGAATTGAGAGGACCGTTCTTGATTTTCTTTATCCCTTTGAAGAAGGTAAATCCTTCATCATTTCACAACTAATTGGCTTAGTTGAAACTTTGTGACTCCATGTTTTACATTGCCCAGTATATAAAATGTTATTTACTTGAAATAAAAACGTTGTTCAATATAATGGTGGACTTGCAGTTATTTATGCAAATTGAGTGCACCACCAAGTCAGTCTTTAGCTTATAATAAGTTTTACTATCCATGTACATTTTATGGTGGGCTCTTGACAATCTCTAATTTGTAGTTTTATTGGTAGAGTTATAGAGCCCTTTGACCCAACTTGTCCATAATGACCGAGATGCCTATCAATGCTGATCTCATTTGCCTGAGTAATATTTGTATCTTTCCACTCTATTCCTATCAAGTACCTATCCACATGCCTTTGCGCGTTACGGTTGTATCTGCCTCTGCCACTGCCTCTGGCAATTCATTCCACGTATCTAGAAACATAAAAACATAGAAAATTAGGTGCAGGAAAAGGCCATTCGGCCCTTCGAGCCAGCACCACCATTCAATATGATCATGGCTGATCATCTAAAATCAGTCCCCCATTCCTACGTTTTCCCCATATCCCTTGATTCATTTCACCCTAAGAGCTAAATCGAACTCCTTCTTGAAAACATCTTGGGTGGAAAAACTTGTAAATTTCTCCCCCTCTTACTGTAAACCTATGCCCTCTAGTTTTAGACTCCCAACCATGGGTAAAATACTCTATTTACCCTATCTATGCCCATCATCATTTTAGAAAAGTCTGAGGCTGCTCCTCAGCCTCCTACATTCCAATAAGAAAAAAAACCCGGCCTATCCAATTTCTCCCGACAACTACAGCCTTCCATTCCAGGCAAATATCCTGATGAATCTCTTCTATAGTCTTTCCAATCTACGTAATGTTTCGTGTAGTGTGGCAATCAGAGCAATACACAATCCTCCAAGGCAGGCAGGCCAATGTTTTGTACAACTGCAACATGACATCCTAATTCTTGTAATTCCTCATCCTACACAAGTAAGCATGACAATTGTCAAATTGCTTCTTCACTATCCTATCTCCTGTGTGGCCATGTTCAGGGAACTATGAAATTGCACCCTAAAGTCCCTCCAAATCAACACTCCTCTGGTCCCTACTATTTATTGTATCTGTGCTGTTAGTATTGATATCCCAATAAGCAATATCTCACATATGTCTGAAGAAGGGTTTCGGCCCGAAACGTCGCCTATTTCCTTCACTCCATAGCTGCTGCTGCACCCGCTGAGTTTCCCCAGCAATTGTGTGTACCTTCAATATCTCACATATGTTTGGATTAAATTCCATCTGCTATCTTTTTGCACAACTTTCCAACTGATCAATGTTCCTATGTATCCTTTCATGACCTTCTTTGCTATTTACACCAGCTTTTGTGGTATCAGCAGACTATCCAAGCAGTCTATGTGTGTGGCAGACAACAACAGTCCCAACACCAATTCCAGTGAGTCGCTGCTGTTTATAAACTTCCAATCCAATGGCAGCCCCCATTCACAATCTTCTGCCTCCTATTGCCAAGCTATTTTTGGATCCAGTTTGCCAATACATCTTGGAACCCATGTGCCCAAACCAGACTGCTGTGCGGAACTTTGTCAACAGTATGGTAGTGTTGTCAGTCACGTCAGAGTTGATAAATTATAAGTCCTGTTGCCTTTGCTCATTTCACATCAATCATCTGACAAAATGAATTTCCTGAATTCATTGGATGTTGTTTATCATGAATTGGCAGGTTATGATTAAGTTTGGGCTATGGTTCCATTGTTGCTTATTCTTTTGTTCTTTTTTTTCTTCACTGTGACATATCTTCTTTTGTATTTGGTTTATAATGCATTGAGATATATGATGTTTGCAGATGTATTCATTGAAATGTCTATAGTCCTGTTACATTTGATGGCACAGGGCTCAAACAAAAACAGAAAATGACATGGACCTGAATGACAATTTAAATATTCTGTCAAGCATCAATTAATTTAAAAGTTCTGAATAACATTTCGTGGCACAGCATTGTATAGTGCAACACAGAAAATAAATGTTCTGCATCAATGGTGTGGCTTTGGGAAGAACGCGATTTGCATCACAAATCATTTTCCAGGAAAGCATAGTATGATAGGGGTGGCTTAGTGACTTAATCTGGACCAATTTGCATTGCTGGGTCCAAAATAACATCTGAGTTTTTATTGTTAAATATTTAAATATATTGCATCTCTACCTGACTTCAAAGCTGATGTTTTTTTTCAAAATCAGGACCTAACCTCCTAAGCTTGAATGTAGTGTCAATTAACCTTAAACAACTCAATAGGCAAGACTTGCTGGGAACAATCTACTTGCCCTTAAATCACTAATATTTGAAATCTCATCATCACTGTTCCCTAGACTATTACACTGGGTCTATAATATCTTTATCCTTGTTTATAGTTTGTTTGATATTTTAGCTTCCCTGGTACATGTATTTCCCAGTGCCTGCTTTATTCTTGGCAAAATTCTTATAAATTAAAAATAATTAAAGCTTAACATGATTTGGAAATTCTAATTAATGACTGAGTTAATTGAGATACCCGTTGTTGCTGGGTATCTGGGTTGTTGCCAGCTCCTTATATAATAAAAACTTGGTGGCAATATTTCTGAATTGTATTTTTGGTAAATCAAATATTTATAAATGCTTTGGTTAATATTTATCTCACTTGAAAGAACTCTCATTGTCCTATGTACAGGGTGTGTAAGAAGCAAATGTATTACATTACCTTTCCATGCACTTTGGCTGAAGTTTCAAACAGGAATTTGAGAAATACATTTTGTAGATATTGATGCAGCAATATGAAATATTTGATCTGTCAAAAGTGTTTTGTGAGTACACTTAACTCACAGAAACCTTGGATGATATTTTGAATGGAGTTTGTTGGAGATAGTTTTTGACATTTTTTTGAAGCAAAAGTGGCTCACCACTGGAATATTACAATACAATACAATACAATACAATACAAATTTATTGTTATTTGAGCCTCAGTGAGACTCAAACGAAATTTCGTTTACACAGCCATTCTTAAAGGAAAGTGAAAATGTATCCTTTTGTATCCAAGCCTTTTTATGATCATGCAGCGTCAGCAAATATTTCAAAGGAGTACGACCTGGAAAAAACAAATTTAGTCCGTGAATCCTTTCGCTGATCAGGGGTATCATTTGTGGTCTTCAAAATTCATTTTGGAGGAAAATGGCAGAAGGTGCCACCAAAGTTATAGATAGACATGTCAGGCAATACAAAGGATGCCTGATGTTCACCGGAGATTCGTGAATTAAGTATGATTATTTGTTTAGTTTAGTTTATTTTCACGTCTTACGAGGTTCAATCTCACGTGGCACAGTGAAAAACTTTTTTGCTACAGTTGTTAAGCATAGGAAAGAGTCTCACTGGAAAATTTCATCTAAATTCATCTTGATTTAATTAATCATTTGGTGTTTATAAGCACAATTTTGTGGAGATAGACAAACTTGATATGCTGTTATAGGTAGTGGATTGACAAATCCTTTATTTTGATGCAGGAGAAAGGCCAATAAATGCAGTGATTACCAAGTTAGATTTTGTTGAAGGGAGAGGTTCAGGCATTCTATGTGTGTTTACAGACAGTACTTTTGCAGTGATGATCACCCAGACATGTTCTTCCATTGTAGTTTAAAAGGATTGTTTTAAATAAAGGATTGTTTTAAATAAAAGGATTGTTTTAAATAAAGTTTTAGACAATAGACAAGAGGTGCCATTGGGCCCTTCGAGTCAGCACCGCCATTCAATGTGATCATGGCTGATCATTCCCAATCAGTACCCCGTTCCTGCCTTCACCCCATATCCCCTGACTCCGCTATCTTTAAGAGCCCTATCTTGCTCTCTCTTGAAAGTATCCAGAGAACCGGCCTCCACCGCCCTCTGAGGCAGAGAATTCCACGGACTTTAAAGCATTGATATTGAGAGATGCTGTGCAAGGAGCAGGGCCCCGTTGATTGTAGCTTACTTTTGGGCTGCTAACCCATTCCCTCATTATCCTTCCCAAGCATCTGCTAAGGTAGAAATTAGATTTCTTCCAAATCTAATGGACATCTTGATGATCAGACATGGTAAAGCATGGTAAAGTAAATTAATGTTATATTGTCCATGTACTTAATTCAGTCAGGTTACGTCGACAACTAAATGTCACGCCTAGTCTCCCATCACTCATCACTTAACATGACTTTATTTTTAATGACCGAATATAGAGAGAGTTTGACACTCCCATCCATATGCTGTGGTCCTTGCATGTTGACACACATACCTTGCCTGTTCAGTCCTCTTTGGTTGATGAAATGGAAGGAATGGTTTGTATGCAATAAATAATTAGTAAGTAAGTCATCTATTTAATTTTTGTAGAGCTAGCATTCTACTAAGGCTGAACAGATCAATTGAACTATGTGGCCAGTTGTATGGGCAGATGTATGGAATTGCCAAACTTTGCTGAAATCTTCATTCATAACCTAAGCAAGCCTGGCTAGTACAGAGATTACTCTTGATTGCTTGAACGTCATGACTCACTCAGAATTGGATGGTGTACCTCTTCGTCTCATTGGTGAAGTGTGTTATTTTAAGTGCGGCCATTACTGTGTTAGTGAACATTGTAGTCAATTTGTTCATACCAAAGTTACCTATCGAGCAATGTGAAAGATAACAAGATCTGTTTTCAAAAGATAGACACAAAAAGCCGGAGTAACTCAGCGGGACAGACAGCATCTCTGGAGAGAAGGAATGGGTGATGTTTCAGGTCGAGACCCTTCTTCAGACTGGTTAGGGATAAGGGAAATGAGAGAGAAAGACGGTGATATGGAGAGATAAAGAACAATGAATGAAAGATATGTAAAAAATTAACGATGATAAAGGAAACAGGCCTTTGTAAGCTGTTTGTAGGGTGAACATGAGAAGCTAGTGCGACTTGGGTGGGGGAGGGATAGAGAGAGAGGGAATGTTAGGGCTGCCTGAAGTGAGATAAATCAATATTCATACTACTGGGCTGTAAGCTGCCCAAGCGCAATGTGACATGCTGTTCCTCCAATTTGTGTTTAGCTTCACTCTGACAATGGAGGAGACCAAGGAGAGACAGGACTGTGATTTGTTTTCAGATATTGGTTGGTGGACTCATGTTAAAGTGGAGTAAGTATTGAGAGATTAATGTTTGGATTTGTGATTAAACAATATAAATTTAAATTGCCATAAAAGGCCAGTATGAAATGCAAGGTATAGCCCATCAAAAGAGTGAAGCAATAAAGGCATTTATAAAAGTTAAAATAGAGAGAAAAATTGACATAATGACAAAACTATGCAATCCTGCAGTTAGTTGGTTCTTTGAACATTGCACACAATATAGAGAAAACCCAGAAGGCTGAACGACACTGAAGTAAGATGAGTTAGAAGTATAAACTTTTCAGCTGAAAAGGTTGTCCAAAACGTAATATTTTACACAGATTTTGAAAATTATGAAAGTATAGATGGTGAAATTCTGAAGGAAAATAGCAAGCGTTGTAAAATTTTTAGTATGGTAAAGGGTCATTGTCCTGAAATATGATTCTATTTCTTTCTCTGCAGATGCTGCCTGATCTGCTGATTATTCAAAACACTTCCTGCTTTTAAAACAACATTTCTCAGGGAGTAGGAAATGGTGCTGCAGATTCAAAGCTGATAGGTATACTTTTTGTTCTGACAGCAGGAAATTGCAGGCAGTTTGATTAAATGAGCTGTGCTTCAACAATTAATGACTGTCAGACACAAGTGAGAATCAGCTTGACCTGAGAGTATTCCTTCCACTTTGTTTTTTTTCTCCCACTTTGTTTTTTCCCCCCCATGCAGAAACCATCACTAAACATGGAAGGGTGAGTAATGAGCCAGAATTAGTGAACTAATGAGTAATAATCATGATTTAGTTGGCATCTAATGGTGCATGAACATTTATCTAACTTAGATTTAACACTAGTGAATTACTTGTAATATTTGAAAGAGGGAAAGACTGTCAGTCAGATTTAAAGGTAGACACGCCATTTTGCAGACAGATTACTCTGTTTATTTCTTTGGATTATTGGAAAAAATACACCCAATTTCAGTCTGCTTGAGTAATTCCTTTTTTATTTCCTTCAGTGCACAGCTTTTAAAAGTTAATTCAAAAGTTCTGATAGTTCATCAGAGCATGCTGGAAGGAGACACTTGATTAATTTTGATCAGAAACTGCTTTATACAATAGAGCTGCCTAACCACATCATTAGCAGTTCTCGTTCAGTGACCTTATTTTGCCCTGGACCTGGGATGGCTTAGGGAACATTTCTGAACTAATATTCTGTACTCATAGCAAAATTAACAATTAAAATTACAAATTACAACATTAGAAAGAGAAAATCCCAAGGAACAGATTGTTTCCATCCCAGGATGAAAACCTGAAAGAAATAAGTGTATTGCATATGGTTTTTTGTTCATAATATCTATATTACTAAAAGTCTGTTCTTGACCGGTTTTGGCCATCTGTGCTGCGATTTTCGAGAGAACGCCGCCACCTACGGCCGTCATTTTTGGCCACCTTGCTCAGAGCCCGCCTCCGCCTCATGTGTGCCGAGGATTTCTCCCGTCGATTAAAAATGACAGTGATATTAATGTTTTTACAAAATTCCCCATTCTCTCTGCTGCCCCTGCTGGCGGCAGGGGGGAGGGACTATAAAACCAGGAAGTGGTGTGCCTCACTCACTCTTCAAGATGGAGGAAGGCAGAGGGTCACGTTTCTCTGAGATGTGTATAACACTGAACACATGTCTACTCAAATGTAAGTGCCCTTAGTGGTTCTAAAATGCTTGCAGAATGTGTCTATTGGTTCTAAAGCTTGCAAAAAAATGTCTATTGGTTCTAAAGCTTGCAAAAAGTGCCTCTATTGGTTCTAAAGCTTGCAAAAAATGTCTATTGGTTCTAAAGCTTGCAAAAAAATGATTTGGTTCTAGCTTAAAATGCTATTGGTTCTAAAGCTTGCAAAAAAAATGTCTATTGGTTCTAAAGCTTGCAAAAAGTGTCTATTGGTTCTAAAGCTTGCAAAAAATGTCTATTGGTTCTAAAGCTTGCAAAAAAATGTCTATTGGTTCTAAAGCTTGCAAAAAATGTCTATTGGTTCTAAAGCTTGCAAAAAAAATGTCTATTGGTTCTAAAGCTTGCAAAAAATGTCTATTGGTTCTAAAGCTTGCAAAAAAATGTTCTATTGGTTCTAAAGCTTGCAAATGCAACTCTATTGGTTCTAAAGCTTGCAAAAAATGTCTATTGGTTCTAAAGCTTGCAAAAAAAATGTCTATTGGTTCTAAAGCTTGCAAAATGTGTCTATTGGTTCTAAAGCTTGCAAAATGTGTCTCTATTGGTTCTAAAGCTTGCAAAAAATGTCTCTATTGGTTCTAAGCTTGCAAAAATATGTCTATAGGTTCTAAAGCTGGCAAAAATATGTCTATTGGTTCTAAAGCTTGCAAAAAAAATGTCTATCGGTTCTAAAATGGTTCATACTAGCACTCCAGAAAGCCCCCCTCCCTCCCCCCTGGTTGGCTTGGCTTGGGTGTGTCTTGAAATTGAAA
The DNA here is from genome assembly GCF_010909765.2 of Amblyraja radiata. Classification (NCBI taxonomy): domain Eukaryota; kingdom Metazoa; phylum Chordata; class Chondrichthyes; order Rajiformes; family Rajidae; genus Amblyraja; species Amblyraja radiata. The sequence continues at coordinate 39,163,317 of NC_045969.1, read as the reverse complement.
GGCACTACTTACTGCAAATGGTGGCATGAAGTTGAAAGGCACTACTTACTGTAAATGGTGGCTTGGGAGCTTTGGCTTGAAGTTGAAAGGCACTATTACTGCAAATGGTGACTTGGTTGTTTTGGCTTGAAGTTGAAAGGCATTGCAAATGGTGGCTTGGTTGCTTTGGCTTGAAGTTGAAAGGCACCACTTACTGCAAATGGTGTCTTGGTTGCTTTGGCTTGAAGTTGAAAGGCACTACTTACTGCAAATGGTGGCTTGGGTGTGGCTTGAAGTTGAAAGACACCACTTACTGCAAATGGTGGCATGAAGTTGAAATGCATTACTTACTGCAAATGGTGGCTTGGGTGCTTTGGCTTGAAGTTAACAGGCACTACTGTAAATGCACTTACTTCCTGTTTGCACTGTATATTGATTTTAGATAAAACGCTACCACTTGCAGCTGTGATTTTTGGCCATCTTACTCAGTCCCCCTCCGCTGAGCAGATGCAGAGAATTCTTCCCATCAATGAAAAATAAAAGTGTTATTAGTTTTAAAAAATATGTTGAGAATCTCTCTCCTGTCAATCACTCCATGAAAGCCACACCTGTTCCAGTGGGGGTGAGGGGGGGGGTTATAAAACCCGGAAATGTGGGTGTGGCTCAGTCTCTGCAAGATAGAGGAGGGAGAGGTCACGACTCGCTGTCTTTAGTAGCTTTGCACCCTACTTCAAATGGTATGTAACTGCATTTGAATTTGGTGGCCTTGCACCCTGCTAGAAGTGGTAAGAAACTGCACTTGAATTTGGTGGCCTTATACCCTGCTTGAAATAGAATTTCAAGGATTAGCCGTGAGTCAACTACCAGCATAACACCCATACTAGCGCTCCAGAACCCCCCCCCCCCCCCACCTGGCCACCAATATTAGAATTGGTGGAGAGGTGGAATATTGCGTTGGATGACCAGCCCTCCTGTGTGATGCTGGGACCCAACGGGTCCCACTTAGTCTAGTATAGAATAAAAATGATGATAATTTGAACAAATCATACCTGACATTTCTACCCTTTGTATTGATTAATTATGCAAAAATAAATACTTCATCATACATATGTTCTTGAATGTAAGGAATATCATCGTTTAGCTGCTTGGATCAAATAATGAACATGCAGAGGGCTGGAATTGATTGTAACAAAAGGGAAAGTAAGTGATACGAAAGAGTCTTTGCCTTCATTTACAGAAATCATAAGAAACACAAATGCTTGCTGCCTTAACTTGACTAAGTGGATATTCATCAGAACGAAGCCAAGCCAGTTTAGATACAATGCATGCTAAACCCATGGGTGTAGATGATTAATATGTCACAGATAAATACACAGGTGATCAAAAAGGCTAATGGAATGCAAACATGTAAATCCAACATAGGGGGCGCTGTCCTGTGCACGGCTGCCCTGCCAGCAGTTGTCTGTCTTTTCACCGTTTTATTTTTATTTTTAGTTAGTTAAAGTGTTTTGTTTGAAGGTCTAGACTTTTTTGTGTGGGGGGTGGGGGGGGAAGGGGGAAACTGCCTTTCAGGGTCCCTACCTGGTCGGAGAGGCAGCTTTTCTCCGGGCTGCAGCTTCGACCCGTCCTCGCAGCCTACCAGCGGGCCTGGAGCGGCGTTTCCTGTCGCGGACCGCCCAGAACCTCGGCTTCGGCGGCGGCACACGCTGGAGCGCTATCGTGGAGCGGGCGATGCCTTGCCTGGGTCGCCGCGCTGGAGCTCCGGTGAGCTGAGACTGCCGGGAACAACATCGCGGAGCTGCGGGTCTGTGGAGCGGCCAGCTGCGGGCGGCGGCGCCGAACTTTACACCGGGAGCCTGGGATCTCGCGACGAGATCGCCAGTTGTGGAGCTCCATCCGGCGCGGCCTTGTCGGCTTCGGAAGCTGCGGCCTCCAGTACGGAGGCGGCCGTTCCAGGGTTCCCATGCCGCTGTGAGGACTCTCCCGACGCCGGAGCACCACCACCCGGCGAGAACGGCCAGGAACATCGGGCCTCCGTAGAGGCAACTGTGGAGGCCTCAATAGGCCCGACTATGGGTGAACTGGGGTTGGGGACTGGACTTTGTGCCTTCCGTCATGGTGGGAGCCATTGTGGGGGGATGTTCTTTGTGTTTAAGACTCTCATTGGTGTTATGTCTGTATTCTTTTTTTGTGTGCTGCAAAATGGCAAAAAGCATTTCACTTCACTACACCTCGGTGTATGTGAATGTGACTAATAAAATACCTTTGATACTTTGATTACTAGAATAAAAGTGAATAAAAAATGTGTGCTCTAACCCATTCTGAATAAAAAAGACAAAAAGGTATTGCATTTGATGTAGTATATTAATTATTGTGAGACATGCATTCCAAGAGTTTATTACTGGGGAAATTATACAAATTAGTATTCCACTTGTTCAAATTTTGAAGATGAAGGAATAATTCAATATGTTAGTGGTAACTTATTGGATAAACTAGTTGTGAAATCTAGAACGAGGAAGATAATGTTTGAACAGCCATGTATTTCATGAACATTTAGAAAACGATTATACAGGCAAAAGTGGTTGAAGCTTGAAGCACTTTGCAACATATAGCAGTTAATACTGGTTAATTTTTAATTTTAACAGAATTTACACATGTGTTTCCTTCAAAACTTTATCAAGGGATACCAAAGGATGGATGGGGAGGTCAAAATATTTACCCACTGATTCAGCATGGAGTCTCGAGGTCTGGCTGAGGTGGAAGTGCCACGTTGCTGAGAACAAAGGGGGACTCGGAGTGGGGGGGGGGGGGGTGGTGCTGTGAACCTGGTGGGGAGGGGAAATGAAGAAGTGACGCATACTTTTCGTAACTTTGTTGGCACCTTTGCGGCAAATCTTTTGGACACTGTATGCGAAATCAAGGAATTTTACTGTACCTAGCTATGTGCAAGTGACCATAACGTATCATCATCGTCATCATTGAATGTGGATATAGGTCACAGCCGTTCAATGATGTATCCTCATTTCTGTGATCCTCAATGTGATCCCAACCCCCAAGGGCCTAATTTACATTGGGGTTTTATTTTTGTAAATAAAACAAATATACAGTTATTTTTTAAATTTACTATAGAAGGAAGAAGCATTCACTACTTTCAAAAACAACCTCAGCAGTCGAATTATAATTGTGTATTTGGATAGCCAGCAGATTCTGACTACAGAAATGTCATGTGATATTCCTTGTAGATTCAATTTTCTTCAAGTTATTTTCTCATTGGACTGTCTGTAAAATGAGTTTGTCAGTCCTCAACCTGAGTCACTGTAGACAAGGAATACATAATTTGTAAATGTCAGTCAAAGGAACCTGCCTCAAATAAGCAGCTAGGAATCTATTATATTCTCACCGTAAAGAATTATTTTAGACTTAGTTTCATCCCTTTTTCTAAACTGAGTTATGTAACTGTAGAAGATACATTTTCTTTATATGCAATATATTGATAAAAGCTTTATCAGCAATGTTCTTTTATTTTAAATCATCTGTTACATTTCTGTAAAATCAGACATATTGAAATCTTCCCAAGAACACTAGTTATACTTTAGCTGTCTACTTTAGACCAATGCTTGAAAACACTCTCCCAAAGTGTGAAAACATTTATAATACTTCTCAGTTTTGTTTGGTATTTTATATTTATAAGACTTCCACTACAACACAGCAGTGCAAGTTTACTATGGTAACCTGGTTGGATAATTTCAATGAAATACACTAGTCCACACTCAGTTCATTCAACAATATTTGCAATGTTTCTATTTTAGTTTGAATCTTTAGATCATGTATAGAAAACTTTTGTTCATGATAATATATGTTGCATTCCAGTTCCCTGGGATTTATCGATATTTTCTGTGAAACAAGGCTGGTAATTTCAACTCAAGATAGCATTCCATCTAAAATCTGCTATGTCTCCTTGATCTTTTCAGTTAACCAGCATGATTGATCGATACTTTATTATTATATGTGACATTCCACAGTGAAATTCTGCTTTCCCTACTATACACAGGGTATGCAAAGAGTCCTGGGCAAAGTTAAAAATCATGAATTAGTCCACAACGGCCCACCTCGCTCTGCGACGGCCAACCTCGCTCTCGGCTTCTGTATTTTTTTCGTTTAGTGTTTCTACCAGGCATGATGCAGTTTATTCTATTCTATTCTGAGGAAAATATTTTGGTATTTTATGATTGCTTGACGGCCTACCTTGTGATTTTAGCAGAAATTATAATACAATATTGCACTGCGATTTGCAAGAGTGTGACTAGTCTTGATTTTTTTTTTTCCTTCTTGATGAAACTAAATGTTACTCTTAATTTCTATATCTATCTTCCTTGATGATGGTGAATTTAAGTGGGGTGGTTATGGGTTCGAGATCGGTGGGCACATAAAGCAGGGCCTGCACTACGGAGGGATCCTTAAATAGCACTGAAGTCAGGGGAGCCATCTTTTAGAGGAAGTACTAAATCATTGCTCCAGTGCTCTTTCAAATGGATATGAAAGTTCCCATGGCAATTTTTGCAGAGCCAGAGGGATTCATATATCCCAGCTAAATCTCTAAACACAACTTCACTATGGTGAATTACATTGATAGTTAACTCATTGCAGTCAAGCCTGAACTGTTGGCATGATTGTATGCGATTGATTAAATACAACAGGTAAATGGAATTTATTTTCATTGCACCTACTTATTCCCTGGATGTATTTCAGCATATTGTGGGACAGAGAGGGGGGGGAGTGCTGTGTCAAAGAGATGGGTGGGTGGAATTGCATCCACTTCTAAGCTGCCAACTATTTACAATTAAAGATTTAATATTAGCCCCAGTGGCTTTCTTGTGTGATTAAACATTAGCATGTCAGCAGAGGTGTATTTGCTATGAGTTTCAATGTGATTGTGAACTATAATATAATAGATTATCCAACAGTAACAGTGGAGGGAACAATTTGACTTGTGAAATTATTTTACTCAGTTGATTACTGGTTGTATGCAGATTGGCTGCTCCTTTTCTCCTGAAGTAGAATGGTAAATACACTGTAGGAATACTTCATTGGTTGTCAAATACTTTGCAAACTCTTTCTTTCTCAAATTCAGTTCAAAATAAATGAAACTAGAATAGCAGCAAGCTTTCAATGATGAAGGATTGTCACAGACTGAAGACAGGTTAACCTCGAGAAAGAGATTGCGCTAAAAAGCTGAACAACCTTTTCTCGGAATGAAATGCACTGGTGATCGATCACGATGGACCTCTATTTGCCCTTTAATTGGCATAAAATAAATCGGACTGGTGGCATTCGGGTCTGTCGCCGCTTGTTTCAATTGGGCATTCAGTTTCAATATGTATAAAATGAAATCCATCAACTGCTTATCCTTGAGTCTTAATCCTATAAGGACAGACAGATTTTAAGGCTGGCCTTTCAATTTGTTTTCAGAGTAAAGTCCAACCCAAATTAAAATTGGGTTAACTGAAATAATACCGAATGACATATGCTGTAGTTTGTTTCCAGCACCAGGTGCATTGATTTTTGCTTTCCCTTGATTTATGATTGCTGTGCAGCAAAGAAATACAGAGTTGGACAGATGTTTACTGTTGCATAGTTCTACTTGACTAGGAATAACATAGCAAACTCCTTTTCATAATCACATTGAAAATAAAAGTTAAATCATCCCAGCATCTTGTTAATAAACCAAAAGAAAAATATTCTGGATAATATCAGATTGTAGATTGTTTATGAATGATTATAAGATTTTGTAGAAACAAGGAACTGCAGATACTGGTTTACAAAAGAGGACACAAAGTGCTGGTGCAGGTCAGGCAGCATCCCTGGAGAACATGGATATAGGTGACGTTTTGTGTCTGGACCTTTCTTGTGCATGGCTTGAATGGAGCAATTGCTGATTTTTTTTAAACATTCCTTTTACCAGTCCCCCGAGTGAATAGTGCTTCTGAAAAGTAAATCGGTTCGGTTTTGCACCTCCTTAAGTTTTTCAATGCAGTTTTGCAAAGTCTCCAGAGTTTTTGCAAAGTTTTGCATGTGTTAGAGAAACAGTTAACGAGGCTGGTTTCAGTTGGAGCAGCTGAAAGCAGTTAGTATCCTGGAATGACTGCTCCTGCTGGGTGTATCAGAACAAAGGAATCAAAGACATTATTAAGCAAAGACTGAAGGAAAGATGGCAAAAGCAATGGGAGGAAGAGCGGAAAGGACGGTGGTTCTACAGAGTCCAGAGGAAAGTGGGAGAAATTAGATGTGCAGGAAAAAACAGAAAAGAGGAGACAGTAATCTCAAGAATTAGATTTGGACACACTGGTCTGAACAGTACACTTTTTATAATAGGCAAGCATAATACAGGCAGATGTGAATACTGTGGGCAAGAAGAGACAATAGAGCATGTCATTGTACATTGTGAGAGGTATGAGGAGGAGAGAGAACGGATGAGTGAGCAGTTCAGAAAAGAAAGAATACAATTTGATTTGGTAGATATTTTGCAAGGAAGTTCATATAAGTGCTATCAAATCCTGTTGCATTTTCTTAGGGTAACCAATTTGTTCGGAAGGATATAGGTTATTAGTATATGTAATGGTGTTGTTTGATCCACACTCCATGCCAGTTGGTGGCGGTAATGCACCAAAAAAGTTGTTTGCCAACCGCCAAAAAACACCACATAGAAGAAGAAGAAGTATCAGAACAAAGGGAATCACAAGCCTGTTGAGTTGAACTGCTTTGTGGAAGGTAAGTGTTGGGGTATTGGCTCATGAGGTGTTGGTGAATAAGGCACAGTCTGTGGTTTTCTTTTTTTTGAAAATTATCTCTTTGTCTAGAGCAGTAGAGATGACAGCTAGGGCAGAGGAGACTTCCAGTGTCCCTGAGCATCACATCTCAGTAGGCATGGCAAGGTGGCGCAATGGTAGAGTTGCTGCCTTACAGCACTTGCAGTGCCGGAGACCAGGGATTGATCCCGACTACAGATGCTGTCTGTATGGAGTTTATACTTGGTATAAGTGTAAATTGCCCTTGGTGTGTGTAGGTTTGTGTTAATGTGTGGGGATTGTTGGTTGTTGTGGACATGGTGGGCCAAAGTGCCTCTATTGTGCTGTATCTCAAAACAAAACTAAATCTGTGGGAGGTGTGTCCATCTGCAACTTCTCACAGGGAACTGGAGCAGCATCTGGATGACCTTGAGATCACCCAGGAGGCTGAGGTAGTCAGAGATGGGAGGTATCAGAGATGGGAGTGATCACATCTAGGGTGTGGCAGAAAGTAGATGGGTGACCACCAGGAAGGGGAATAGACAGAGCGTGTGGAAATCCCATGCTGCCATTCCTCTTGACAACAGGAATGCTCTGTGTAGACACAGCATGTCAGGCAGCATCTCTGCGGAAAGAGAATAGGTGATGTTTTAGATTGGAACCTTCTTCAGTCCAACGTGAAACATCACTTATTCTTTTTCTCCAGACATGCTGACTGACCAGCTGATTTACTCCAGTGTTTTGCTTCTATCTTTGGTATAAACCAGCATCGGTAGTTCCTTCCTACACAACAGGTATGTCACTTTAGGATACTGTTAGGGTGGGGCTGTGGGGGGAGATGATAAGGCAGTAGAGAGCAGCAGTTAGGTCTATGGTGCTGGGCCTGGCTCTGAGACACAATGGGGAAAGGTGAGGTCAGGCAGAGCAACAGGCAGTGCTGGGCGAACTCAGCGGGTCAGGCAGCATCAGTGGAGGGGAATGAACAGATGATGTTTTGGGCCGGGACCTTTTTCCAATGATCCATGATCCCATGGAAATGCCTGAGAAGAAGTCACCTGATACACAAAGATGTTGTCTGGGCAGTGGAGAAAATGTTCAAAGCAGCCAAATAGATATCAAACTAATCTGGAACACGGTGCAATAGTAATTTTAAAAATAAATAAATAAATAAATGGTATCAGGACCTGGCATTGGGAGATAAATCAACAAAAACAGACTTGGTTGGTAGTCTTTCTGCGGAGTTTAATGTTATAATAGAGCGATTGTCCTTACTTTCTTTTTCTTTCTTTTCTAGGGTCTACTTTCTTACTTTACTTCCTTCTCTAACTTCTTTTCTAAGGGGCTTTCTTTTCCCAACACTCTCCTGCACTTCACAACTCTTGCGCACCTTCTTTACTTTCCTTACTTCTATCTTTTTCTTAAAGCTTTTATAAAAAATAAAAAAAATGAAGCGGTACAAAAAATGTATTAAGATATGTGTTGTGTGTTATTGTAATTTACCGTACTTCTAATAAAAAAAAAAATAAAAAAAAAAAAAAAAAAAAACTAATCTGGAACATATGAATTGATAGTGATTAAAAGAAAATACCTGCATACATGCAGTGTTTGAAAATCACGTGGATCTGTTCCTTAACCATGTGATATTATTAATCAGAAATTGATTAGCTATCAGAAATTTACTATGTGGAAATGCTGTCTGGGGGGCTTTCTGGCATTCCCCTCAAGAGACTTGGCTCCATGATATACAATGCAGTCAAAGAAATCCATTACCCCAAATCTTGAGGAACTGCAAAAGAAAAGCTCCATGAATGGAAGAGGAAAATGACAGCAGTGAGCTGAGCATAGTGAAAACCAGCAGGCTGGACTGCTGGAACAAAGCTCATTTCCACCACTTGCAGCCTGAACAGTGATTATTTCTGAGAATCCAAATATTTCAGACCATTCGGTTTAAACATTTCTCGTCGCTATTATTTTGGACAAATACATTCTCAAAGAAATGGCCATGAAGTTAGTTTTAAAATATTGGCATGTGTATTAACACATTAAGGACACAGTGGTATGTGCACACATGTGCCTCTGTGGCTTTGATTGTCTGGCTCGTTGCCCAGATTTCCTAATCTTCGAAAGCAACCTTCCCTGAAAGACAATCTTGCTGTCCTGGGTGGTTGCAGATTTGCACAACAAGCCTCTGGACAGTGGCAGTCCTTTAATGACTTCTGGTGAAACAGGTGAGTTAGAATAAGCCCCCTACCTCAAATAAACCTGGTGGAATCTTGACTTAACCAAGGTTTCCCTTCTGTCAAAGTGACCAGGATTTATCAGTGTCTCTCCATTAGGAATATTCAAAAAGAAGTTATTATTAGATAAAGCAAAGGGGAAGATACAGAACTCAGAATATAGCATTTCAGCACATCGATTCCATGGACAGGGTCCAATGTTCACATTGGGGAAGAGGTGAATTGGCCAGTACCCCAGCTCGTGGAAGGACTGTTCTTTTTAAAGATGTATATTTTAAATGCTTCATTAATGCTTATGTTTTTTTGGATGATTTCAATTTAAAAAATAAAATAACTTAATCTTTAAAAAGAACAGACATTCCATGAGCTAGGGTACTGTCCGATTCACCCTTTTTTCCCCCTTGTGAATATAGGACTTTGTTTGTGGAACTGATGCCCTGCAATGCTGTGAACTATATTCTACACTATGAATACTTCCCTTTGCTCTTTCTATTGTACTTAAGTTTGACTTGATTGGATTTAACTAAAGTATTAGCTGATCTGATTGGATAGTATGCAAAAAAGTATTTCGCTGTACCTCGTAACACATGACAATAATAAACACAAACCTAAATAAGTGGGCTTGTTGATCTTGTGTCAGCAAATACAGCAAATGATGTGAGAGCAGATATCCCCAGCAACAGTCACTCTTGTAAAAATAAATGTTAAAGCTTTAAACTCACAATATTTCCCTATTAAAATGAAACTTAACCCAGAATGAAAATTACTGAAATGAAATAGCACAGCATGACATTAAATGAGGGGGAATCTTAACAGTTTTCTGCTACTCCAGTGTTGGGCTCCAGCAGGAACCTGCTGGGAGAACTCTGAATGTTGTAAATGTGGTGCTGTCTTGCAAAACTTGCATGAAAACCTGACAATTTGGGCTAATATTCCCAATGTCCGATGCCACTTTGTTGGAAGTGACAAAAGTATGAGGGAGGATCTTGATAGGTTTGTTCAGAAATTCTTAAGGTCCAATCTATGACCTTCCTCAGTCCCACATGACCAGGCATTTGTCTTGAGGTATGTGAAAGCTGCAGCAGCCAAAAACATAAGAGTTTCATTCAGCAATACAATATGAAAGCAAGCCCTGTGGCCCACTGAGTTCATGCTGACCATTGAGCACCTGTTCAAATTGGTCTATGTTATCCCACTTTCTCATCCACACCCTTCACATTAGGGGCATTTTTTGTACAGAGGTTAACTACGCTACTAACCACATGCCTTTGTGATGTGGGAGGACACCAATTTTCATGGGTGTGTAGGCTGGAGCCTAAACCCTGTGGACTTCATTCACAAAACAATTTTCATTGAATTTCAGTGAGTGGTTTTGAGGTTTTATTCCACTAACAAAAGTTTTTTATTTCTAACATTTCATCCGAAGTGATTCGTCCTGTCAGAACCAGATCTTAATGAATCAAGAATGTTTTGTTGTCATCTGTGCCAAAACAAATCAGTGACATTTTTACTTGCCATTTCCTAAATGCATTTTAGGAAGGTAGCGGTGAGATATGGATCATCATCATTTCTTAGAAATTCAATGATATTGAATCCATTTTACTAGAAGTGATCAGATTTTGTCTGCAGTATCTTGCTCATTTGAGTTTGATCTCGTGTGTAAGGAATCAAATTCTGCAATTTACACTTGTATTTAACTTGTCCTGCAATCATATTGATAGGTATGATGGGCCAGCATTTAATTTTAGCATTGGGTTCACTGTTGACCTAAACAATAGCACTGCATGTTCCTTCAAACTAAGACCATCTCACTGAGAAGTCCTGATTCTACTTGGTGCGAAGGTCTTATGTGATGGGTGGTCTTTCACTCGTAAATTCCAACCTGTGCAGGGGGGAAAGACCCAGAGCAAGAGTAATTCCAAAAATGCTGAAGATAATTGACAGCCAACCAGCCTAACAATGTTTGCTGATTTCTTGAAATACAATGCAATTAATTCCTAGACTGATGTTCATCAAAGATGACAGAAATGACAATACAGTCTGCTTTAGAATGATTTGCACACAATCTATGCTATCAATACCAGACTCCCAGTGAGGAACTATGTCAGCCTTGTCTAAGCATTGTATTATGGCTAATGTCTGTCTGTTATGGCTAATGTCTGTCCACCACTTGAAGCAGTTTCCCATTTGCTGATGTATTAAAGATGTAACTGATGCATTATTCAGCAGGGCCAATGATTTTATTCGTTCAATTGCAGCATTGAACATGGAACAGTACAGCGCAGTAACAGGCCCTTCAGACCACATTGTCTGTGCTGAACATCATGCCAGGTTGAACTTGGGTAACCTTGGCTGCCTCCGTTCTCCGTTGTCTGCATGTGATCTATATCCCTCCATTCTCTGCATATCCATGTGCCTATCTAAAACGTAAAACTTTACCTCAATCGTAATCTCCCCTTGCCACCAGTTCTGGCAGTACATTCCAGGCACCCATCATTTTCTGTGTTTAAAAAAGAAATGTCCCGCACATCTCCTTTAAACTTTCTCCCTCTGAACTTAAAAATATGCTCACTAGTCTTTGACATTTCCACCCTGAATGCCACATGGCTAGGATGAGGTTATCAGTGGTGAAGGAACAACACTGGACAGATAGGGTATTAATACTACCTTGCAGTTTCATGTGAAACGGGTCATTCTGCCCACCAGATTTGTATCCATTTCCCAGTGCCTGATCAGTAGTCATCAATGCCTAGTGGCAATTTAGTGACTCGTCTGGACACCTCTTAAGTGCTGTTAATAACTTTGCTTCCATCATCCTTTCAGGCAATGCATTCCAGGTACTCACCACTTTGTGCATGAAAAAGATCCTATTGAAATGCCTTTAATATTATTATTTATTATTATTATAATACAATATTAATATTATAATATCAATAATGTAGCAGTAGAGTTACTGCCTAACAGCGCCAGAGGCCCGGGTTCGATCCTGGCTACGAGTGCTGTCTGAACTCAATTTGTTACTTTCTAACTATGTGGGTTTTCTCCGGGTGCTGCATTTGTCTCCCACATTTCAAAGATGCGCAGGTTTATTTGTAAGCTGATTGGCTTCTGTGTGTAGGATAGAACTAGTATATAGCTGATCGCTGATCGGTGTGGGTATGCTGTATCACTAAACTAAACACAGTGGCTCAGCTGATGATCGTCGAATGGTGGAGCAGACTCGATGGGCTGAATGACTTAATTCTGCTCCTATGTCTGCTTTCGCCGTAGCAGAGAAGGTTCAGAAGATACATGATTGAGGTGTATAGAATTATGAAGGGTATAGTTAGGATATACTGCCAGAATTTTCCCCTCACACCAGAAGCAAATAAAAATACAGGTCATAGATTGAGGATAAAGCATAAGAGATTTTAGTTTATTTTTAGTTTTCGAGATACAGCATACAAATCAGGCCTTCAGCCCACCAAGTCCTCACTGACCATTAATCACAGTTCGCACATTATTCTACTTGTGCATCCACTGCCTACACACCGGAGACAATTTACAGAGGCCAATTAACCTACAAACGTGCATGTCTTTGTGATGAGGGAGGAAATCGGAGTACCCAGAGCAAACACGCGTGGTCATGGGGAGAACGTGCAAACTCCACACACAGTAACCGAGGTTGAGATCGAACCCGGGTCTCTGGTTCTGTAAGATAGCAGTTCTATCTCAATCTGAAGCTGTATTTAATTAATATTTAAGTAGCCTTTTGATGCATTTTTAATACTTCAGTATATTGAGAATTTCTAGTTATTTCAAAAAAACATGTTAGCTCAAGTATTCCTTACCTGCATCATTCAATATTTCTCTTTTAAATAGTAACATTAATTATCATCTTTTCCTGCAACAAATGAAGCGAAGAGCCTAGTTTAATGAGTTTTGCTGTTTGTTGAACAATTTATGCAAACAAGTTCATTGACTGCAACGTAAATTGGTAAATGGTTATCTTAGCATTATTGCAATCATCCTGATAACTCTTCTTTCCACAAGACAGGCCACCACTTTCTTGATATCCTTTTGGTTGTAGGGAATGAAGCATTTGGCCATGCGAATGCAGAGAGATTCACATCAGAATGTCATTTGCTGAGGCATCATAATGTCAAATGGAACATCTTCAGCAAAAAAATATATAATTCTGCATTCTGTCTATATTTTTGCATAATGTAACACAATCCATAGATGGATTGGCCCATTGGATGTTGGTTGTCACAAGAATCATTAGTTGAATGGATATTTATGTTGTGTGCGCATCCTTGACCACAGCAATGATTTCAAACTAATCCAAAAACTGTGAAGTGCTTTGGTGCAAAATAAGGAAGTAAAAGACGCAACATTGTCGCACTTTTTACTCTGCAGATTACAAATGACGATGATTTTGTTTTCCTTGACCGTTGCTTAATGTTCTATTTCCATGCTAATTTTCTTCTTGAACAAAATACAAAATGCTGACGAAACTCAGACGTTCAGGCAGCATATGTGGAGGGAAATGGACAGACTTTTGGATCGGAGCCCTGCTTCAGACTGGAGTAGAGAGCAGAAAGCTGGTAAAGAGAGGTGAGGGGAAAGGGTGTGAGGAAATATCTGGCAAGTGATAGTTGGATACCGGTGAACAGGGGTGATTGACAGATGAGTGGAGATAGATTCAGATTCACATTTATTGGCCAGAGTTGAAATGGCGACCATCTAGTTCATCAGTCTGTTGAAGGATCACAAACCAAAATATCATCTGTCCTTCACAGATGCTGCCTGACCCATTGAATTATTTCAGCACTTTGTTTTGTAGTTTAATTTATTATTGTCATGTGTACCTAGGTACAGTGAAATACCTTTATTTGCCTGCTATCCAGTCATAGAAAAATCTATACACTATTACAATCAAGCCAACCACAGTCTGAAGAAGGGTTTCAACGCAAAATGGCACCTATTCCTTTTATCTAGAGATGCTTCCTGACCTGCTGAGTTACTCAAGCAATTGTGCCTATCTTCAGTGTAAACCAGCATCTGCAATTACTTCCTCCACATTTTGTTTACTCCACTGCAAAATCTCCTCGGGGTGTGCCTACTTTGAAGAAGTTCTCCTCATCTCTTTGACAGGCGTTCTGCAACACCCTCTCTCACTGCTTCTTTTCATACGTCTATTTTCCTTCCCCCCCCCCCCGGGGTCTTGGGTGAAGAGGGTTTTGACCTAAAACGTCATATATTCCTTTTGACATGAACTCCCCGCAGCACCAGAGACCTAGGTTTGATACTGATTACGGTGCTGTCTGTGTGGAGTTTATATGCTCTCCCCTTGACCGGGTTTTCTCAGGGAGCTCTGGTAACCTCTAACACTCCAAAGATGTACTGGTTTGTAGGTTAATTAGCTCGGATAAAAATTGTAAGTTGTCCTTTGTGTGTAGGATAGTACTTGTGCACTAGTCGGTGTGGTCTAAAGGGCCTGTTTCGAAGCTGGATCACTAAATTTAAAAAATCTAAAGCACAAAAGTACCAAAGGCGCACTTTTGTTGAAGGTATTGCTGAGGTAGGTCACAATCAATGGTCTTTTGCACAACACGCAAAAGATTGCCAGATTTCATGTTTTACATATCTGAGAAACGGTGATTTTAAAATGTGCTTGTTGGCCACCTGTATGACATGAGAAGCAATAGTTAGTGCAGGTAAGTGATAAATGGGTACTAGGTGAGATTACCTGTCGTTGTAAATAAATTTGAGTGAAACGTGGCTAAGATCACTCCCCACTTGCAAGTGACCCTCATGATCAGAGATGGAGTGAAATTGACGTGAAATGCACACATAGGCCCTTAACATGAAAACACTTTAAAGCTTGGACAGAATGGTGTTCTACAACCAAGTCTAACTGAGCTGACATCAATATTCTGACGTTGTGTCTGCATAAAGATAAAAAAATCTCTAAGAACATTATGTTGATGGATCCTTATTTTTGTGTCAGCAGTTATATTTATTATTTGATGGTTTGTATTGATCGAGCATATTTTGTGTGTCCGACAATGAATATTTTAAGAGTCCAAGGAGCAAGGATCTCATCATAACGGAAGATATTGCTGTTATCTATGTGCCATCAGTCAACAAGCATATTAATCTTTTTATAATGTCTGGTACATCTAGAGTCCAACTTTAAACAACGTAATGATGGTATACTTTGCGGATAGAACTATTGAGCAATGTTCTGTAGATTAGAATGCAAAACACTACCCATGAAATACAGCTGGAATTGCATTTTCATTTTTATGCTCTTATGTTTCAGAGTTCATTTATTTGATGTTCTCTTGGAAATATTCACTATTAGTACATAAATGAAAAAGTTTATATTGAGTTCAGATCCTGAATCACCAATCCCGACTAATGTGATTTGATATAAAGAAACTAGACCTTTGTCATCTTCCCTGTAATATTTTAATATCTTGATCACATCATTCCATTATTTCATGTATATTGCCAGCAGGCTGCTTTCTTTTTATTAATTTTCAATGACTGACAAAGTATTCATCTTTTTACAAATGATTGGAAAAGTCAAAGGAAGAGTTCGTAGAAGGCCCATTAATTAAATTAACCAGCATTACAGTGAGATTCTTGATGCTATTGAGGTAAGAAATATAAATCTCGTATCTTCGTGTTGTAAGCTAATTCATACGGGATTTATTTTGTGTTAGCTATCACATTTGTCATTGGCTTATTTTTATGTTTGAATTAATTTGGCAGCAATCACTTTAACAAAAGCAAATTGGAAAGTTCCCAGATATTAATTCAAACAGAAATTGAGAGTTATTATTGATTATTACTTTGCAATTGGATGCCTGTATTTTTCAGAACTTTTACTGTCACATTTAAATCTTATCAATGAGTTATTTCATCGTATTAAAATTCAAGAGATGATAAAGTATGAAAGGTTGTCGAGCTTTTCATATCAGCATTGAAGGTGATGAACTTGAAAATGTTTGCCTTTGTCGCACAATAAGAGATTGTGATCTTCAGGGACAATGAGAAGATGCAAGACTGATTTTCTTTTCTGGTACATGCAGAGCATACAAAACTGTATTTGGGGGGATATATTGGTGGGGAATAAGGAAATCAAAGCATCGTCCAGCATGAGGGATTTGCACATGCCCCACAAAACTCAAAGGGTTAGTTTCACACGAGAAGATCTCAAAAAGAGATTTTGGTCTCTATGACTTCACCAATGGTCACAACTCTTTAGTCAGATTATGATACTGATGACTGACCCAAAATGGTGTTAGTGGCAAAAAATTCTCTAACAACCAGAGATATTGTGAAATTGACTAAGAAGCTGATAATATAAAATAATTTTGAAAGCAAGCTTACCAAGTTGTTAAACACGCTCATGGTTATATAACCTTTCAAACAAAGCTTCAAGGAAAGGTGGGGGCACTGATAGATTATATTAAAAGATGAACTATTATCAAATGCTTTCATATTTGCTTTTTTATCTATAAATCTATGGAATTTTGAAAATTATTCTGAATAAATTGGATTCATTTAAATGGTTTGTTTTTGGTGTGAGGGATCTTATTTATTCCTTCAATCAGAAAATATTGGTAAATAGATGTGGCATAATACAATGTATAATTGAGATAGTTAGAATTGAGGGTAATGGATTCAATCTGTGCAATTGAATCTATTCTGCATTATGGGCAGCACACTGGCGCAGATGGTAGAGCTGCTGGTTCACAGCACTAGAGACTTGGGTTTGATCCTGACCTGGGGTGCAGTCTATGTGGAGTTTGCATGTTCTCCCTGTGTCCATTTGAGATTCCTCAGGGTGCTCTGGTTTCCTCACACATTTCATAGACTTGCGGGTTTGCAGGTTAATTGGCTTTTGCAATGTACAAGGAGCCTATGAACTGAGCCTAAGTGGGATAAAGTAAACTATTGTAAATGGTTAATTAATGGTCATCATGCACTCGGCGGACCAAAGACCCTGTTTTCATGCTGCATCTCTAAACTAAACTAAATTATTTTGGCAAATACGGCATCTAGGTTGCATAGCTCTCTCTGGAGGAGCAGAGTACAGCTGACAGTAAATTCTGAATCAGCATATAGCTGCACAAGTGCAGATGCTCTAAGTTCTTGCCTTGGCTCAAAAAAAAGACGACCACTGATAGCTTTGCCATCATTATGACCAATATTTCTAGCTATTCATTGTTATGAAATATTGTGTTGCACAAGCTCATTTACAAGCTCATTGAACTTGACTTGTATTTGATCAAGTTGTGGTTTGTTATGACGTCATTTCAATTTAATTGTCTTTCTTTCATATTCCTTGATTCGTTGACCCAATGAAACTACCCATCTCAGCCTTAAATGTCAATTGAATTAGCATCTGTGGCCTTTGAGAAGAGTGCATTGCCACTTTGTAAATTTCCGCTGAAGTATGGTTCTGATTTTCTGACCTAGTTCTAATTTTAAATTTATTAATCACCTTGTGATTTTCATCCAAACATTGTTTCCATAATAAAACAAAGCCTCTTCTTAACACACTCCTCCCCCTGGTGGAACTTGTTCTCACCCTCAACAACTTCTCTTCTGAAGAAGTGTCTCGACCCAAAATGTCACCTATTCCTTTTCTCCAGAGATGCTCTCTGACCCACTGAGTTATAGTCATTAAGTGATACAGTGTGGAAACAGGCCCTTCGGCTCAACTTGCCGACACGAGGCCAACAATGTCCTAGCTACACTAATCCCACTTGCCTGCACTTGGTCCCTATCCCTCCAAATTTGTCCTATCCATGTACCTGTCTAACTGTTTCCTAAATGATGCAATAGTCCCAGCCTCAACGACCTCCACTGGCAGCTTGTTCCATACACCCACTACCCTTTGTGTGAACAAGTTACCCCTCAGATTGCTATTAAATCTCTTCCCCTTCACCTTGAACCTATCTCCTCTGGTCCTCAATTTCCCTGCTCTGGGCAAGAGACTCTATGCATCTTCCTAATCTATTCCTCTCATGATTTTATACGCCTCTATAAGATTACCCCTCAACCTCCTGCGCTCCATGGAATAGTCCCAGCCTACTCAACCTATCCCTATAACTCACACGAGTTTAGTGTTTATTTTCTCTTTTGTCTCCCCTCTCTTTCTTTGTGAAAGGTGTAGCCATGGGCCTTTTTGTCGAATATGTTGAACATTCCTTGTTCCAAACATACACTAGTACCAAACCCTAACTCCTTCTCCACTATCTCGACTACTGTATCGGCCCTGCCTCCTGCAGAACTCATTGATGTCATTAACTTTACAATTAATTCCACCCTAACCTCAAATTCACTGGGACTATCTCCAACACATTGCTCCTTTCTTGATCTCTCTATCTCCATCACAGGGGCAGACCTTTGACTGATGTCTACTACAAACCCACTAACTCCCACAGTTATCTGGATTGCACTTCCTCCCACTCTGCCTCATGTAAAGACGTTGTCCCCTACTCTCAAATTCTCCATCTCCACCCAAGATGAGGCTTTCCATTCTGGGACATCTGGGATGTTTCTTTAGTAAATGTGGATTTCCCCTTGCTGTCATAGATAGATCCCTCACCCACGTCTTCTCTGCATTCTGCAGTTCTTGCTTCCCCTCCCCCCGATGGAACAAAGATATTGTTGTTTTTAAGACATTCATAGTAACTTTGCAGATAACACTAAAAAAGTGCCAGAGGAGGTAGTTCAGACAGGTAATCTAACAATTTTTAAAAGACATTTGGACAGGTACATGGACAGGAACGGTTCAGAGCACATTGGCCAAACACAGGCAGGTGGGGCAAGTGTAGATAATATATCTTGATCAGCGTCAGCAAATTAGGCCAAAGTGTTTTCTTGCTGTATGAATGATAATTCCCCCTGTCCGAACCATTCACCCCATCAGCCTCTGCTTCCAACACATCATTCTCTGATAATCACCACCAGTCATATCTTCCCATCCCCACCCCTTTTCATCTTCTGCAGAGACCACTCCTTTCATGTCCTTGGTTTACTCATCCCTTCCCTCTCATTAGGTACTTTCTCCTGCAACCGTAGCTGTAACACCTGTCCCTATACCTCCACCCTCGCCCCCATCCAGGGTCTGTAGCAGTCCTCACAGATGAGACAGATTCACCTCCTTTAATCTCATCTACTGCACTCGGTGTTCCTGTTGTGGCCTCCTATTGATGAGCAAGACCAGGCGTAGACTTGGCATCCATTTCATCAAACATGTGCTTGTTCTGCCAAGGCTTGCATGATTTCCCGGTTGCTAACCATTCCCTTCCATCACATTCCTTCTTCTACAGTTCCTCAATTCACAACTTTTCAATATTCTTTTGTCTCATGCCTTCTGTCTTTTCATCTCCGGCCAATGTTCAGCCATCAATGTTTTCCACTTATCAATTCATTCACCTTTCAACTTTGTGATTTCAAAAGAAATAAATTTATTTTTTTAATATTATATTTGAATGCTTTTCTCATGAATTTGCTCACACTCCTCTGGGTTTTGGGGCCTAAAATTGAATGCAATATTTCAGATGGGACCTGATATGTTTTTTACAAATAACCATAATTTCAGATTTTTTTGCATTCCTCACTATTTGAATTGCACTTTTGTCAACATATTTGATTAGTATGTTAGCGTGTCCCAGGCTTTGTTTCACGCCTTTTAGTTTCTCAACAAGAAATCATTTTCCCTTTGATGTAAAGAGGGTGATCTTATTTCCCCACATTGAATTCCATCTTCTACAGCTTCACCTCGTGCCTGTTAGTTTGAGTTTCTAGCCATGCAAGCCTTCTTTTACCAGATGTAATGTCACCTGCAGATATGGAGATATGTTTATCTATTTCTTCACCAAAATCATTGATGTATAAATAGTGAAAAGCTGAGACTGTGGCACAGACCCTGAGAGGACACCTCTTGCCATAAACTGCCAGTCAAAGACTGTTTCTTTTATCCATAGTCTTTTTCTATATACCAACCAATTACTTCCTCGTGTCAGAAGGTTACTTCCAATTGCATGCACTCTTTTCTCCAGTAATCTCTGTGGGAACCTTATCAAATGACTTCTGGAATAAGCAATCCCCAATACTCATGACCTTTTCAACAATTTCAACAAGATTAGGTAGACAAGATCTCTCCTGCTCAAATCTACGCTGACTCCCTCTGATCAGACGGTGCTCATTGATGTCACACTTTCTCAGGGTTGATTTTAGTCACTTGCCCTCAGTTGATAACCTGACAGTGTTACTGTTGTGTTTTTCCTTCTGATCCTTAAACACTGAAATAATGCTTCAAACGTTTCATCCCAAATATTTAATCCCAAGTACACAATGTCTGAATGAAAGCTGATGTATCCATCTAGTATTGGCAACGTTGTTGTTTTGTTACCATTGTTTATCTTGCAGTAAAGCCACGTTGTTTCCTCAATATTTTTATATTCCCTCGTACAACTATAATTTATTTCATTACCACCTTTGTGATCTCCACGGGCTGAAGGAGGAGGTCAGACTTCGAATCCTCCATCATATACTTGCCAGCACTGATTTTAATCAAACATTTGGCACTTTCCCCTGATACAATAATACATTTGCTGTTAGGTTTCAGAAAACTTTGATCACAATTTGGCCTTGATGAACAGAGAAAAATGGGACCACTCTTCAAATACAATGATTATGTTATTTTGCTTTCTCATTCCTTTGAGTATCCAAACATAATATCATCTGCAGGATGAAGGAATATCTCACTGGGTAGTCCAACTATTGCATTATAACATCTCCAGAAATGCTAGTTACTTAGATATTCTTAACGACAATTACTGTGCTCTATTTTAATTTGGATTTTTTGGTTAAAAATATAGTTGGACAGGTGCATGGGTAGGAAAGGATTAGAGCGATATAGACCAAATGCTGGCAAGTGGGACTAGCTTAGACGGCACTATTTGGTCAGTATGGACAAGTTGGGCCGAAGGGCCTGTTTCCGTACCATTCTCCCTCCCTCTCTGCAGGATCATCATTTAACACCACAAGAGAATGAGTGATAAGTTGTGAGGAGGTAGCTACTTTGTCCACTATTTATTGAATCCTTCTCCTGCCTGCCTGCTCATAGAATGAGACAAAATCCATTTGTTCAATGTAGCATGCTGTAAATGATGTGAAACAAGTGAGAGCATTCAACACTGGAGCTTTTTGAATTTGATATATGCAGATTATTTTCTTATCACAGGGGTAGTACAATGGTAGAGTTGCTGCCTTACAATGCCAGAGACCCGTGTTTGATCCTAACCACGGGTGCTGTCTGTACGGAGTTTGTACGTTCTCGCTGTGACCAATTGGATTTTCTCTAGTTGCTCCAGTTTTCTCCCACATTACAAAAGACATACAGGTTTTAGGTTAATTAGCTTTCTTTAAAAATATTTGTAAGATGTCCCAAGCGTTTAGGATAATGCTAGTGTACAGGTTGATCGCCGTGGTCTCAATGGACTGAAGGGCCGGTTTCCATGTTGTATCTCTCAAATCAAAGTCTAAACTATAGATACAGAAATATTTTAAGCATTAAATATTATAATATGTATCTCACAGTAGCACAGTTTATTGCACAACTATCTCACAACTCCAGCTACTGGGTTTAATCCTGATCTTCATTGCTATCTGTGTGCACTTTGTATGTTCTCCCAGTAACCACAAGAGCTTCCTCCGGGTGCTCTAGTTTCATCCCAAATCCCAAAAGTGTGTGGATCGATAATTTAATTGACCACTATAAATCATTTTGAGTGTGCAAGCGAGTGGTTAGTTATGGGCGGTGGGGAGTGAAGCAGTAAGAGTGAGGGGAGAATAAAAATATACTTAAGTGCGTGATTAATGGTCGATGAGGGCTTAATGTACCAACGGGCTTGTTAGTGTGGTGCATCGTTCTCTTCATCTATGTAACTTCACTGTTATTTATTAGTGTCTGTTTTCTAAGCGTGGCAAATAACTAAAATGTAACATCAGCTATATTTTCAAATAACTTAGAGAATGGGCTGTATATTGCTCTTTGCCACTGTCAGTACAGCAAAAATATTGTTGTAGGTACAATCATGAAAAATAGCAATAAAATAAATTATTAGCTGTGCATTAGCATTCTTCAGCGTGTTTCTAACATTCAAGTACAGATCAATGAACATCTTTGAATAAGTTCAGAAAAGTTATGAATGTTTAAGGCCTTGCATGGAAAGACTACTTTGCAAATACAATTAACAAAAGAGAGAGTCTAAGGTAGACAAAAATGCCGGAGAAACTCAGCGGGTGAGGCAGCATCTATGTCACATAGATGCTGCCTCACCCGTTGAGTTTCTCCAGCATTTTTGTCCGTAGATGCTGCCTCACCCGCTGACTTTCTCCAGCATTTTTGTCTATCTTTGATTTTCTGCAGTCCTTTGTTAACAAGGGAGAGTCTAAGTATTTTTCTCAAAAGGTTGAAAATGGTATTTCATTGCTGGTAGTACAGGGTGAAAAGAGATGCCAGCAAAATGTTAAATGGTCAGCTCGACATAGACTACAAGACCTACACCAAACCCAAACCAATTAGGAGCAGACGAGGGCATTCGATCCAATTTGTGATCCCAGCTACAAAGACAGATGTATACAGCAATTCGTTCTTCCCCTGCACAATTAAAGCATGGAATAATCTCCTCCCAACTATAGTTACCCAACCAGATGCAACTAAATTTAAAGTAGCTCTTTCTTCCCAATAACCCTTTCTGACTTAAGCCCTCCCTTCACCACCTCCAGTTTAAATTCCATTTGGAATATTTTGGAGGACCAAGAAACCAAGAACCAAGCAGACTTTCCAAAGCAGCTGCAAGCAATGACCCATATACAAGTGGTACAAGTGATGCCGCTCAGCTGGATTATCTTGCTTTTGATCAATACAATGGAGTTTTGAAATCTGCAACAAGGATATCTGCAGTCAACAGGCAAAATTGAGACTGCCTCAGGTCTGGCTCGCTCCTGATGAGCAGCATTATCAGGTAATGTTCTATTCACACATAAATTACACGTTTTACATGGTGAGAATACCCAGCGCTTCCTTTCTCTTTCTTTCCTGTTAATCGGTGAAAAGTGGCTGCTATGTTGGCAAACTAGGAGGTTTCCCAATGTACAAGACTGCCATGAATGTTATTTCACTCCATTTCTCAATATCAGCCTTACTGTGAGTGTGGCTCTGCAGTGGTATCATTCTTCACTTCGATTATGTGCCCAGCTAATCTATGACTTAACAAAGAGGACATGAAGGGTATGTTATGGGAAGGTATGACACCTTCTGCCATGTTGTTGTTAAAGAGAAGATAGCCACAAAAAACTGCTGTGACTCAGCGGGACAGGCAGCATCTCTGGTGAGAAGGAATGGGTGACGTTTCGGGTCGAAACCTTTCTTCAGACTGCTAAAGAGTTGTTCAGTTGTTAAAGAGTCCTGTTTCACTCCTTAAAATGTGCAATCACTTCTCAGACATTATCATGGTAAATAGAATGCCATATAACAGCGTCAACTGGTTGATTTATCGTTTCTTCATGGACATGTACCATGAATCCTACAAACCAGCCTACAAACAATAGTTCAGAGACAATTAAAATGGACTGAACTCTTGACCCTTAATGATTTTTCAACTCATAATTAAGGCTATATAACCCTTTCATTTCCTGACCATACTCGCTTAATTTGTTTTCCATTTAGTTCCCATTGGTGCTGGAATTAATATTGATCGTCCTTTTGTCATGCATTAGTAATTACATCATGGCAGGATAGGGATGTACATCTCTTGGATCTTTAATTTTGTAAATAGCATCTTTCCTAGAGATGTTGCTTCCTATCTTGTAATTACTGTCATTGTGAGTGTTTCAGCATAATCTTAATAAGCAAACAACTAGTATACTTACCGTACCTTGGTTCAATATTTTGTGCCAGACTTTACTCTCTTGCAGTGATTACATTAGGATGTGTGTATCATCCATTGTCGTCACTTACTCAGTCATTTCCTGCAGGTATTAATTTATGCCTTCAATTTAAAATTAATTCATAATTGCAGTATGTTATACTGGATCACACTGGAGCCGGTGACATCTCCTAGTTGCCCTCAACCTAACCCAACTGCAGCATGAAACTTAAGTTTCCTTGTTTCTAATAAACACGCACCAATAAGTCCCACAAACCATCTTGCAAACTATTCAAACGATTCAAACAGACTGAACTGGTGCCTCCTCGCTATCTATCAAGTTACAGCCAGTATGTGGCATTCTAGTTACTGTGATAAAATACTAGAAAAGTGTGTACAGTTTAAGGAGTGAAGCAGGTTCCATGTTACCAGAATGGGTTTACATTGACAGCAAGGCTAGTCCTCAGACCCACCAGTTGAACTTTTGAGCCTTCTTCCAGTTTCCAAAATTTGCTGATATATTTAGAAACATTTGAAAACAATTAACATCATTTTTATATTAAAACAATAAGAATGATAAATATACTTAAAGTTAACTGAACGATTTGTTGAAGCAGTTCTGATGATTAAAATTTCGTTTTTTAAGAACTGCTTTAATTTACCGTTTTTAACAAAGGTAAATTCGTAGACTCGTAACTGTCACTGTATGTCATGTTGTTACTTGTGGGCAGAGCACCAAGGCAAATTCCTTGTATGTGAATACTTGGCCAAGAAACTTACTTACTTACTTAGGTTACCTAACTCTGACATAAAATTGAAGCCAGCCACAGTGACTTTTGTTTCCCAGCTGAGGATCTGATGGAAGTCACCTAAAGGGCCTGTCCCACTTTCACGACCTAATTCACGACCTCTGCCGAGTTTGCCCTTGACTCGTACTCGCAGCATGGTCGTCACGAGGTCGTAGGAGGTCGTAGGTAGGTCGTAGCAGGCTGTGATGCTGGTAATAGGTACTCGTGGCATCAAGTAGGTCGATGCCACGAGTAGCATGATGAAAAATGTTCACGAGTAAAAAAGGTCGTGAATTAGGTAGTGAAAGTGGGACAGACCCTTAATTCAGAGGCGAGTCCAAGGACAGATTGGTAGTCAGTTGCATGTTCAGCAAGACTTTCTACAGAGTGCCAGCAGAAAACCTAGAATGTGATGATGCACATCCTGTATCTTGCCACTGGTTATCCATGGAACCTCTAGCCACCCATCAGCAAGATCTGGCCCACTGCATGTAACGTCCCAATATGAGGGACATAGGTAGGGTAGAGAGACAGAACCTCTTTCCCAAGGTGGAAATGTCCAACACTAGATGGCATAGCTATAAGGAAAGATGGAGAAAGTTTAATGAAGATGTGCTGGGCAAGTTGTGTTACACAGAGGATGAGGGGAACCTCAAATGCATTGCCAAGGGTGGTGGTGGGGGCAGATACAATAGTGGTGTTTTTAGATAGGCACATAGAAGTGCAGGGAATAGAGGGATCTGGATCATGTTCAGGCAGATGTAATCAGTTCAGTTAGGCATCATGTTTGGCACAAACATTGTGGGCCGAAGAGCCTGTTGCTGTGTGGTACTGTTTTGTTTTATCTGCAAATTAACTCTCAAATAAGATTGTAAATAAGATTGTGTTTGGTACTTTCTTCAGACTTTTGAGATACAGGCCCATCAGCCCATTATGTCCGCGCTGACCAGCAATCACCCTGTACACTAACACTATCTTATACACTAGGGACAATTTATAATTTTTACCAAACCCAATTAACCTATAAACCTGTCCGTGTTTGAAGCCTTGACTTGACGACTTGAAGTCTGGAAGGAAACCGGAGAAATCCACGCGGTCACAGGGAGAACGTACAACCTCCATACAGACAGTACCTGTAGTCAGGATTGAACCCGGGACTCTGACGCTGTAAGGCGGCAACTCTGCCGCTGCGCCACCGCACCGCTCTAAATTGCCGGCCTTATTGCAAAACTTTTTTAATCATCACTCTGCTGGCAGAATATTTGGATTGTGAGATTGTATAATCAAGGTTAGTTGAATATAAACTTTAGTGGAACATGAATTAATTGTATTCAGTGCTGTGGTGCATGTGTTTGAATTGAAGGCAAATTCTCCCATGCACGATAGACTAAAGTTATGCTTCATGGGCTTCACTACTTTAAATAGCACCAAGGTACCCAGCTGCTTTGTTAACTAACAGGTTACATGTAATATAAAGGTCTTTCCAATTAAACTGCCATCCACCTGTATTAGCCATATGGGATTTGGGTTGTTTTGTATTTTCATTCATAATATGTGAAGCTCTTTGCACATCAGTTCTTTGTCACCAATGTATATGACCAAGTAGTCTCCTGAGAGTACTCTTTGTTTTCACCAGCATTCCATTCGAACTTTAGATAGTTCATACAATTTAAATGATCCAGCTGATATAGTAGGATTGTTGGAGATCATTTTAGCTTATGATATGGCACGTAGAGTGCCTCCTGGCAGTGATGCCAAGCTGTGCCATGCTGGTAGCCCTGCTTCCTCTCAGCGCCAGTGGCCCAGGTTCAATCCTGCCCTCGGGTGCTGTCTGCGTGAAGTTTGCACCTTCACCCTGTGACCGCATGGGTTCCCTCCGGGTGTTCCAGTTTCCTCCCACATCCCAAAGACGTGCAATTTGTTGGTTAATTGGCCTCTGTAAATTGCTTCGAGTGTGTAGGGTGTGGATGAGAAACTAGGATTACACAGAACTAGTGTAAACGAGGTATTAATGGTTGGCGTGGTGTCGGTGGACTAAGGGCTGGTTTCCATACCATATCTTCCTATTAATTTCCAAACAACTTTCACTGATGTTAATGCCAGTCAGCTGCTGCTCCTGTTAGTATGCATCCTTTTAAGAATCTTTCTTGTGTCCCACCCATTTCTACTACTCCCCCCCCCCCCCTCCTGTCCCCTTCCACATGTATCCCTCCCTCTGGATTTACATTTCACCCTTCTCCAAAACTGCCACCATTTTGTCTCTTTTTGATCTCCAGCCTTTGTCCACACATCTACCAATCAACCCCCTCACCCCGCCACCTTTATCTATCTATCTATAACTTGCCAGCCTTTGTCCCACCCCGACCTCTCTTCCAGCTTTCTCCCCACTCCCCTTCAATTTTCAGCCTAAAGAAGGGTCCTGACTCAAACATTGCCGGACCCTTGTTCTCCAGAGTTGGTGCCTGGCCCACTGCGTTATTCTAGCGCTTGCCATTTTTTTTTAATCCTTTTAGGATTACTGATTTACCTGAGCTACAATATGAACCATTTTTATAGAAGAGGGCCAATAAATTGTTTACATATGTAGTTGCATATGTGGTGCAATAATGCCATTAGGTTCTAAAATCTTTCATCTTTTACTTCTGTGATTAGCATGCAGCCATAACTGCAAATTGCCATTGGATTATGAAGTAGAATGTTCTGCCACACCACTGGAAAGATTTTTTAAGCGGATCCTGCTGCTCTGCACTATGAGCTCATTGTTACAGATTCTTCAAGTTTACATTAAGTGGAATGAAAATATTGTGCAGATAAGTCTTTGCTCCATGTGGAAATATCTCAGTAGGTATCTCTGGCCTTTACACAGATTCTGATTGCCCTTCACTAAAATTACAAAAAGATAAATTTCTCAACTTTCCCTTTGTACTGTGCTGCCCTTAGTGTGAAACCCATGCAGAGTGAGAAGAATGCATCATTAAATTGGCAACTCATAACCCACTCTGAAGATGCTAACCTCTTGCATTCAAATGTCAGAATCTCCCTTGGTGTCTATCTGCGCTGTTAGCTATTACAAGGAGGCTCAGCGATGCTATAGTTGAGTGCTGCTCTTTTGGTTCAGGAGATCAATAGATCTGTTTATCTCTTTAACCTCTCTATAGCGGCTGCCTCAGCTGCACCATGCCCTTTTTTTCTTTCTTTTACTTTTGCCTTGACTTTGATGCAGTCCATTCTGCATGTGAACATAAAGATTGCTGCATGTATCTGAGACAATCTATGCCCGGGATATTAGTGGTTGAAAGATGAATTCTGTGTGGTAGGATTAAATATTTTGAACGCACACCGCAATATCAGTGGTTTACTGTGCAATTAAAAAAAGTTCATTGACCGTGATTGACTTTTGTTCAGTGATGGATAAAATGTTTCTGAAAGATGTTTTGCTTTTCAAGCGCTCGTGCCCAGTGTCAATAACATGCAGGAAAAATGTTTATTATACCCATCAACACACTGCAAGGGGGTTGTTATTAGATAGTGTAGAAGTGGGCTGCAATCAAGCACGAGGATCAATCCTGTCAGTTGGATGGAGACAAGGGCTTCAGAATGGGATGAGTCCAGATGGATTGGATGTGGATCACAAAATTAAGGAATTCATAGGTCGGAATGTAGGATAGAGACACGGGGAACTGCAGATGCTGGTTTACAAAATATGTCAAAGTGCTGGAGTAACTCACCAGATCAGGCAGCATCTCTGGAGAACATGGGTATAGAAGTTGGGAGGTCATGTTACAGTTTTTATGAGACATTGGTGAGACCACGTGTATAGTATTGTTTTCAGTATTGGTCACCATGTTATAGGAGAGATGTTGTTAAGCTGGAAAGGGTGCAGAAAAGATTTACAATTATGTTGCCAGAGCTCAAGGGCCTGAGCTCTAAGGAGAACTCGAGCAGGCTCAGACTTTATTCCTTGGAACACAGAGGAGTACAAGATCATGAGAGGAATGGATCGGGTAAATGCAGAATCTTTTGCCCACAGTCGAGAACCAAAGAATATTGGTTTAAAGTGAGGGGGGGGGGATTTATTAGGAACCTGAGGGCTATCTTTTTTTAACATTTTTAAAGGGTGGTGGATGTATGGAGTGAGCAGGTAGTTGAGGCAGGTACTATCACAACGTTTAAGAGATGTTTGGACAAGTACATGAATAGGACAGGTTTAGAAGGCCAGGGGCCTAGCGTGGGCAGGTGGGACTAGTGTAGATGGAACATGTTGGTTGGTGTGGGCAAGTTGGGTCGAAGGACCTGTTTCCGTGCTGTATGACTATGAATAGGTGACATTTTGGGTTGGGTGCATTGCTGGATTTTAGTGCAGTCTTCAGGGAGAAGCCAGCTGTTTTTCAGCAGGCATTTGCTGGTTTGACTGCGAGCCAGAGACTGTCCTTGACACATTTGTGTGTCCACGAGAGGCATATTATAAGTGAAACTTCATTCAGCATGTATTCCTATTACAAAAAATGTGCATCCTTTTACAATGCACGTATACCCAGATATCAGGACTTAGTCTTTCAACTCTAATTGAAAACCACCATTGTTTTAGTACGTTAATGGTTTCTAAAGTACTGGTACAGATGAAATGAGTCAATGAAACCATCTCCAGTCTGTGATTCAGAGGAAATATCGTAAAGGATGGTATTAATCAATTATTTTTTATCAACTATAAATGAATGAATAGTTTATTTCGGTCATACATTAAAAAGAACAAAACTTTACAATCTGTGTGAATATGAACCAACACTGTATCCATTCCACACAATGTTCACATAATCAATGACCAAAAAAGGAATGGGCTGAAGTCACTAAGCTTATTTTTGCCTATCCTATACAATCCATAAACTAACCCAGAATATCAGCATTACTAAGGAAAGAAAAAAAATTACTCTAAATTGTAATCCTTACTTATTTTACATTTTAATAATTTTACATTATAATCCTTAATTATTTTACATTTTAAGGCTTTTTTGAAACTCAACAGAGAGCTACAAAATTTCAACATCACCAAGCCCCATTCCATATTTTAATTCCCAAAACTGAGACACATCTATATTTTACATTAGTTCTCACTTTACATGTTTCAAAAATACACAACCCTCTTAAATTATAATGTCCTTCTCTTAATTTAATTTTTTTTTGAATACTAACTGGAAGGCTTTTATTCCTAACTCAGAAAAGTATTTCTAATGTCTTTACATGCACAATATCCAAACATGTTAAGGTACCGGACTTTATGAATAATGGATTTGTAGTTTCACGGTAAGAAGCTTTATGTATTATTCTAATAGCTCTTTTCTGGAGTTTAATTATAGGGTCTATATTTGTTTTATATACATTTCCCCAAACTTCAACACAATATGACATATATGGCATTATAAGCGAGCAATACAAATTGTTAACAAGCGAGAATAAATTGCTAAAATGGTGTTTGCAGCAATAAGATTTACAAATGCCATTGTTCTGATTTTGCTTTGGAGTAATTATATTGAAGGATGAAGTAAAGTTTATTTTTTTAATCCAAATTTAAATAGAGCAAATTTGTTTGGTTCTTGGGCTTGCACTGCTAATGAAATTGCAAAATAGTTGTGAAAGTGTAACCAAAGTGTCTGAAGAAGGGTCTGAATCTGAAACACCACCCCCTCCTTCTCTCCAGAGATGCTGCCTGAACCACCCAGTTACTATAGCATTTTGTGTCTATCTTGTGCAAATGAAACCCAAATTGCAAATTCTGGGGTCATTAGTACTGTGTTAAGTATTTTCTGGAGAAGGCAAAACCAGCTGCTGTTTCCTCTCTCTCTAATACATAGTGACCCATGTTGAAATATGTATGTGAGGAACAGTGAAGGGAGGGGAGAATTGAAGTGTACAAAACTTTACAATCTGTGTGAATATGAACCAGCACTGTATCCATTCCACACAATGTTCACATAATCAATGACCAAAAAAGGAATAGGCTGAAGTCACTAAGCTTATTTTTGCCTATCCTATACAATCCATAAGATAACCCAGAATATCAGCATTACTAAGGAAAGAAAAAAAAATTACTCTAAATTGTAATCCTTACTTATTTTACATTTTAATCATTTTACATTATAAACCCTTAATTATTTTACATTTTAAGGCTTTTTTGAAACTCAACAGAGAATTTTGCTAGCCCTTGCTGTCTCCTCCCCTTCCTTAACCCTCTAGCTGTCTCCTCCCACCCTCCCATCCGTCCGCCCTCGGGCTCCTCCACCACCTCCCCTTTTCCTTATTTCTCCCCCCCCCCCCCCCCACCCCCCATCAGTCTGAAGAAGGGTTTCGGCCCGAAACGTCGCCTATTTCCTTCGCTCCATAGATGCTGCTGCACCCGCTGAGTTTCCCCAGCAATTTTGTGTACCTTCGATATTCCAGCATCTGCAGTTCCCTTTTGAACAACAGTGGAGGGAGGGGTTTGGCTGAGTTCTGATCTATTGGATGGTGTCCTCGTGTACTTGACCTAACGATTGGAGGAAGAAATGTGTGGTGCTCCACCTTGGCTGCAGTTGTTCTCATCACACCAATAACATGTGGAAAAATTGATGTGGTTGGAGAAAAAAATCAGCTGACACTAGAAAACATTCAAAATGAACTGTAACTAATTATCTTTTTAGAGTGAAAATCTTGGACCATTGTTTTTTTTAATAGTTCAGATAGAAACCTGGCAGTGTGGTTTTGATAATTGATTCTGTACTTCAACAGCACAGTGCAGTTATTTGTAGTGGATAAATTATACATTTGTGTTATGTTTTCCTGTCCTGGAAATTATATTGTGCAAATTGTGCTGCACACGATGTACCTTCCAGCATTAAACATGTTATGAGCTTTTTTTTTCAGGTTTTAAAATTGCAGCATTTAAAGTGAATTATAAGGTTTTATAAACTTGTGGAATTTGAAGTGCATTTTTTGCAATGGGAATATTGACTGGTTTCAATAGCGTAATCTTCAGAGAGAGGTGTTTACTTATTATATTTCAGCTTCTTTTATTCTGTGCATAGAGTTATGATGTCAGTGGTCATGCCTTTAAGTGTTGGTCAATGGGTCACTGAGGTATTTTGTGCCAGAATATTCTTCCCATCACAATGCCTCTAGATGCATCTGCAAAGTAGCATAAATTATATTGTCCATTTGGAAAATTACCTTGTTGATCTTTAAACCACTCAGCAAATAATTTATGACTTTTAGTCCTATGCTTGTCAACTTAAAAGCCTTTGGCTTTGTTGACCTTTGCCCCGTGCCCAATGTTTGGAAACAATTCTGTAAGTGGAGGTGCTGGCTCACTTAGAGGTTAACAAGAGGAATGTGGCCATTCCATACCTGTCCATTTAATCTTAATTAGATTTACATCATTTTCTATTAAAGGTATATGACATCTTTAACCTATAGCACTGCTTCCAATGGTCTGTAAATATCTCTTGGGGAGCATTATATTGACTGCAAATAGGTGCCTATCATTGGCAGCGTCAAGATTACATACCTGTTTTGCTACTGCAAGTAAGAATTTCATTGTTCCTTTTCGGGACATATGACAATAAAACACTCTTGACCATTGGCAATGCTGTTTTGGTTTCGGGTTCCAGAATGAAGATAGTTCTGGTCTTTTATCCTGGCAGATCCAACAAACTCAATAGAATAAAAATAGTTGCAAAAGTGACAAAAATAAGCACCTTAGAGAGGGAATTGTCTGGGTTTACATTGAAGCTCTGTGACATTTGGTTAAAGGTGAAGGATGTTTTCTTTATTCCCTCCTAGATTGAGCATTCCATGAAATGAATCATGCTTTAGTCAATTCCAATGGATACAGTAAGCTTGTAATGTATATCATTGCAGAGTATTTCCTTAGCTATCAAGTTAAGGAAGGCAAGAAATTGGAGCAAGACTCTGCTGAAGTGTAAGCCTCCTGTTTGCTTACTGCAAGATATCTTCAGTTGTTCTTATCTTTCGCAGCTGAGTGGATATTAAAACCTTATGACCAAGCGTAGACTCGGCGACCGTTTCGCCGAACACTTGTTCTCAGTCCACCATGGCCCACTGGATCTCTTGGTTACTAACCATTATTATTCCCCTTCCTGTTCTCATACTGACCTTTCTGTCCTGGGCATCTTCCATTACTAGAGAGAGGCCACATGCAAACTGGAGAAACAGCACCTCGTATTCCACTTGGGTAGCTTACAACCCAATGGTATGAACATTGAATTCTCCAATTTTAGGTATAAAATAACAACCTTCCTCCTGCTCCCCTTTCTCCCCCACGCCCAACCTTTCTTCCCTCCCTTTTCGGTTCTTTTGAAACTGTTGCTTGACTTGGTGATGCATCCTGCGACGGAGCAGGAGGTAAGATGCATCCACATCTGATCTCCAGCTTATTCCATGCATCTGCACTGCAGTGAATTGGTCCAGAAGACCATTACTGTAATTCAAACTGCAGCTAAGGGTCTACCAGTGAATTGACAGTGCGATCAGGCCCAATATAAATGTGGTACATATAGAAAAATTAAAATGATGGATAGATAGATTTTTTTTAATACAGTAATTGCTGTAAACAATCCTAAAAGAAGCATTTAGGATTAGAGCTTAAAAAGGGGAAACTCCACATTGGTTGGATTGATCCCTGTCCTTAGTCAGAAACCTCTGGGGATGGCACGGTGGCATAGCGTTAGAGTTGCTGCCTTACAGCGTCGGAGAACTGGGTTCGATCCTGACTATGTGTGCTGTCTGCACAGTGTTTGTATGTTCTCCCCGTGACCACGTGGGTTTTCTCCAGGTTTTCAGGTTTCTTCTCACACTCCAAAGAAGTACAGGTTTGTAGGTTAATTGGCTTCTGTAAATTGTCCCCAGTGTGTTGGATAGTGTTAGTGTATGGCTGATCGTTGGTGTTTCCATGCCGTATCTCTAAACTAAGCTAAACTCAATGTACTCTGAAGACCACATTTATTTTTTCTCTGTGCTCTGATCACTGTAGATACATACCTGGCAAATTGGCTGTAATCATGCAGTCACTATCACATGCTTCTGTCTAGAAAGTGATTTTTTGCAGCCGTTAGTAAGAAAAGTCATGCTTGTTTAATGTTAGAATTGTTTTCCAGTGATTTGAACATGTGATCACTGTTGCCATAAAAAATTCCAATTGTTAAATGGGTTACATGTGACAATCAATTTTGTGAAAAATGTGTTTTATTTATTTAGTGTTTTCTTTTTTGCCCCTAGGTAAGTGAATAATCCAGAGGCAAATGAATGAAAAACATCCTTCAAATAGTTTATCTTGTGCTTTTACTGAGTTGGAACGACCACAGTAAGGAAAAATTGTTCTTTCCATTTATTTGCTGATTTAAAAAAAATCATAATTGAAAATCTTGTGACAGAACATTTAAATAAGTTTAATGATTTGAATTTAAAATGCAGCAGTTGCAACCATATTATCAGTTATTTTATTTGTTGAAGTGTTATTGAAATAATTGATAATTATTGTTGTCATCTGTTATGAAGATGAAAAGCTGTTATGAAGATGAAAAGCAATATACACACCTATAGGTGAGAGTATAAACATAAAGTGTTTAGTTATGAAATTCAATTAATAAAGCTTTTTTGTTTGGCTTGCTTCTCGTGCAACAGCTAAACAAAACATGAAAGTTCACACATTCTTGATTGATTTCTATGGTTTTACATTTAAAATGCAAAATGTTGTATCTCTCACATTCAACAACATATAAAGATTGATCTTGTTTTTAGTAGAGCTCGTTAGCACACATGGCATGTGAGGCCAATAACTGATACAAAACTGAAAGCTATTTATTTATTTTGCATTGTTTTCTCAGTTCAAATATAGTTGAAACAATGCGCAAGAGGTGTTCCCTGTGGCACTGAACCATGGCCTCGGCTTTTCATATTTAAGCTCAGTGTTATACCTCGTAGTAAAGGGGTGTACTTCCCTGCTTCTACTGAATAACAGATAGGAGTTGCAGTAAGATGTGTGGATGGAACCAGAGCATCTTAAAGTAACATATAGACTAGATGAGGGGCAAACTAATGGTGGATGGAGTTTAATGGACTTGGGCAAGTGTGCGTGGCTCAGTCTGTTAATGGGAATATTATTTAATGACGAGAGACTAAATGCTGGAGCAACACGTGCTCAATATAGAAATGCACAAAACATAAGCAAAGAGAAATGAGGAAATGGTGAAGGACAACAGATTTTATATTGAGGGGTTCGGAACACAAAGGTTGAGCATTTAGCTTGGGTTCCACGCCTTTGTTTTCGAAGCTTTACTTGACATAAAGTACCAGGTTAAACTCTGGGAGCAAGTTGCCAAATGTGTGCTGAATCTTCTGAGTTTAGAAGGTTGAGGAGCTGATTGTGGACTTTAAACGTGGTATAACACATCTCTGAGAAATGAGGAATGCATGTGTGCACAGTGAGTGAGTGGTTAGCATCTGGATTGCAATGCATGGTTGAGATAGATTCAACCATAATGTTCAAAAGGGACCTGGATATATATCAGAAAGAAAAATATATTGTGGCTCTAAAAGGGGTGAGCAGGAAGCAGGACTAGTTTGATTGAGCTTGTGTAGACCTGGAACATTCTCTACCGGAGAATGGTATAGATTTAAATGATAAGTCGAAGGGGGAACTCCTGTAGCAATGACCAGAACAGATTTGCATTGGTAATAAATATGGGCTAACCCAGCCAATTGATTTTTCTCAGATTTAAGGAAAAAGTTATTTTGAATGGAGAAATACTCTTTTCATTCGGATCATATGCTCAAAATGTACCACAAAGTGACTATAGGGTTTGCTTAACTGAAGTGAAAACTGATTCATTCTGAATGATGTTGGCTAATCTCTGTCCAAAATAGTTGTTACTTTTGAAGTTGGAAATTTAATTGAATATACCTATAAGATTTTAAGTATAGTTGTTTGAAACTCTATTTTGGAGTTTGCTAATGCATATTTGAGGGTTTCACAAGTGTCGGCGATATCTCGAAGTTGAGTATGATTGTTCTATTTTTGCTGCTGACATCTTTTAAAGTGGGGAGACAAGTGATGGACAGCCCCCACCACATGGTCCTTGACAGAGACAGACCAGGTCCAATGGCACAGATGGTTGGGACTCTCCTCTTGCTCCAGCTTTCTTCCCCCATTGTGGTGCTTCCACTGCTGGCCAACCACTATCATCAACGTGTTTCACTGATGAGGTCTTCTTCTTGGACCTGCTTTGCCAAGAATCTCCCCCTCAATCAGCCTACTGTGGGTCATCCTGCCAGGAGCATAGCTCCAGGCGATTAAGCTCTCAGGATCTGAGGCGCACGTAAGCTTCTTCACCACAAGTCACCACATTATCAATTATTGCATTGCACAATATTTCCTTAAATTTTATATGGAGAAGTTCCAAAAATTGTGCAATATCCAATTTTAGTTATAAAATTAGTATTAATCAGTATTAATGTGCTTTAGGTATGACAAAGCCATTTCCAAACCAAAAGGGCTGATAGTATCTACAACTATTTTCTATCCCAATAACCAACATTTACTGCAATGGTCTATAATCGAGTAGCCTGCTTGTGCTTGACTTTACTGAGCTAGAAGGGAAGTAATGCACAAAATGCAGATAATTATTTTCTCAGAGTCTAAAGAAGGAAAGTATCTCAGACTTAATTCTGAATGGTTAACATTTCTGCCAGAAAGAACAATTTTTAATTGTGTAAAGTAGAGGGAAATATATATATGTTGGGGGAGTCCAGAACCAGGGGCCACAGTTTAAGAATAAGAGGCAGGCCATTTAGAACTGAGGTGAGGAAAAGCTTTTTCACACAGAGAGTTGCGAATTTGTGGGATTTTCTGCCTGGGAAGGCAGTGGAGTCCAAAGCACTGGATGCATTCAAAAGAGTGAGAAAGAGCTCTTAGGGCTAGCGGAATTGAAGGGTATGGGGAGAAGGCAGGAACGTGGTACTGACTGTGGATGTTCAGCCATGATCACATTGATAGGCCGAATGGCCTACCTCTACACCTATTGTCTATGTATCCATGTGTGTGTGTATCTATATATATATATACGCACACACACAGTCAGTACCTCGTTCCTGCCTTCTCCTCATACCTCAGGCAGAGAATTCCACAAATTCGCAACTCTCTGTGTGAAAAAGTTTTTCCTCACCTCAGTTCTAAATGGCCTGCATCTTATTCTTAAACTGTGGCCCCTGGTTCTGGACTCCCCCAACATCAGGAACATGTTTCCTGCATCTACCATGTCCAATCCCTTAATTTTTTATGTTTCTATAAGATCCCATCTCCTCCTTCTAAATTCCAGAATATGAGCCCTGTTGCTCCATTCTTTCATCATATATGACAGTCCCGCCATCCTGGGAATTGACCTGGTGAACCTACACTGCACTCCCTCAATAACAAAAATGTCCTTCTCTGCTGTGTCAAATGGTGAGCAGGAAGGAGGTTGGTCATCTGCTCACTGGAGTGTAACAGCCTCTTTTGTACATTTGTCCTTGCACACAGTTTGTTTCCATCCTTTTGTTAGCTGAGAAAACAGCTTAACATTTGAAGGGAGACTTACAAAAGAAAACCTGTACACAAAGCACTTCTGATCCATTGAACATAGATTTGCAGGCTCTCCTTGCTGATCTGTGAAATCTCCTTTGGTTCTCTCTCCACCATTGTTCCAACTTGGCATTAAACTTTAAACACTACCATTGTCATTGTTTTTAATAAAGTGATTTCATTCTGCTGTCTTCAAATATTTTGTATTTGAGAATAACATTATAAAATAAATACCAAATTAAAAATGTTTGAACTTGTACGATGTACTTTGGTCTAAGCTGCTTTAATTCCACTACAACCTTGATTGTCCAATGAATTAGATTATTATCCAGTAAGGTGGCATACCTTTATTATGGTGGTGAATTGATTCTAATTTAATTGGATGTGCGGAGTTCACACTGGAGAGCAATACTGACTTGCTGCAATATCCTGTAGCTTCCTGGTATTAAGGCGTTGAAGCTCTGATCAGATCGCATTTTATGGAAGACAACTGCAGTTGCTGCAGTATAATGTTTTTATATCAAAATGTCCTCTGATTGTTTGAAACAAAAACATTTTATACGAGCGAGTGCAGGTTTCATAACCAGCTGCTAATGGAGATCAGGCAAGAGCAATTCATGTAGAATAACAAACTAGCTTTAAGGGGGACATGGTGGCACAGTGGTAGGGTGCCTTATAGCGCCAGGGATCTGGGTTCAATCCTGACTACGGGTGCCACTGTACAGAGTTTGTACATTCTCCCCTTGACCTGCATGGGTTTTCTCTGGGAGCTCCCATATCATCCCACACTCCAAAACAGTACAGGTTTGCAGGCTAATTGGCTTGGTAAAACTGTAAATTGGCCCTAGTGTGTGGAGGATAGTGTTGGTGTGCAGGAATTGCATGTCAGCGCAGACTATCAATGAGTTCTCAATGAGGTGGCACAGTGGTACAGCGGTAGAGTTGCTGCCTTACAGTGCCAGAGACCTGGGTCTGATGATGACTACGGGTGCTGTCTTTATGGAGTTTGTGCGTCCCCCCTGGGATCCCGTGGATTTCTTCTGGGTGCTCCGGTTTCCTCCCACACTCCAAAGACATATAGGTTTGTAGGTTAATTGGCTTGGTAAAATTGTAGATTGTTCCTAGTAGTAGGATAGTGCTAAGGTGATCACTTGTTGACATGGACTCAGTGGGGGCGAAGGGCTTGTTTCCACTCTCTAAAAACTAAAAGTCTAAATCATAGCTTGTTGACTTAATCAAGCAATGGAAGTTAGAATGGAAGCATAGATGGTTTGCTGTTTTTTAAATGAACATGTAATGATGGTCGTATAGTGAGGATGTATCTTTGAAATTGTATCTTAGAAATCATTGAAGAGTGTTTTTGTGCAGTACTATCCAATTCAAATAGGAAAAATCCGCACTCGTTATAGGAAGTAAAATGGAGTTACCAACACATGTCTGTGTGAATACACATGATTAAGTAAATTGTAAAAGCAGGAAAGAATAATTGTGCTGGAATGGTTAAAAACAGACCATTTTAGATGAATAAAAGGGCATTTGACTCGTTAACTGATCTGTGTTGAAATGGATGAAGAACAAAACTGATATACTGAGATGAAAAGGATGCACATCAAAAAATTGAGTTTGTGGATAGATTAGAACCAAACGAACTTAAAAGGGAAACCTATGATTAAAAACTAGAGCTAGAAATACAAACTATGGTGAGAAAAATGCACTGAAGATGAAGAAACTGTGTTGAAGGACCTCGAGGGAATTTGAGAAAATATTGTCAGATCAGTTCAAAGGAAATTGGTGTGGCTTATGTTTGGTTAGCAGTAACATTTAGTCATGTACATAGAGAGCTATGAAATAAATATTTTAGAATATCTTGATGTGATCGAGGATCATGTAGAACTATTATTACAAAATTATAACAAAATAATTAATTCAATTAAAAAAAAATCAGAACGAGGGATACATAATTCATCAAGTTCTGATGCAAGGCCCCCAGGATATTAAAAAGAGGTGGCATGGGTCCTGACATCAGTTCTTCAGCCTTAAGTAATGATGTAACGTGGGAGCTTGTGTAAATCATCTATTCACAAAGAATGGATTGGGCAATAATAGACCAGTTCAAACCATTATCATTTGAGGACAGATTTTACCCTTCATAAATTAAGTACAGATAAAATTATGCATTGCCGGTTCAGACCCCAGTAAAAGCAGGTGAAAGTAGGGTGACAGAGTGGCGCAGCGCTAGAGACCCAGGACTACAGGTGCTGTCTTTACCCATCAGTCCTATCAGCTTACCGTACCTGTGCCGAACATGATGCCAAGTGAAACTAACCACTTCTACCTGCATCTTATGATCGATATCCCTCCATACCCTGAATCACTGCTGCTCTACAGGATGTATTGATTTGCTATCCCCTCCCATGTAATCTTTGGAAATCGCAGGGTATATGAGTTTTTCTGATTGTAAAATTATGTTGGTAATGATACATTTTTGCATGAGGTTATAAAAGATGTTTAAATGCCTTCAGCATGGTTTGTTAATCTGCTGGGCGACTCTGTCAAAAATCTATTATATATAATTTCTGTTTGAAAATCAAGCTTTTATCCCTCAGAATAGTGACTAGTGACTTTCAGACCACTTGACTCCAGAGACCAGATTCAGCCACTAGCCCTTCCCAATTTGCTGAGAGTAGGTCATTATTTGCCCTCTATGTTGATGGGCCCTCTACATAATGCCCAAAAAAACTTTCATGAACATATTTGCCAAATTCCATCCCACCTATGACAGCCCCAGTCTAAATAAAGATAAAATTCCATACTTTGACAACCGTATTAATCTTGCAGCCGCCTGCATTCCTCCGGCATATTTGTTCTTCTAATTCCCGTTGACTATTTGGGGGCCTATACTACACTCCCAACATGGTGATCATCCACTTTTTATTTCTCAGCTCCACCTATGGAGCCCCACCGGCTCCGACTACTGCTGTGACATGTTCCTTAATCAATAAAGCAACTACCCTTCCACTTTAAACCCCCCCCCCCCCCCCCCCCCCTCCACATCAACTCTGTTTTACTTGTGGCACCTGTACCTTGGAACATTAAGCTGCCAGTTCTACCCCTCCTTTAGCCAGGTTTCTGTGGCAGTTATCATGTTCCAGTCGCACAAACATATCCACGCCAAGAGTGCATCCACCTTACCCATCAGGCCTCTCGCATTTGAAATGTGCAATTTAAACCAATAGTCCTGCTTCACTCCCTGTCTTGCTCCTGCCTATCCTGTCAATTGAACTTGCTTTCATCACCTGCCTCACTCCTATCTTAGATCTCATGCCCCTGCCAATCTCGTTTAAACATCTTCCAAGCAGCACTGGCAAACCTTCCCGACAGGATATTGGTTCCCCTCCAGTGCAGATGGAACCCATCCCTATTGTACAGGTCACCTCTGCCTCGGAAGAGGTTCCCATGGTCTGAAAATCGTAATCCCTGTTCCCTGCACCAATTCCTCAGCCACAAATTCACATCTCCCATCGTCCTGTTCTTGCCTTCACTAGCACGTGGCTCCGGGAGCACTCCCAGGGTTGCTGCCCTTGAGGTCCTGCTTTTTAACCTTTTGCCCAGCTCCCTGTCTTCACTCTGCAGGACCTCATCTGTTTTCCTACCTGTGCCATTTGTGCCAGCGTGCTGGTTGAGGGTAAGAACATGAAGATAGGAGAGGTGAATTTGTGGCTGAGGAGTTAGTGGTGAATTCACCTCTCCCATCTTCCTTGAGAATGTTCTGTAGATGCTCTGAGATGTGCTGAACCCTGACTCTGGGGAAGCAACACACAATCCTGGAGTCTCTTGCCACAGAATCTCCCCTAATGAATAATTCTCCTATCGCTATTGTTCTGCCTGTCTTTACCCTTCCTTGCGGCACCTCGGAGCCTGGGCTGATGCCACAGACCTGACCACTTCTCTCCGCTACTCTCCCTGTCAGCTCGCCCTCCCCAACAGTATCCAAATGGGCATACCTGTTGTCAAGGGGAATGTCCACGGGGGATTGCTGCACTCTCTGCCTGCTCCCTTTCTGGTAGTCACCCTTCTACTTTCAGACTGTACCCTAGGCATGACCCCACCTCACTGTAACTTTTGACTTTAGAGATACAGCATGGAAACAGGCCCTTCAGCCCACTGAGTCCGCAAAGACCAGCAATCACCCCGTACACTAACACTATCCTACACACAAGGGACAATTTTCAATTTTACCGATCTCCTATCTATGACCTCCTCAGTCTCCTGGATGATCCAGTTCCCTGACATGGCCTCATGCAGAGTTTTGTTGGAGTTTGCAGTGCTTTTGCCACTGTATAGTTGAACAAAGGCAATGGAATCCTGAAAGTGAGAAGTGGATATTTAACTCGGAAGAGGAGGAAAAGCTGAAAGGGTAGGTGCAGGACAGTGAGATGAATTTTGCGTGTTCTTGTGATCTGCAAGTGTAAGGTAAGTGGCTTTGTTTAACATTGCTATCTTATAGAGCAAACCAATTAGTTCCAATACTCATTTGAACATTAAGCCGAGCACTGAGCAAAAGAAAATGATTCCTATATAAATGGAACTGTGACAATTCAACTGAAAAATGTGCATTTAAATATATTCTTGGCTTCCTTTTTTCCATATTTTCTTACATCATAGAAAGAGGTTATTTGGCTTATCCAGTTCAGGCCAGCTCGGAGTAATCTCATCAACCCCACTCATTTCCTAGTAACCTTTCCTTTCATATGCGCTTATGAGTGCCTG
The DNA here is from genome assembly GCF_010909765.2 of Amblyraja radiata. Taxonomy (NCBI): domain Eukaryota; kingdom Metazoa; phylum Chordata; class Chondrichthyes; order Rajiformes; family Rajidae; genus Amblyraja; species Amblyraja radiata. The sequence continues at coordinate 39,121,206 of NC_045969.1, read as the reverse complement.
GGAGAGATTTTGCAGTCAATTCTGCTCAATCCTCAAAGCATCCACATTGGATATTAGTAGATAGTCTTTGAACCAGGGAATGAGGGAGAGAACAAAGTCACTTGTAACTGCACTGCCACTGATTAGCTGACTCTCAGATCAAAGTTTGGTTTGAAGAATTTACTAAACAATGGCCTGATGTCATATTTTGAAAGATGTAAACTTTGTTTTTAACATTTTGCCTTGTTTCTGTCCTTCTTCAATGTTGTTAATGCTGTGGTAGGCACTCGCTGCCAACCATGGTTGTAGCAAATGTAATGGGCTAAAATGTACATACTTTTGTTGATAACTGCAAAGAAGCTCTGGCCATGCCCTCATAATAATAATAATAAATTTTATTTATGGGCGCCTTTCAAGAGTCTCAAGGACACCTTACAAAATTTAGCAAATAGAGTAAAAACATGTAAGCGGAATGAAATAAATAGTAAAGACATCACCAGTACACAAATTAAAGACAGAATTCAATCCAAAGACAAAAATCAAAAACACAATATGAAGAGAGAGCAGCGGCAGCTAAAGCGCACCCGCGTACACTCTCCCTTCTGGCAGCCATCTTGGACACAGAATAAAATAATCATTTACACACAAAAAAAACCATCCCCCCACAATGGTTACCACTGTGGGGGAAGGCACAATGTCCAGTCCCCATCCCCAGTTCTCCCAAAGTCCGGCCTATTGAGGCCTCCACAGTTGCCTCTACGGAGGCCCGATGTTCCTGGCCGTTCTCGCCGGGTGATGTTGTTCCGGCGTCGGGAGAGTCCTCACAGCGGCTGGGACGGCTGGAACGGCCGATTCCCTACCGGAGTCCATGGCATTCTGAAGCCGACAGGGCCGCGTCGGTTGGTGCTCCGAGGCTCCCGATGTTAAAGTCGGCGCCGCCGCCCGCGGCTGGCCACTCCACAGTCCCGCAGCTCGACGGTGTTGATCACGGCGGTCTCAGCATACCGGAGCTCCAGCGCGGCGACCCAGCGCGGCGACCCATGCAAGGCATCGCCCGCTCCGCTCCGCGATAGCGCTCCAGCGCTGTGCCGCCACCGAAGCAGAAGGTGCTGGGCGGTCCCCGCCAGGAAAACGCCGCTCCACTCCCGCTGGTAGGCTGCAAGGACGGGTCGACGGTGCAGCCCGGGGAAAAAGCTGCCTCACCGACCAGGTAGGGACCTAGAAAATAGTTTCCCCCTTCCCCCCCCCACATAAAAAAAGTCAAATTCCCCAACAAACATAGGACAAAATTCACTAAAAACTAATTTAAAAAAGTGAATTGAACGGACAGCTGCTGATTAGCAGCCGTTCCCCGGGATGGCTCCTCCTCCCTCATCAATAGTTAGTTTGTCTCAGGCTTGTAAGCCCAATCACAGAAGTACCAAAAATCAAAGATGAACTGCAAGTTAGGCAGTCAATTCACGTCTCCTTTATCCTCTGCCACAGGTTCAGCACTGACTCCAATGTCCTTTTGTGAGTTAAATTAACACATTACATTCCTGTCTTCTCAATGGCACAGTGAAATTCCTTTTTTTGCGTTCAGTTCATCTTACTATACCTATGCACAATCATATTTAAATACAAGAGTGTAGAAATAGTGTCAGCTACAAATGGGAAAATGAAATAGGTCACCCTATCACGAAAGATATGTGGGACGAAAGTTTACAACAAATACATCAATGTTCATTAAATGCCAGACATACTTTAATACAATTCAAGGTCTTACATAGACTACACTACTCTAAAATAAAACTAAATAGAATCTTCCCACAAATCTCTCCTATTTGTGATAAATGTCTACATCTAGAGGCTAATTTAACACATACGTTTGCAAACTGTATAAAACCTAAACATTTCTGGACTGATATTTTTGAAATAACTTCAGAAGTTATTAATACAAAACTGGACCCAGACACAAAATTAATAATACTTGGAATATCAGAACAAAGCTTAACACTCACAACAAACCAAAGAAATTTCCTCAACTACAGTATAATAACCGGAAAAAAATTAATATTAAAATTTTGGGAAGGCCCTACAACCCCCACAATTAAAATGTGGATTACGGAAATGTCGGAGACCCTATACTTAGAAAGAATTAGACTTGTCTTAATGGACAAACAAGATCTTTTCCATAAAATTTGGGCTCCATTCATTAACTATCTGAAGGGATAGATTGGCACAGCACGAGGACCCAACTGAAACTTGAACTCAGGAACAGATGAAAAGCTATACTTTATAACCTACGAACCTATCTCCATTGACGTATTACAGGTAACCCATTCCACCTCCCTTGTTTTTCTGTTGTGTTTTTTTTTTCTTTCTTTTTTCTTTGTAACTTTCTACCCTCTCTTTTTCCCTCTTTCTATAAAAAATAAAAACACTAGAAGCAGAAGTAATTGATAATGGAAAATTTTAATAATGTATGACTGATGTATATGAATTTTTTTTAACTATAATATGTAACTACATTTTATAATATGTCTACTTCTAATAAATAAATAAAAAATAAAAAATAAATATATAGTGTCAGCAACTTTGGAAAGAGTAAGCTCTTGAAGTTAGACTTTTCATTTGATATTGATTGGCAATATACATCAGCAAAAGGTAAATATGGTAGGAGCTGTACAGTGGGTGGGCACAGTAAATGGGCCCCAGTGAATGTGGATCTGGTCTAATACTAATTCTCCCCCGATATTAGGGTCAAAAGCCACGCTCTATTTCATTTTTATTTCTGGTAGGCTATTCCTGATATTTTGTACCTTTCGATACTGACTCAACTGAGACTGTAACATATGAAGCAGGAGTGTTGAAGTATGTAGTTCGACTTTAAGCCACAATTCTGCAGTGCAATGCGGGAGAGCTGCTGCCTTACAACGCCAGAGACCCTGATTCAATCCTGACTGCAGGTGCTGTGTGTATGGAGTTTGTACATTCTCCCTGTGACAGCATGTGTTTTATCCAGTGCTCAGGTTTTTTCCCACACTCCAAAGATGTACAGGTTTGTAGGTTAATTGGCTTCAGTAAAAATTGTAAATTGACCCTAATATATAGGATAGTGTCAGCCTGCGGAGTGATCACTGGTTGGTGCGGGCTTGGTGGGCGAAAGGGTCTGCTTCCGCAATGTATCTCTAAAGTCTAAATGAAAGGAGCTTCGTGGCTTAAAACTAAGGTGGCACATATTTAGGACTGTGATGAGCTTAAGCATTTTCAGTCAAAGAGTTGCAAGTCTTTGGAATATAATTTTCCCCAGAAGTGATAGAAGCAGAATCTTTGAATGTTTTAAGGCAGGGTAGGATGGATTCTGGACATTAAAGGTCACAGAGGGTAGTAGAGAATGTGGATGTGGAAATACAATCAGACTAGCCATGATCTTCATAAGTAGTTCATGTCATTTCACAGTTTCTCAAAACATAGGAGTTCATTCGGTCCATGAAGTCACTGCCAGCTTTCAGAGCTATCCCGTTAGTCCCATTTACCCATTCATTTCACTGTAATCACTTGATCATCAATTCCCCTTAATTTCACTTGGGACAATTGTCAGTCATCACTTAATATACCCTCATGTCCTTAGTTGGTGTGAGGAAATGTGCACAATCTCAGGGTGGACATGCAAACTCCATGCAGATAGTTATGAGGTCAGGTTTGGACCAGGGTTGCTGCACCACTGCTTCACCCATACATTGAATGACAAAGCAGGCCTGTTTAGCCACGTGTCCTGCAGATATTCCATTTAATTTCACCCCTAACCAATAGCATTGTGCATCATATAATAACAGCTGCATGTTCTACCTTGCTTACTAAAGTAGGAATGGAATGCACATTGTTTTTAGATAGCAGGATCAGGGCTGTTGGCTGGGGACAAATATCTTCTAAATAAGTAGTTTTATTTTGGGGCATTTTTTCATATATTTTTGACAAAATTCTTGTGGGCGGTCACATTGCAGTTGAGATTGTATACGTCTTGCTTTTTAAAGTCAGTGTTTGCAATGTTCTGCCACTAAATCTCTAAAGAGTGTTAGGTCAATGGAAATGCACTTCATTTCAGTAGGATGGATGCTACCCTGGGAATCGTTCTTATTATTAACAAATAAGATGGAAAGCCAGGCAGGCTGACGGGGAGGAAAGCAAAAGGAGAACAGCAACCAAGAACCAGGAACTGATAGTGTCAATTAACACAGTCATACAGTGTGGAAACAGGCCCTTCTGCCCAACTTGCCACACCGGTCAACAATGTCCCAGATACACTAGTCCCACTTGCCTGCGCTTGGTCCATATCCCTCCATACGTGTCCTATCCATGTACCTGTCTAACTGTTTCTTAAATGATGGTATAGTCCCAACCTCAACTACCTCCTCTGGCAGCTTGTTCCATACAGCTACCATCCTTTGTGTGAAAAAATCACCCCTCGGATTTATATTAAATCTTTTCCCTTTCACCTTGAACCTATGTCCTCTGGTCCTCAATTTCCCTACTCTGGGCAAGAGACTTTGTGCATTTACCCGATCTATTCCTCTCATGATTTTGTACACCTCTATAAGCTCCCCACTCATCCTCCTGCGCTCCATGGAATAGAGACCCAGCCTATTTAACCTCTCCCTATTGCTCACACCCTCTAGTCCTGGCAACATCCTCATAAATCTTTTCTGAACCCTTTCAAGCTTGAAATGTCTTTCCTATAACATGGTGCTCAGAACTGAACACAATATTCTAAAAGTGGTCTCACCAACGTCTTATACAACTGCAACATGACCCCCCAACTTCTACACTCAATACTCTGACTGATGAAGGCCAAAGTGCCAAAAGCCTTTGTGACCACCTTACCTACCTGCGACTCGACCTTCAAGGAAACCTGCTAATCTTGCCCTCTGTGTTCTCATCCAAATCATTAATGTAGATGACAAACAGTAACGGGCCCAGCACTGAACCCTGAGGCACACCACTAGTCACAGGCTTCCATTCCGAGAAGCAACCTTCCACCATCTGTTTCCTTCCATGGAGCTAATTTGCTATCCATTCAGCTATCTCTCCTTGGATCCCATGCTATCTAACCTTCCAGAGCAGCCTACCAAGTGGAACCTTGTCGAATGTATGTACACAACATCTACAGCTCTGCCCTCATCGACCTTTTTGGTCATGTCTTAAAATAAATCAATCAGATTTGTGAGACATGACCTCTCACTTATAAAACCATGCTGACTATCCTAAATCAACCCTTGCCCATCCAAATGCCTGTATAACCTAGCCCTAAGAATACTCTCTGGTAACATTCCAACTACAGTTGTTAAGCTCACCGGCCTATATCTGTAGTTCCCAGCATTTTCCCTGCAGCCCTTCTTGAAAAGAGGCACAACATTTGCCATCCTCCAGTCTTCCGGCACCTATCCTGTATTTATGGACGACTCGTAAATTTCAACCAGGGCTCCCACAATTTCTTCTCTAGTTTCCCGCAATGTCCTTGGATATTTCTGATCTGGCATTGGAGTTTTGTCCACCTTCATACCCTGCTCTCAAGGCACTTCCATTGACTGCCCCAAGTTCCTGGATCCTATGGTCTTTCTCCTCGGTAAATACAGAGGAGAAATACTCATTAAGGACCATGCCCATCTCCTATTGCTCCACACAGAGGTGACCCCTTTGATTCCTGAGAGCTCCCACTCTCTTACTAAATACCTTTTTCCCCTTATGTATTTATAAAGTCTTTTAGGATTGCCCTTAATGCTACCTGCCAGAGTCGTCTCCTGGCCCATTTTTGCCCTTCTCATCTCCTTTTTCAGTTTACTCCTTAGTTCCCGAAACTCATCCAGGGATGCACTTGATCCCAGCTGCCTAAACATGCCCATGCATCCTTCTTGTTTTTGACCAACGCCTCAATTTCCCTTGTCAGTGAAGCTTCCTTACATTTGTCTGCTTTGCCCTTCACTCTAACAGGGACATACATATCCTGAGCTTTCGTCAGCACACTTTTAAAAACATCCCAATAGTATTGAGACGTGTTACATATATATATATATATGTGTGTGTGTGTACATATGTAATGTACATATATTTGTGTATATATATATATATATATATATATATATATATGTATATGTATATATATATGTATGTTTGTGTGTGTGTTTATGTAGATATGCGCACACACACACAAAACTTGTTCAAGGGAATTTAAAATATAATTGGCAAATTAAGCTGACCAAAGGAAACATGAAAGTGTTTGTTTCTTCACATTGACCCAGATCAATCAGAAATATCAATGAGAATGTGTGAAAGGCTCGACTTGATATCAAAACTCTGCGCAGCACTTTTGCTCCTGTTAAATGGGATTGCGCACATTACGTCTGTGAGTTCTGAATTGAAGCTTAGATGAGTGTGATTCCAAAGCCTCTCTGCAGTATGAAAGACTTTCATTGTACCACTGAGACAACTAGTATTGAGTTCCCAGTTCATATAGAGTACACAATGCGAAGAAAGAATAAAGCCTTGCTTAGTTTTCAAGGCTCAGTTAAAACATACTGGTACTATTTACCAGTGGGTACCATGTTAACATTAGTTCTTCAATGCCAAGGGCTAAATTTTGATAGCAGTGGAAGAATAGCCATGTAATGCTTGCAGTGAGAGTAATGCAGCATATATTTTCTCTATCACCTTTTAGTTAATGGGAATGCTGTAGAATCCTAGCGATCCACAAATCCCCTTCGGCCTTGCATCTGTTGTAAACTATCAAGAGCTTTTCAGTCATCAGGCTTTTACACAACATGAATAACTCGCGCTGAAGCTATATTAAATGTTTCATGTGCATGGTTCTCTCACTTACAGCTGACATGAAAAATAAATTCAAGCCAAACAAACTAGCCATTGTCATCTCGCAACAGCATTGTGCTAGCTTTATATCTGGCCCATCAATCGATAATGAAATGTAAACATTATATTAACATGTGCCAATAATAGATATGAAGGATGCAACGGCTTTACAGTATTTGAGCACGTATGAGGTGACTGCTGCAATGGACCTTTATGGCCAGCTGTAGTTGGGACTCTTAAAGAGCACCAAAACCTGGCGACCCTTGCACATAAACTCACTGGGCTGTTTCTATGCTTTATGTACTTAACCGAGGATTGCACTTATGAATGGCAATAATCTTGCTGATCTGTGCGCAAAAAAAATAATTACTCTGAACATGACCATTGAGACATGGACGTATTTGGGAGATAAAAAATAAATTCATTCAATAGGAAGACGTGGTTTTGATGGGATGTCACTGGCCCAGAACATTAACTCACCTCACTGAAGTGGCGTACCTTGCTGAGTTAATTTTGCATTTTGCAAATGTGCTTATGTCTCTTATGAAGACTTTAATTTAAGGAACCACTTTTTGAACAGAATTAGATATCGTTTGGAAAGTGTTCCTTTTGATACATCACATTTAATGGATGTTTGCACATGTATAGTTTGTGACACGTGTGTATGATTTTATGTTAACAGTTAGTTTGTAAGATTTCATCATCTTTGCACATTGTCGCATTAATGTTATTCATCTATTCTGAAGGTTGTGGACTTGGACAAATATAACAGCTTCACATGTGACATTTGGATGAGGTGTGAAACATTTGCTGCTGGCAAGATCTTAATGATTACTTGAGAAATTTGTTTGCAATAATATCAGTCTGCAGACTAAAATTATGGCAGCTTCATGTAACACTAAACAAACATAAGGGCATTGGATTTACAATGGCAACAACATCAATACTATCAATTTTCACTTTTTTAACTGATTAAGTTTGAGTATTCGTATCGAAATTGAGGTGATGTTCTCTTAAAAACACTTTTCCTTCACATGGTTAACAGTAGCAGCCTTCACCAATTGATGTGCAACTGAAATCACTGTCATATATTCATCTTGAAAATGTGATCATAATGCCCATTAGCAAAATGGATGAGCATAGGATTCTTCCAACTAGATATCTTGGTTCTTGGTTTCTTGGTCCTCCAAAATATTCCAAATGGAATTTAAACTGGAGGTGGTGGAGGGAGGACTTAAGCCAGAAAGGGTTATTGGGAAGAAAGAGCTACTTTAAATTTAGTTGCATCTGGTTGGGTAACTATAGTAGGGTGGAGATTATTCCATGCTTTAATTGTGCGGGGGAAGAACGAATTGCTGTACACATCTGTCTTTGTAGCTGGAATCACAAATTGGATCGAATGCCCTCGTCTACTCCCTGCCACAGAGGGTAGTCGAGGCCAGTTCATTGGCTATATTTAAGAGGGAGTTAGATGTGGCCCTTGTGGCTAAGGGGATCAGAGGGTATGGAGAGAAGGCAGGTACGGGATACTGAGTTGGATGATCAGCCATGATCATATTGAATGGCGGTGCAGGCTCGAAGGGCCGAATGGCCTACTCCTGCACCTAATTTCTATGTTTCTATGTTTCTATGTTTCTAATTGGTTTGGGTTTGGTGTAGGTCTTGTAATCTATGTCGAGCTGACCATTTAACATTTTGTAAAAACAGGCCAAACGGTGAGTTATCAAGAAAACTGAATCCAATGCTTTTAATCCCAACTTGAAATCCCGTTCCATATCTACTGACCACCTTTCTCCCTGACTGCTCATTCAGAGCAAGCAGTTAGTTCACAGCCTTGATCCCATATTTGATGCTGAAATGACCCCTAAACATTTACCCGTGAAACCGCTCCGACCACCAGTTTTCATCTCCTTGATGTCAACCAATTTGTCTCCACATTTTCTCCACATTTGCTTCGAAACCCTTCAAAAAACTTTCTGCAGGACACCGATTTCCATTAATTTGTCTGCCTTAATCTTTCATTGGTTCTCTACATATGACTTATACCTAACTTGTAGTTCCTGGTTCCTGCTTGAGCTGTAGACCAGACACAACATTGATTGCTTGCATAAAATAACAATAGAGTAGAAACTCCAAATTGTATTGCACAAATAATGATAATTTTGCTAGCAAAATTCCATTCAGAATTATCATGATTTTGTTACTTTGTGTTTAAGAAGCCAATGAGACATATTTGTCTCGGTGGGTGTCACTGATAGCTCTTGAAACTATTTTGCTGTCAGAAGGTGCCTTTTAAATGGTACACAAAATTGCTGGGGAAACTCAGCGGGTGCAGCAGCATCTATGGAGCGAAGGAAATAGGCGACGTTTCGGGCTGAAACCCTTCTTCAGACTAAATGGTGCCCACTTGAAAATAGGCCATTGTGGATGAAAACGCAATTAACTAGCCAATAAGAAGTCTTCAAATTATTGACAAGGTGAATAATCAATGCCATTTTAATGGGGAGAAAACCCGAGGGGAAAGTAACATGGAAGGAATTAAATGCAGGAATATAAAATTAAGGGCCTGTCCCACTTTCGCGACATGTCTTGGGGTGACACCTGTATGGTCGTGAGTAGTGGCCCAAAGAGTCGTACCTTTTTCTGGTCCCTGCTGGATTTTCAACAATTTGACAATTTTCGGCCACCCTCTGTGACTATAATGGGTGTCGGAAAGTCGCCAAAAAAATCATGTGTGGGACAGGCCCTTAAAACAATGAGTAAAATCAAATAACCTTATTCCCTGTGGAAAATGCATCTGACATAGAATCATACACAATAGAAACAGGCCCTCAGCCCACTTGCCCCTGTCAACCAAGATGCCCCATCTATGCTAATCCCAGCTGCCCATGTCTGGACCATATCCTTCGACCTTACCTATCCATGTACCTGTCAAAACATGTATCTATCCATACCTGTTCCATGTATATGTCCAAACTATTATTGTAGAAGATACCACTGCACAATCTCTGTGGAGGCAGAGGCCTTTCTTCACACCTGGACGTCTTGCATCTTATTACATGGCACTTCAAATATGCAAAATGGGAAACTTGCCTAAGTGTAGTTGTAAAAAGCTGGGAGCCCCAGAATGATTCTTTATCAGACTTTTAGGATTTAACGAGTATAGTGCCCTAAGAATCATTTCTTGACCTTCCGTTATTTACCATTTATATTAACAATCCACATGAGAGTAGAACTATAAGGCAATATAAGGTACTTTTGCGAATGCCACGTTGATAAGTAGGAGGACATGTGGTAATGAGGTATTAAGATTCTGAAACCTGATACACCTACACTTGGCAAATAGAATCTTAAATGGCCTGTCCCACTGTGGGAGAACTCTTGAATTACCTCGTACAGTGGGATAGGCCCTTAAGTGGAGAAAGTGAAACTTTATGCATTTGGCAAGGGGAAACTGAATGCAGACTATTATTTAAATAGAGAGCAGGTATTTTGACATTGGAGATATTCTCGAGGCTAATTCCTGGTATGCAAAGTTGCCCTATCACAAATACCTAAAAAAATTAGATCAGAAATTAGATTTTTGTTGGAGTTTAGAAGACCAAGGGTGATTTTACTGAGATCCTAACAGGGCATGATAGCAGATGAATATCAAGATATTTTCCAACTTGAGTGTAGGGGCACAGTACAGGATTAGGCGATGGTCATTCCAAATTGAAAATGTTCGGAACTATTTGCAGGGATGGTAAATTATTGCAAGATTGTGGAGGATGAATTGTTGGATGTTTTAAAAAAAGAGGACGGTAAAAGTGTTGAAAGATCAAGGAGTTGAGGACGATGGGGAATTGGCACAAAAGTGATGAGGCCTGGTAGAACAGCCATAATCAAAGTGAATGGCAGGGCAGGCTTGACAGGCCAAGTAGCCTACCTTCAAATCCTTTGGTGCAATGAGGAATGCTGGAAATGTCACAAGGCGTACATTAAAAAAAACTGAGGTTGTGCCCTATTGAAGCTGCAATATAGAACTACATGCTTAATAGCAAAAAAACTTCTTGCTGAACAGCAAAGCATGCAACAGACAGTTCAAAGAGATCACAGAAACAATAGGTCTAAATGAAATACTGCATCCCTATCACAATTAGTCATCAAAAGTGGAAGAGAATTAAACGGCTCATGGGATGCTACAAGAACGTCTCCATTGTCAACAATGGCAGGGGCATAACATAGACAAGGTTGAAATGTTTGCAACTGTGTTAAGCTAGAAGTATCAAATAGTCAATTCATTTTTTGCAACCTCCTTACCTCAGGACCTGATGTAGAGTCTTGATCTGATATGTCAACTATTCCATTGCCTCTGTTGATGCTACCTGACACATTGAGTTCCTCCAGCAATTTGTCTTTCGTTTCTGCCCTGGAGGTACGTTGCCTGTCCTTCACCGGTCCTGGGAGTAAAACCTGGATCTCCCTGAACAACAACACTGTTCTCGTCACCTTCGCCAAAAGGACTGCAGGAGGGCAACTCATCACCAGTGATCAGGAATGGTGCTAAATGTTGGCCTTGGTAATGCTGCCCATTCCTGGAAAGCAAGTGTAAAATGTATTGGACAAGAATGGTACTGGTTTTAGACACAAAATGCTGGAGTAACTCAACGGGTCAGGCAGCATCTTTGGAGAAAAGGAATAAATAATATTTTAGGTTGGAGCCCTTCTTCAGACTGAAATATAGAGGTGGGGAGAAGAGAGAAACTGGAGACGAGCAAAAGTTCTCAAGAAGGATTCTGACCCAAAATGTCACCTATTCCTTTTCTCCAGAGATGCTGTCTGATCCACTCAGTTGCTCAAGCATTTTTTGTCTATCTTCGGTATAAACCAGCATTTGTTATTCCTTCCTACATAAATGGCACTGGTTATGTTGTTATGTTGCACCTGAATTTTAAATGTCCTTCTCAGTCAATTCAAATTCCATTTAATCTCTCCATGTGATAAACTTAAGTTCTTTCGGTTTTATTTTCTGTTCTTTGCATATAATAGAAAAGTAGTGAGCTGCAAGGGACGATTGTCATTAAATGGAAGTTTCAATGACATTCCACGAGGTATTTGCAGCAATTGTGAGTTGAAAAGATATGAGGAGTGTTTTTTTCTCACGGGAAGATTTATTTGTCAAGAATTGAAAGCAAACATGTTTTTATCCAGGGGCAACTTTGATTTTTATTTTATCCCATTGATTTGATTTTGATGGAACCTTTAATTGGAGTTGGTAAGCTGGGGGCAGCATCAGTTAAATTAATATAAGATCTCAAACAAAGCAGCCTCTGTATTGACTTATTTTGATGCAGCACTTTTGTGAATTTGCCATTTGGTAAGTGTAAAAATGTTACAAATAAAAGAGCTTATATATGTAGCAAATTAAGAGCAAGTTTATTTTTAAAGAATGCTGAAAAGAGGAGGATTTTGTGATGCCAAATTTCTTGTGGCAAATGGATGCTTCAGTGGGCATCGAGACACAGCCAAATGCTATTGGCAAGTTAAAATTCTCATTATCAAAGTTGAATGACAGCAAATTGTTCTATCAAAATGCTTTGTCTCAATCTCTCATTTTAATCCAATATTCACAGTGTTCTCATGGATGAGAGGTTCTGACCAGCCATTGGGGATGTACTCTTTTCCAGGTCATCTTTGAGGGAACAGCCTTGAATCAATTCCTCTGTGTAACTAGTAATCATTTACTGTGACAGAGCTTGGAATAGTGTATAGGGTGTATGCCTAAATGTTATGTTAAATATTTACAGATTGAGGCACTTTTATAAATGCCGCTCCCAATCTCAGGAATATGACCAGAACATGGCCAAAGAACTTGTGGAAAATGCTTTTCTGCAAGGCATTCATTCAAGGCATTCATTCAAGGCCAAATATTTTTTTTTAATTTCTGCTTTTGTTTTGGTTTGGTAACAGCTCCATCCAAGACCGCAAGAAATTTAAGAGAATTGTGGACGCAGCCCAGACCATCACACAAACCAACCTCCCTTTCTTTAACTCCATTTACACTTCACGCTGCCTCGGCAAGGCCACCAGCAAAATCAAGGATGAGTCTCACTCCGGTCACTCCCTCTTCTCCCTTCCCATCAAGCAAAAGTTACAGAAGTGTGAAAACGCACACCTCCAGATTCAGGGACAGTTTCTTCCCAGCTGTTATCAGGCAACTGAACCATCCTACCAACAACTAGAGAGTGGGTAGACAAAATTGCTGGAGAAACCGGCAGCATCTATGGAGCGAAGGAAATAGGCAATGTTTCAGGCCAAAACCCTTCCTCAGACTGCCTTCAGACTTCAACTAGAGAGTGGTCCTGAGCTACTATCTACCGCATTGATCTGCATTTTTCTGAGGACTGCTGGGCACCTGGGACAAAACACAATAAAACACTCTTGAAGACTCTTGGACTATCTTTAATTGGACTTTATTGGACTTTATCTGCACTAAACATTATTCCCTTTATCATGTATCTGTATGCTGTGGATGGCTCGATTGCTATCATGCATTGTATTTATGCTAACTGGTTAGCATCTAACAAAAGCTTTTCACGGTACTTTGGTACACGTGACAATAAACTAAACTAAGCTGAGTATTGGGAAGGCTGCTGTCAGCCATGTGGGACTACCAGATGCTACTGTCGGTGGAGCTAGAAGGGCTTGAAAGGGAGTGGGAGATACAGAGATAAGGAAGTGTAAGGTGTGAAAACGAGACAAGGGCGGTGGAGAACAAGGAAAATGTAGAATGGATCATTTTAAGCTAGGAGAAGGTAACAACAAAGCAAACAGGTAAAATGTAAATGAGGACAGTCAGACTAGCCTGAGAACTGGGAAAGGGGGAGGGATGGAGAGAGGGAAGGCAAGGGTTACTTGAAGTTAGAGAAGTCAATATTCATACCGCTTCGGTGTAAGCTGCCCAAGCAAAATATGAGGTGTTGTTCCTCCAATTTGCCCTGGGCCTCTGACAATGGAGGAGGCCTAGGACAGAAAGGTCATTGTGGGAATGGGAGGGGGAGTTAAAGTATTTAGCAACTGGGAGATCGGGTAGGTTTAGGTGAACTGAGCGGAGATGTTCAGCGAAACTGTCGCTGCCTGCTTTAAGTCTTGCCGTTATATAGCAGTGCATACCTGGAACAGTGGTACAGTAGATGAGGTTGGAGGAGGTACGAGTGAACTTCCGCCTCACCTCACTGTTCCCCCGCTTAGTCCTGGAACAGGTTGTTTAAGTGGATTGAACAGGATAAGTGCTTATGAATTAAGGCAACTTTGTGCCACTCTGCAGAACAATGTGAGGTTGCCTGTGGTTCTTGGTACTTTGCTAGACTGTGCTGTGAAACCAGATGGTTTTGACGCATGTTCTTGCAAAGCAACAAGAACCACTGACAATGACCATCGAACCTGTTACTGTAGAATTCCCAAAGTTACTGCAATTTGTATCAGGAAATGGCAGCAGTTACAAGGATAAGTCCCATATTTTCATGCAAAATCTGCAATCATTATTCTTCTCACCTGAATCCAATTTCACCTGATGTCCTGAATGATTTTTACTGAATTTGGTTTACAATGTCAATGTAGTTAAAATGTTTGATTTTTCATAAGAAAATACGGCTCACAGCTATAATTTGTAAATGCTGATTAATTTTAATACATGCTGAATTTTTGTATTTTTTTCTTTTTTTGATCATTAGAAGACAGAGTAGGTTTTAAAAACTTACTTTGGCATCTTTACTTGATCGTTCATCAATCCATATTTATCTAAGTGCAGCACAGTGGTGAAGCGGTAGAGTTGCTGCCTTTTGATGCCAAAGATCCGGGTTCGATCCTCAGGGTGCTGTCTGTACCGAATTTGTGCGTTCTCCCCGTAACCTGCGTGGGATTTCTCTGGGTACTCCGGTTTCCACCCACATTCCAAAGACATGCAAGTTAGTAGGTTAATTGGCTTGGTAAATTGTCCCTAGTGCATAGCATAGAACTAATGTATGGGTAATCGTTGGGTGGCATAGACTCAGTGGGCCGATGAGCCTGTTTCCACACTGTATCTCTAAACTAAACAAAATTATTTTTGCGGCATTTTCTCAATTCAGTATATACTGTGTCAGGTCTATGTACATGCTGTGGTTATTCCAGATTTGTGGTTCTGGAATGCAACAATGGTCCTCCTTCTGGTAATATTCATTCTTTTACGTATATGTGTCTAAGTTTTCCCAGTGGTGTGAAGCACATATAGCACACAATATTTCTTGTCCTTTTTTAATTTGTGGTATCAATCACTTTACTTTCCTTAGTCAACCACCAAGTTCACCCAGGAAATGAGCATGTCCATTCCTCCCTCATTTTCTCAGTTCACCTGGTAACTGATTTCCCTGTCAAGTCTCACGAACACATAATTATTCATCGCCTCTCTCACTCTTCCTGAGTCTGCATCTAACTCAAGCCTTCGTCTCTGTACTTATTAGATATTCCTGGACAAACTTCATTCATATTCATAACATCACTGGTTGCTTCCACTGAGTTAGATAGCTTCATCGCTTATGTTCATCCGTTATGCATCAGGTATGATGAACTCACAACAAAGTGTTCAATGAAAATATCAAGAAGCACTGAGAAATGTTGCCTTCACCTGTCGTTTAAACTGAACAGGCTCTTTTTGTTTTACTATTATTTATTGTACTATTTCTGCTGTCTTGCGTCATTTATGTTCCAACCATTTATGCCATTCGGGTTGTCATTATGGATAAATGGCTGCTTTCTGGTCGCTGTGAATAAATTTGTGCATGACCTGAACAGAGAACACATACACTAATCATGCACTAATCGTGGACTATAGACTCTGTGGTAAAGTCTGGCCTTTATTTTGCCTGTAGCTTAATAATATTCCTCGGATTTGGAGTATTAAATTCCAAAATTTCACATTTAATTAATTTTGGTGATGTGTTGTTTTACCAAAATCAAGTTCTCATTTGGAACATTTTGTCTTTTGGAAATTGTTTTTCTCTTTTCATCTTATTTTATTTTTCAACTTCCCCTGTCACATAGTGAACTCTAAAAGCCTTGTGATATGGAATGAGAGGGCAACTGACACTCATAAGTCCTGCCACTTTCCTTGCCTTGTGCCATTTGAATAGTGATCTTGGTATTGTATGAAGAAAGTTTTTTTTATAGTAAGGTCTCACTTTGCCTTATCGGGTACATTTCCTACAAGTCAGATGCCATATCGCTCAGAGACAAATATTAATAACCAGTTCATATCTTAATGTTGATGTTGCTGATTATGTTGTTGAAATTGAAATGTAAATTCACATACAAACACATTTCCAACTGCCATGAATTGTGTTTAATAAAAATCACTGTGATAGCTCACACAGACAAATAAATAATACGATATGATATGTTTAGAGACTGCAACATACTGGTTTGCCAAAGACGGTAATTAGAAATGGTGCTTGCAATCGTGATAGATGTTGGCCAGTTTGAAATATTGTGTGCATTAATGATAAATAAACTGCTGGAAATTGGTGTATTTTTTTAAAGCATGTATATTTATGAAATCAACATGGGTCCATTGCTTTCATTTTATTCAACATAATTAATTTGTGTTCGCTTTTGAAATGGATTGGATGAAAAGAATAAAACATATTTCCAATGGGCTTCACGTATATGAAAATAAAACTATTTTCAAAATGCTAAAATGGTTGCAATTTCAACAAGAATAGGCAATGAATCAGTTATTTAGAAATTCATCTCCAGCTAATGGGACCCAGGGCACAGTGTACACATACTGTATAGAACCATCAAGGCTTAATATTCCTGCCTTTGAAATTCAATCCACCTGAAATGTGAAGTCAAAGTACAACCTATAATTGCTACTATATTGCACATTTAATGCTAATGACCATGGATGTTTTCTTTTCTGGGCAAATGAACATGTTCAGCCAAGAAAAGGCCATATATATTCAACATTGACTTTCAATTAAGATAAAAAACTATTCAGAATTGCTTTAGTAAGTGTAAGAAACAGTTTGCAGTCCCAGCTATTGCTCATAGAAGTATTATATATCATTGCATGTTAAAGTATGCCTGACTGGGGTACATTTGATGAGTTAAGTTTAAATTTTAATGAATTTGAGAGACCGATGAAGAAGGGTCAGATAAAACTAAAATCAATGATGAGAAACTGGCTGATCTGGTTTCCCCAGCAGGAATCATGATTTACTGCATGTCCACCCCACATTTAACAGATCCGGACTCAAAAGATCAATGAAACTGCCCATTGGCATCCATTGCAACAATGGTGCAGCTCATGTGGCTTCCAGGTCTCTGGTGGTGCAGTGAGGTGACCCCATCTCTGAAAGGCTTCAGTGACGTCAAATACTGGAGGTCAATTTCAATTGATTGACTTGAAGAATGCAGCATTGAAACAGGCCCTTCAGCCCACCGTGTCCAACATGACCATCGATCACCTGTTCATAGAAACATAGAAACATAGAAAATAGGTGCAGGAGTAGGCCATTCGGCCCTTCGAGCCTGCACTGCCATTCAATATAATCATGGCTGATCATCCAACTCAGTATCCTACTTTCACATCTTTGCATTTGCTCCTGACATATTAGGGGCTATTTTTAGGATATGGAGGTAAAACTGGAGCACTGGTGAGAGCTCACGCATTCACAGAGGGCGGGTGCAAACTCCACACACAGCACCTGAGGTGAGGATTGTGTCGCTGGCACTGTAGCTTACCAGCAAGCAAACACCGTTGAATTAAACGCACTCTTGGATCCTCTGCCTAATTTGATCAGGTTTAGTTTAGTTTAGAGATACGGCGGGGAAACAAGCCCACCGGGTCCGCGCTGACCAACAATCCCCACACACTAACACTATCCTACACCCACCAGGGACAATTTTTACATTTACCAAGCCAATTAACCTACAAACCTGTACATCTTTGGAGTGTGGGAGGAAACCGAAGAATCTCAGAGAAAACTCACGCAGGTCACGGGGAGAACATACAAACTCCGTACAGACAGCACCCGTTGTCAGGATAGAACCTGGGTCTCCGGGCGCTGCGTTCGCTGTAAGGCAGCAACTTTACCGCTGTGCTACCGTGATGGTGGAGGATCAGAGATGACTTTTCCAGCATGGTGTTGAAGAATTGCAACTCGATTGGGTGCTGCCACCAAACTATGGAGGAAGTGAGAGAACAGAAAAAGAGAGCCTTTTACGTATCGGTAGGTTTTGGACTGTCGCAATCAATAATGCCAGTAAAAGTCCTGGATTTATCTCCAGTTTCAGTGAGTTCTCCCCCATAGATATGTAAATTTTTATTACATTACAAATAATATAAAATCTGTTAAGCGACATCATCTGGTAATCTGTTTATACACTGCACTGATCCACAAATATTTAAAAAAAAAAATTCATTGTAGTTATTGTAATAGTCCATCGATGTAAACATTAAGGCCGTCTGTGACTTCATCGAACGGTTACCAACTCTGCTCAGATTTCTTTACTGAGTGAAATTTCCATTAGTTCAGTTCCAATCATGATTGTAGACTGGAAAAGGGCCTCGAACAATTGAGCCAATTCTAAAATCAAGGTAAGAGTAACCGTACCTGACATCTAGGTTAGCAGTGTACCATGTCTGGTATCTAGTAACTAATCTATTAATTAGGAGTATATGTGACAAAAGGGAAGATAGCTGTGGCCACTGATGGTCAGTCATCTTATCCCCATTATTTCTGACCTTGTTCATAAGTTAGAGGAGCAGAATTAGGTAATTCAGCCCATCAAGTCTATTCCGCCATTCAATCATGGCTGATCTATCTTTCCCTCTCACCGCCATTCTTCTGCCTTCTCCTCATAACCTCAGACACCTGTACTAATCAATAATCTTTCAATCTCTGCCTTTAAAATATCCATTGACTTGGACTCCACAGGCGTCTGTGGCAATGAATTCCATTGATTCACCACCCTCTGACTAACAGAATCCCTCCTTAACTCCTTTCTGAAGGTATGTCTTTTTAATCTGAGGCTATGGCCTCTGGTTCTCGACTCTTCCGCTTGTGGAAACGTCCTCTCAACTTCCACTCTATCCAGGCCTTTGATTATTCAGTAAGTTTCAATGAGGTACCCCCTCATCCTTCTCATCGCCAGTGAGTGCAGCCCCCGTGTCATTAAATGCTCATCATATGTTAACCCAATCATTCCTGGAATCATTCTCGTAAACATCCTCTGAACCCTTTCCAACGCCAGAGCATCCTTCCTCAGATATGGGGCCCAAAGCTGCTCATAATACTCCCAAATGCGGTCTGACCAGTGCTATTGTATTGAATCTGAGTTAAAACAAAATAGCATATATGCAATCAAGACCATGGTAATTCCTGATCTGAGTGCCCATGAAACCTAATGTTTATCAGTAAGTGCTTGTTTACTTTGTTCAAAAGACTATTCTCCTATTTGTGGAATAACCATCACAAGAGTAGTTTAAAAAAACATCCCCAGTCAAAGATTAAGGTGCAGTGGGGCTTACTCAATCTTTTTATTAATGTAACTACATAGAGTACGTTACTGCTGAAAGTTAATATAGAAATTTTATAAGAAGTGAAAATCTGGAAATTACAGTGAATGAGTTTAAAGTATAGGCGTTTAAATCTGCTTATGTCAGCTCTATCTTTACACAGTTTTAACTCAGCAATCAGCCCATTACATTATTAAGTTGTTCCTTCCATGAAACTAAAGATACAATATATGATGGATATATCGGGCACAATTGCTCTCTGTTTTCACATTGCAGCACTTTCATGCAACATTCTTAACTGCTACTGAATGTACTCGCAGATGGAAGATAACATAAATGATCATCTGCAGCCTGAAGTAAAAAGAAATAAAATGTACTGGAAACACTGCAGAGCAATGTTGATGAAGTAAAACTGAATTTAAAAAAGCTGAAAGGTAGAGTGGACAAATCTGAACCCAGTTGGGCAGCGTACAAAAGAGGCTTTATTTTGAAGACAAGTTACGGCTTTTTCAAAAATAGGTTTGAGTTTGTCAAGAGTGTTTTATTGTCACTTAGGCAACAAATAAAATGTCAATGTAAATTAATGACATGAATTAATTGGCTCACTCTGTTGTATCTGTTCCCTTCGACTGAATATTCCATCCTACTTTTAACCGTTGAGTAGTGTTTTTTCACTGTATTTATGCAGTATGCTCACTGGCCTATGATGGCAAATCTTTACCTTTATAAATAGACAAATAACTAAAGAAAGTTTGGGCTCTTTGTAATATAAGACCAAAGGATTTAGTATTGCTTTGAACATAGAATTATAAAAAAATGTATTCAGTATCATTGGAGCAGTCAATACACTGATGGAGAATATTGGTACAATTCCAACATCTTGTATTCTGCTGGGGTAGCATAATAGCATGAACATTGAATTTTCCATTTTCAGGTAACCCACAACCCCACCTATACGCCTGGTTTTCCTTTTCCATAATTCAATTTTTCCCATCCACTCCTTTAAATTGATCTGCTGTGATATCGCCTATTGTCCACTGAGTTCTCTCCAACCACCCCCCCCCCCCCCCCCTCCATCAACTAGCTCCATCTGGCCCTCACATCCCGTTCCAGCTTTCACCTTCTTGCCTCCCCCAATCCCTTTCAATTTCATACTTCTGTACATTAGCAATCCTTTCCCTTCTCCTCGGTCCAGATGCAGGGTCTTGATCTGACAGTCGACTGCAGTTTTTGCCTCCGCAGATGCTGTTTGACAAACAGATTTCTTCCATCGTTCTGGTTTTTTTTTTTTTGCCATTTTGAAAGCGTTCAGTACAAGTAATGGTGAAGTAAAACTGGTAAATACTAGAAATGAATGCTCTGACCCAAATTTCTGCACTGTTTTATTTCTCTCACTTAACCTGCTGAGAGTTTTATTATATTTTGCTTTATTGCAGAATTCCAACATCTGCAGTTTATTTTTAATTCATAAATAATAGGAGCAGAATTAGACCATTGGCCTATCAAGTCTACTCCGCCATTCAATCATGACTGATCTATCTCTCCCTTCTAACCCCATTCTCCTGCCTTAGACAAAAGACAATAGACAATAGGCGCAGGAGTAGGCCATTCAGCCCTTCGAGCCAGCACTGCCATTCAATGTGATCATGGCTGATCATCCCCAATCAGTACCACGTATCCCCTGACTCTGCTATCTATACGAGCCCTGTCTAGCCTTCTCCCCATAACCTCTGACACCTATACTAATCAAAAATCTAACTATCTCCGCCTTGAATGTACCACTGACTTGGCCTCCACAGCCTTCTGTGGCAAAGAATTACACAGATTCACCATCCTCTGACTAAATGAATTCCTCATCTTCCTGAAAGAACATCCTTTAATTCTGAGGCTATGACTCTAGTCCTAGACTCTCCCACGAGTGGAAACATCCTCTCCACATCCACTCTATCCAAGCCTTTCACTATTCTGTACATTTCAATGACGTCCCCCCTCATTCTTCTAAACTCCAGAGAGAACAGGCCTAGTGCTGTCAAACACTCATCATATGTAAACCTACTCATTCCTAGGATCATTCATGTAAACCTCCTCTGGACCCTCTCCAGAGCCAGCACATCCTTCCTCAGATATGGTGCAAAAAATTGTTCACAATAATTGTCATGTGATGGGACTCATTTTGAATAGCTTGTAGTTGAAGAAAATGGCTTAATTTAGAAATGCAGAAATGAAATAAGTGAGTGGTATTAAATTATCAGTTGTATGCTGATAATTCTGATGGTGGCTGAAGCAATAGGAATTGTGGAGGTTCTATAACCATAATCTATTGGATCAGTAAGGAAATACTGCAGCAATGCCTCAATCTTCTGTTGATATCAGTAATTATAATCTGTGTCACACATTCAGATATTAAAATTGGAAACTCTAATGCTATTGCAAATGCATCAGTTCAATGTTGCACAGGAAATTGTACCCTATAAATTTTACCTCCATTTGGAGTTTGAAATTCTGTTTCAGTAGTATTGTGGAACATGCTTGACAAGAGTTATTTGCATTCGAAAATCTTAAATTGCATGCCGTATAAAAATAGTTTAGAGATACAGCATGGAAAGAGGCCTTTCAGCCCACCAGATCCACACCGACCATCGATCACCCGCGTACAGAAGTTCCATGTTATCCCATTTTCGTATCCTACATGGTGGTAGTTATTTACAGAAGCCAAATAACCTACAAACCTGCATGACTTTGGAATATGGGAGGAATACAGAGCACCCGGAGAAAACCCACATGGTCACAGGGAGAACATACAAACTCTGCACAGACAGCACCCGTAGTTGGGATCAAATCAGGGTCGCTAGTGGTGTGAGGCAGAGTAGGTTAATAGTGTGTAATGCGAACTCTAGTTGGAACTGTACACTTCACAAATGCCCCATTTTCATTGTTTTTCAGCAAAACAGACCACAAGAAAGAAGAACTTTGGAATATTTGTAGATGTGGATGTTTTTTCTTGGTTTAGAAATAGTCATGTATGTCATTATTGACAACAATACTCTTAATGCAGTGCAAAATCAAACTTGTTATGCATGTGTGAATGTTCCAGAGATATTTCATGGGTGTAAATCTATCTTCTATCCTCTTCTATCTATTTATACATAACTAAAACTTTGATCCTGTGCTGTTTCAGTTTGCGCGTTTTTTCTATTTGCGCAAAAACGGCACGAGATAGCTCACTCATCGTTCTCCTGTGCTGCGAATGCAACACGTTTTGTACCGATCGGTGGTATATTCTAAAAGTTAGCAAGGTTTAAAAATCTTAAAGCCGCGGGTGCGCAGATCGATCTCCTTTCCTGCCAGTCAGTGCCACGCGGATTGGCCTCTTCTGTCACTCCCTGGGACGGTCTGACCCTTCCTGCGCCATCGCGTCTTTACTGGAGCTGAGGGACATTGTGGATGGCTGGCGGAGGTCTCCAACCGGACACAATTTTTGGAGGGACCGGAAGCGGCGCGTAGTCGGAGATGTCGCCAAATGGAAATCGGAGACTCTGATTCCGGCGGACGAGAACGACCAACGACCAACGACCAACGACCAGCGCCTGCTGTGAGTCCCCATCGCACCGCCAGCTCCAGCCACTACCCCTCTGGTCCCCCTCGCTGGCTCCTGCCCCCTCCTCTGTGATACCCCTCTCTCCCCCGTGATACCCCCCTCTCCCCCATGGCTCTTCCCCGTCTTTTCTCTGAGCTCACACCCCCCTCCCTCCACAAATCCCCACAATCCCCCTGCCCCCAAACCTCCCTCCCCCCACACCCACACCCCTGCCCCCCCCGCCCCACAACCCCGTGTGACTGGGACCCAACGGGTCCCACTTAGTCTAGTATCATAGTAATATTGGGCTTGAAATAGGACTTGAAATGTTATACTACTTCTGAAGCAGTCATTAAGTACATGTTTTGTGGTTTCATACAGCTGATAGCTATCTTGCTTACTTTGGGACATCCAATTTGGCCTTGGTACATTAACATGATTTGTGAAACTTCTGTAATTTTGCTTATTTAACTATGCTAGCCCTAATATACATAAATTATAGTTTAATGGTTTCAGAGTTGAATTTGCACTTGCCTTATATCAGTGTTTACATCCTTAGGGATACAAGATTAGGACTCATTTGTAGTTATCCTGCATAAATGACATGGCGCAAGTTATTTAGTCAAATTTGTAAATAGTATTGAATTTGTTGGCCTGGATATAGACATTAACAAACTTCAGAATGGCATATAAATTACATATGGTAACATATATATGAAATTACCGAGTCAGTTTCTTTCCATGATAAATAACCACATTACGTACATTATAATGCTCCAGTGCGGTTCATTGCGGTGTAAATCAAAACTACTGTTGAAATGTTGCCAATGTATTCTGTGCTTTGGGATAAATTTTACAAAACGGGTTATCGCCAGCTTACAAATGCCTTGTATGCACAGCCCGTAAGGAGGAATGAGCATTTGGAAGTACAGCTGCATAGGTTTGCGGGGCTGCATGCATCTTCTGCAGTGTGGAAACACTGTTTGTGGCTGCATTTCCTGTTATGTCCATGACAGAATGCTGCCCTAATCTGGGGGTGACCTGCATTGATACTTGTCTGTGTCAATAAAGCACCATTAATAGTTTTCGGTAGACAAAAATGCTGCAGAAACTCAGCGGGTGAGGCAGCATCTATGGAACGAAGGAAATAGGCAACGTTTCGGGTCGAGACCCTTCTTCAAACTGAGTCTGAAGAAGGGTCTCGACCCGCTGAGTTTCTCAAGCATTTTTGTCTACCTTCGATTTTCCAGCATCTGCAGTTCTTTCTTAAACATTAATGGTTTTAGGGTTGATTTACAACTGGGTATTTTTATCTCTCTTTCTGCATATTGGGGTTATTGAATAATTGTAGCCTTATTTTATCTACTGTCATTTGGATGTGGTTTCCAAAGCTATGACAATCTAAATAAAGACGGTAGATACTGGAAATCAGAAATGTAAACAAAAACTCGGAGACACAAGTAGGTTAGGGGTTTTCAACTATCCAAATATTAATGGCTTCAGTAAGAAAAGCTCAGTCGGGTAGAGTTTTAAAGTATGTGGAGGAGAGCTTTTTGAGCCAGTATTGTTTGAACAGAGTAGCAGTAGTACTGAACCTATTCTTAGGGGACGTGGCCAGGCAAGTGGTTGGATTGTCAACAGGAGAGCATTTGGACATAGTGGACATAACTCCAAAAGTTCAAACCAGCAATAGAAAGGGATAAGGATGGTCTGGAAGTTAAGCTTTTGAATTGGGGTAAAACCAATTTCAAAATAATAATCCAAGACATAGCAAAAGTAGACTTGGAGCCACCACTTGCAGGTGGGCCTTCAGCTAACGAGTGGGAATCATGTAAATGAGAGTTCATGGCCCATGTATTTTTATGTGTGAAAGGAAATGACAGCAATTCCAGGGACTAAAGGGCATAGGCCGAAGGTAAGTTTTATAAGGGAACTCGCGGGTGCGGGAGGGGGAGTTTTTCCACTCAAGTTATAGTCCATCTCTGGAATGAGCTGTCAGAGAATTCAGTTAGGACTTTTAAAACACATTTGGACAGATATATGGATAAGGAACAGTTTAGAAGGATATGGGTGAAATGGGAATAGCCCAGTATGCCAAATTGGTCATCATGGACAAGGTGGGGTGAGGGCTGTTTATGTTCTGTACATTTCTTTGACTCAATGACTCATTGTCAAGTGATGCAAAGATCTGGTTCAAGCAAAAAGTGTGAGTATATGGTTCAAAAAGCAAAGAGGCAGGAAATATCTTTAACGGGCAGGATTAAGGAAAAAATACCAACATATGTTATGTATTTGAAGGGCAAGAGGATAACAAGGAAATAATAGGGTCTATTGAGGACCAAGGTGGCCATCTGTTGGCCAGGTTTAAATGAATACTTCTCATCTGTGTTTGCTAAGGTAATCTAGCGAATTCAGGAAGAGGAAAGGTGAAATTCTGGAACATGTCAGTGTTAAATAGGAGGATTAAGGTGTCTCTGTGGGTTGGAAGATGGATAGATTCCCAGAGCTTGGGCTAGCGCGCCCTTGTGGTCATCTGCAGGAGGCATCCCCGGGACATAGGTGGATGGGTGAGGAGAGGGTCATCGTGTTCAAGGAAGGAGATGGCTGGGGCCTGCAACAACCTGGGAATTGCCTGGAACAGGCACCACTCATAAGAACTAGAACATGGACTTTGAAAATGGTGCCAAAACATGGCACCCCTTAGCATTTTGCACATGTGACAATAATTGCATCATTGAGTTATTTCCCTGAGTGGTACGGGAGGCAAGTAGAAGATTGTTCGGGCCTTGATAGTGATTTTACTGACCACAGGTGAGGTGTCTACTGACTGAAAGACAGTAAATGAGGGTATCTTTCATTCAAGAAAGGCCATGGAGTTAAAACTGGCAACTACCATCTATTACTCACTGAAAGGCTGGAAATGGGTAGGAAGGAACTGCAGATGCTGGTTTAAACTGAAGATAGACACAAAAAGCTGGAGTAATTCAGCAAAACAGGCGGCAGAGAAGGAATGGGTGATGCTTTGGCTTTAGACCGTTCTTCAGACTGTTTAGACTGTTCAGACCCAGTCTGAAGGAGGGTCTCGACCCGAAACGTCACCCATTCCTTCTCCCCAGAGATGCTGCCTGTCACGCTGAGTTGCTCCAGCTTTTTGTGACTATCTTAGGCAGCAAATGAGGGTATCTTTCATTCAAGAAAGACGAAGGAGATAAAGCTGGTAACTGCGCATCTAACAACAGTACAGGAAAGTTACTAGAAAAAACCATGAGGGATGGGTTTAATGTACGCTTGGGAAGGTAGGGATTAATTAAAAATAGCATGGCTTATTAAGGGTGGTCTGTGTCTGACCAAATGCACTGAATTGTTTAAAGAGATAACAAAATGTGCTAATGAGGTAGTGCAGTGAATGTAGTCTTCATGGACTTCAGTAAGCCCTTCACAAGATCTCAATGGGACACATGGTCCAAAAGCTCAGAATCCAGGCGATCCAAGTTTTGACTGTATCTGGAGGATTGCATGGAGTTTCGGTCACCACTCTAAATTAATTGTGCTGGAGTGGATGTCGTGGAGATTCACCAGGAAGTTGCTAGAGGTGGAGAGTTTTCTTTGCAATAGAGGGAAGCCTGAGAAAGGTTTACAAACTTATGAGAGGCCTCAAAAGAGAAAATAGTTGAGAACCTTTCCTCATAAGCGGTGTCACAAACTAAAGGTTATAGGTTTAAGTTTATGGGGAAGATGTTCAGAGAAGATCTGAAGGGGATTTTTTTTAAATTGATGGAATCTGAAACACACTGCCTGTGTGGGGTGTGGCAGTGGGTGCTTTTACAACTTAAAAAATCTAGACGAGTTCTTGAATTGCAACTGTATTGAAGGCTATGGACCAAATGTGGGTAAATTGGGTTAGTGTAGATTAACAATTCATGGTTTGCACGGATATGGTGGGCCGAAGGATGTGTTTCCATGCTTTACGAATCTATGATTATAAAATGCTGGAACCATATTGCAGGTCAGGTAACATCTGTACAAAGGGAAACAAAGCTAACATCTCTGGTCAAAGACCCTTCAAGGGCTTGCTTGTGCTGGCAATTAGCATTAAGCATAGATCTCACTGTTAAATGAGAACAATGCCTCAAAGCTGGATAGTTTAAATGTCCAATGTTTGAAAGGTATTTGAACTGAAAGGTTAACTACCTTTCTCTGTTTGGTGAAGTGATTGACCTACCGAGTTTTTTTACTTCAGTTTCTATTTTCTGAGTTTACTTCTTGTTATTGTACCTAATGAGCCTAATGTGCATGACTTAATGATGCACAATCTGTTAGATAAATGGCATTTTCCCACATTAAATGCATATTTACAAATGTGTTTAGAAATATGTATTGTTCTTGAAATCTACGTGTATATAATTACTAAAACCCAACTATTTTCAATATTTCACCGAACATGAATAAGGAGAGACAGAAATTA
Source organism: Amblyraja radiata (assembly GCF_010909765.2). Classification (NCBI taxonomy): domain Eukaryota; kingdom Metazoa; phylum Chordata; class Chondrichthyes; order Rajiformes; family Rajidae; genus Amblyraja; species Amblyraja radiata. The sequence continues at coordinate 39,093,801 of NC_045969.1, read as the reverse complement.
GCAGTTGTGGCAAGGAAGTTGGTGATTTTCTCTGCGGGGGATAGATTTCTGAAACAAAATATATGAACCAAATAATCTTTTTGTTAAAGATTGTGTTAAATCACTGTATTAAAGTTGATAAATAGCATTTTCTTGATCTTTACTTAAGTAGCCTTGAAAGTTGTTAAATAATCAGACATTCATGCCCATGCATGGTCGTTTTTCCAGATTATTTATCAAGCAGTTTACTTGAACTTAATATGGAAAATGACAAAACACTGAAATATTGCAATAACTAATAGAGCAATTTAAACATTCCTCGTGTTTCAGTTTTTAAAACAACAAACAAACATATTTATATAGATTAATGAGAGAAAACAAATGTTGAAGTATATTTCTGAAAGATTGCTGCAAATTTTCCTACAAATATTCAGCAGAAGATGGAATGTACGGTCGTGGAAATTCAAAGGATTGATCATTTACTGTTCCTCTATCTCTTTCCTTTAAAAATACATTCTACATTATATCTTACAAAAAGTTGCATCTTCAGAGCAAGTATTTTTAAACAAGTGAATGTTGGTGTCATGACTGAATCCCCATCAGTGGTGATTGATGGTGATCCAAATATTCTGCTGAGCTGTGCACCTAAAATGTCTGTGACCCCAACAATTCTCTTTATTATAAACTAGGTAGTTAGGCGAAAATGATGTACTGTGCCTCACACTTAATGTGACAAGCACAGGAATACAGATCAAACAGTTTTGCATGATTTCTGCTGGTGTGCTATGATATTGTGATGTACCCTTGTAATACAGGAATGTTGAAATCTTTATGTCAAAGGTGAGGAGGAAGAAGTATTTCATTTCTCAAAAAAAAGTAGGCTGAGTATTAGAAACCTATTCTGAGAACAACTAAAATAGCAGAAAGAAATGTTCGTATTACTGAAATAGTGAGAGGGATTTGAAAAGGTGAAAGTGGAGGCAGAATTAAAGATTATTTATTAACGAATCAATGTATAAACTTTGGCTCAGAAATAATTAGGACTGACAGCTGCCTCCCTGGTGTCTTGTCTGCTTTCTGCTCGTATGAACATTAATTTACTTGAAGATTCTAAAAGCAAATTAGATCGATTGCTAATTCACTGAAGAGAAAACCATTTAAGTTTGGGGCAGGGAAATATCCAGTAATATATTTGGATGGGTGAATTGTTCATATGATTTTCATTCCAACCCACATCCCAGAAGAATATAATGGAGCAGCTCATAACATTGATATGATAATTCTATAATTCATCATTTTGCCTTTCATGTTAGAGTCCTATAGTGTGGAAACAGGCCCTTTGGCCCAATTTACCCATGCCGACCAAGATGTCCCATCTACACGAGTCCCGTTTGTCCATTTTGGGCCCATATCCCTCTAAACCTTTCCTTTAGCCGTGTACCTGTCCAAATATCTTTTAAATGTTGTTGCAGTACAGTATTTTGTTCCATATTTCAGCTGAACACTGAAGGATAAAGATGTTGAAAAGGATAGATGCCATCTTACCATACGTGTGCTTTAATCATTTCTTCCTTTGTAATTCCTGACAATTGGAACTATTCCACAACATTTTACCTGGAACATACCCTCGCTGGATTGTGCATATAAAAGCAGTTAAGTGGTCAAAATAATTTAAAAATTAAACCATGAAATGTCAGAAAAATATTGTAACTTTATTACATCCGAAACGTACAGGAGAATGAAGAAAAAATAACCAAAATGAACACAGCATTTTAATGGAGGTCAGAAGGCCAAATTAATGGGATCACAGCTCGGAGTCAAGCCACACAACATAATGTTGATGGGCCACATGCTAAGTATCTCTAGATCTTCAGCTCTAGGCATTCTCGATCTGCTTCTGGTCAACTTGGGCAGGGACAGAGTGGGATGTCAAATGCACCAGTAGAATTATTGCCTTTATAAGTGTTTACTTCGATCCCATTCTTCTCGCCTGACAGTACCAACACCATCAAGAAAATAGAATGAATTAATACATCAGGCATGTTTTTTCTAATCCACAAAACTGATCCTGATTAAGAACTGGCAAAGCTTCTCTTTAGAAGGAGAATAAAGATCAAATTTCAGCACAGAATGATGAAAACATTAAAATGTACATAATTCTGGAAAAAATGGCCTGCGGTTTAAGACTCTCAAACATTATGTGTGGGACAAAGGTTAAGATTGTATATGAGGGACTTCACATAAAATTGAGAAGGGGAGAGGATAAATAAAAGATAGCTACTTCAGTGAAATGTAATCAACTTAATTAGATAGAAGATGAAAAAGAAACTGGGGTAGCTACCATTTAACACTGTTATTAACTTAGCTACACAGCAAGAACCCTGTTGGAATAGCCGAGTCTAGAGGAAGCCAAGCATCGACAACATTTTGAGCACCAGGTTTACATTGTATGCCTCATTGTCACCTTCCCCTAGCTAACATTGATTTATTCTACATTTTCCTTGACCTTCATCCTCTTTGATCTCTTGTTTTCACTCCTTACCCTACTATATCTCCACGTCTTCCTCTCCCCTGACTCTCAGTCTGTAGAAGGATCTCGACCTGAAACATCATCCATTTCTTCTATACAGAGATGCTGCCGGTCCCGTTGAGCTACTCCAGAATTTTGTGTTTATCTTGTGCAAGAATGAATTTGGGCAATGTTGCCGATCTAAAACTAGCCAGTTGCGGTAAATTTGTACGAGTCTTAAATTTATAGACAATAGATGTAGGAGTAGGCCATTCGGCCATTTGAGCCAGCATCACCATTCACTGTGATCATGGCTGATCATCTTCTGATTTTCTAAAGTTTTTTAATGTAATGCCACTAAACAATTTTCAATCAATCTCAACCAATGTTCCTTCCTTTAAAATGGTTTGTCCCATTCCTAACACAATGACTCCCCTGAACAAAGTTCACCTTGATTTTTCCATGTGGATTTGATGGACTCGTAAATCGTCCCTAGATTCTCTTCTGTGTGGCAGTTCAACTGAGTCATCCTCCGGCATTTACTGCTGCTGGTTTGCAGGAGGATTGATTTTCAGGATTTTGCTTGGCGTAAAATCGCAGTTTGCTGTTAAGATGTAGAGGAGAAATGCTGAATACTGTGATTAGCTAGCACAAGAAGCAAACATTGATCACGGTGAGATGTTGAAGACTTGTTTGTGCAATGGTGATTGGAAGTCAAGTGTGGGAAACTGTACAAGTTTCAAAAACAATACAATGAAACTGCAACCTGCTGGGAAGTATTGGCTTCAAATATTACATCTTTGGAAAAATGTTTTTAATTGACTTCTTGCATTGTAATTTTGACAAATCCAGAGATTTTAATTGGTTTAGGATGTTAAGGGGCATAGAAGCAAAGACTAAAATTATTATTTTTTTTTGACTGTGTGTTAACTGTAGCCTTGATTTATTTTCCTGCCTGAAGAAATGTTCCGACCCAAAACATCACCTATTCCTTTCTCCAGCGATGCTGCCTGACCTGTTGAGTTACTCCAGCCTTTTGTGTCCATCTTCGGTTCAAACCAATATCTGCAGTTCCTTCCTACACAGGGTAATTCTAAATGTCCCTCGTCCCTGTATAGCTATAACACTGTAATCTATCCAGTAATGTTGAAAATACCCTGCTTGTATTTACAGAAAGTAGGCCAAATCCAATCCGGATGTTATCCAATCAGTCTATTCTTAAATGTCAACACAGTGATGGAAGGTATCATTGTCAATGACAATGAGCAACACTTAGTCACCTTAATAACCTTCTCATTGTTGCCCAGTTTGGGTTTTGCCAGGCCCACTTGGCTTCTGACTTCATTGGAGCCTGAAAGCTAAGGAGCAAATAATGGCCATGGCATCAATTGACCAAGTATAGCATTAAAGAGCTCTGGTAAAACTGAAATCAGTAATAATTACAGGAAAAGCACTCTAATTAGTAAAATAATAATGGTTGGATTCAGAACATAGACATACAATGTTGAGTGTGGGTACACAGAAAATGGAACAAGTTCTTTGGCCTATGATGTCTGTGCCAAACATGATGTCAAATGAAACTAATCCCTTCCCCCTGCATGTGTTGCATATCCTTCCATACCCTGCATGTTCATGTGCCCATCTAAAAGCCTCTTAAATACTGTCATATCTGCTTCCAGGTCCAACCCCGGCAGCTGTATTGAAACTTGTCCAGCATATCTCCTTTAAACATTCCCCCTCACATATTCACTCGAGTCTTTGACATTTCTACGCTGGGAAAAATAATTTCAGTGTTTCCACTTTGAAGGAAATTACCCAAAATTCAGGAAATTCTGGTTGTCTTTGAGTAATTTTAGGGAAATTGAATTATTTCAGGAAATTTCTGCATCTGGCCCGCGAAGGGGTGTTAAGGTAATACACACACAGCACTGCCGGTTTGGCGCTCAAAGGTTTAAACAGAGCGCTGTCAGTTTAACGCGTGGGAATTTAAACAAAGAGCTGCGGCTGGCTGCAGCGCTCTGGGTTCTAAATATAGCGCTGTAGTGGCAGATTTTTATATCGTTCAAGAGATTACTCCTTCTAGCCACTAAAGTAGACTACATGGTTAAGGAGAATATCATAATACACATGTGAACTCTCTGTGAGACTTTCAGAGCTTCTTCACAGATGAATCTTCATAACACAGTCTTTTGATTAATAGTTTCTTTATTGTTGAAGAAAAACAATAAGGTATACATCCGACCTTATACTCTGACGTACACTTTAATCTTCGTCAAACTCCAGCATATCGCTTTAAATGTTAGAAAACTCCTCGTGTCTCGGTTAAACGTCACATGGTCGAAGGGTATACCTTCCCCATGCAAATCAAAAACTAAGCTTCTGCGCAAGAAGCCCAGCACCATACACGCCCTTGACTACGTAATAAATCCCACTCACATAATTACGGGCAGTCTAAAATTCAAATGCCAAAATTAATGACACATAAAATATGCCAAATGGCCACTACATACCAGCCCCTAATTGTTCCGAATATATGTTGAGGCAATTATTAATAAACATCAAAAAAGTAGCCATGAAGGCTTTACATATATCAAAAGCAAAAAATAGCATGTAATTATATATCCGCAATCAGAATTCTTCATTGACTCTTCCATCTTCACTTTGCCTTCTAGAAGCAAGCATAACTTGATTATTGATCTTATTAAAACACTGTTTTTAGTTTAAAGTCGTACCGTGCACATCAAACCCTTAAAATCAGGCATGATACCCAATATCTAGTCCAAATAAGCCAAATGGCCACTACAAGCGCTGCCGGCTGCAGCGCTATGGGCTTTAAACATATCGCTATGGCTATAAATTCTCGTATAACAATGAGTCTTTGGAATTCTCTTTCTCAGTGGAAGTCGAACCTTTGATTATTTTTCAGGCGGTGGTAAAATTCTGGATAAGCCTAGGGAGGGGGAGCGATGGAGGGAGGGAGGGAATAAGAGCGGGAGGGAGGGAGAGAAAAAAGGAAGTGGGAGAGAGAGGGAGGGAGAGCGGGAGGGGGCGAGAGGGAGGGAGGGAAAGGGAGGGAAGGAGGGAGAGAGAGAGAGAAGGAGCGAGGGTGGGAGGTAAAAATCTTAGTCATTTGAAATCTTTCGCACGCCATCCTGACTTGGAACGTAATCACCGTTTTTCCTCATTGCTGAGTATTAATGTGTGAGTACCTTTAACAGAAGTACTTCAAGGGCAATTAATGCAGTGCAAATAATGCTCTAAGGGCGTCACTGGGTTTCTCTTTCTCCTGGTTAGAAGCAGTTGCTCTCTCATTTTACACAATTGCATTGGTCAGAATTGGAAAATTAATTGTTTCGTGGGGCTTTGCTTGAAATGGTGAATAAGTTTGACTATTACACTGCGTCTGCCATTGCTTTGGTTATTAAATTATAATACTAATATTACTTCAGATGGAAGAGCTGAGGGCAAGCGATGGAGTTTTTAAGATGTTTATATGAAAAATAAAGAAATGGATCAATTGGTTGCAGATAACCATGTTCCCAACAATCAATAATGGAAAGAAACAAATTACAGGCATATCATTGAATGTTTCAAACATTGCAGTAGTAAAGTAATAATATATTGTAGGAAGGAACTGCAGATGCTGGTTTAAACTGAAGATACACACAAAATGTTGGAGTAACTCAGTGGGACAGGTAGCATCTCTAGATAGAAGGAATGGGTAACGTTGCAGGTAAACATGAGAGGGTTTAGAAGGTGGTTGGGGTAGAAATGGAATATTGAAAGAGGTTGCAGGATAATTACAATAGCCCATGTCTTATTAATTTAGTTAAACACTCTTGAGATTGAAATTATGCGAATAGCATAATAAAATACTTGTCCTGTATTTAAAAAAAGTAAACCTTTTGTTCAAAGAAAAGAAGGTTGAATCTGGATAAGGATGTGCTCTGTGGGACTGCCGATCAAAGCATCGTTAAAGACTTTTCTCTTTGTAAATTGCTTATGTTGCACCTCTTCACATCATGCAGGGAGATTGATGGAATCATGAGGTAATCAATAAATCTGCCTTGCATTCCCTTCTGCACAAGAGTTGCTTATCCCACGATGGCAAAGAACACTTTGAAGAGGAAAAGGAGCAAGGAATAATTGGAATGTCTTTAAAAAAAACCTCAGAATAATGTCATATTTATTGTGTGTTTAATACATTAATCTACAATCAATACGCAATAAAGAAAAGCATTTTAAAGAATGGGTATTTGGTGTTTTATCACCAGAACTTTAACAATTCACAAGAGTTGTTTTTTTAAATGTAAAAGTATGGAAGAAGCTATAACAAATCATCAGCCTAACCACAATGACGGCAATTGTTGAAATAACAAGAACTCTTGCCCAGAGTAGGGGAATCGAGAACCAGAGGGCATAGGTTTTAGGTGAAGGTGGAAAGATTTTATAGAAATCTGCGGGGCAACTTTTTTCCACAAATGGTGGTGGGTGTATGGAACAAGCTGCCAGAGAAGGTAGTTGAGGCAGGGACTATCACAACGTTTAAGAAGCTATTGGACAGGTACATGAAGAAGACAGGTTTAGAGGGATATGGGCAAGTGCAGGCAAGTGGCTCTGGTGTAGATGGGACATGTTGGTCAGTGTGGACAGATTGGGCCAGAGAGCCTGTTTCAACACTGTATGACTCTATGACTCAATAACATTTATAAAAAGAAACAAACAGTGGACAAAACAAGCACATCATTTTTTTCTTGAGTGAGGAGTTAAATGCTGGTCCAGCTCTTGGTTTGCCTGTATTGCTGTCCTTTTCAAGACCAGGGGTTGCTTATTACAGTATAGGTTGCTTCATGTGGGGTCGAACCAATGCAAAACATAAAGTGCTGGAGAAAGTCAGTGGGTCAGGCAGCATCCAGGGAGGGACTGAACAGACGATATTTGGGGTTGTTCACAGCCTCGGATCTTTCAGACCTGTCTTGTGTCTTGAGGTCTAATTAATATCTTACAACACTTTAGCAAAATCCACTTCCTTTTACATTCTAGTTTCACATTTAGACAACTCAACACATTGTCTTTTGATTCAGACCTTTCAACTCCAGGTCTGTGGAACCATCTCAAGATCAGAGATTACCGCATCTCCTTCGCCATATGGTTAGCTTGGATATTACCTTCTTTCAAAAACAAGATGCAAATAACATTTGGAGCAGTTCAATAGTGAATGAAATACTGTTCCAGCCCACACAATTAAATGCATCTAATGTACTTGGCTTTTCATTATTTATTCTTTATTCTGGAATGGATTTATTCTTTATTCTGGACTGGATGACCTTCCACATTGAAATATATCTATCACAATGATTCCAAACTCACTTAATCCATCAATGGCTCTTTAATTTTATGGTTATGTTTGTACTCTTTACTCTACCACCAATCTCCATGTCATCAGTAAACTGGGATGTATGAGACCTTTGTTGTCTTATATAAGTCATTAATAAATCCAGTGAGTCATTAATGCCAAGTAGCAATCAAAGTGAGAAACCACAGATCACAAAAGGACACAAAGTGCTGGAGTAACTCAGCAGCTCAGGCAGCATCTCTGGAGAACATGGATAGGTGATGTTTTGGATCTGCAATAATTTCCCCCCCACCTTAACAATATAGTTTCCATTGGGCAAGTAATAAATGGGAGTTGTTTTAAAAATATGTTTAGAGATTCAGTGATAAGTGTTTATGAATGCAGTTTAAACATGTAACATAAGATTTATGCCTATCATAGATGAAAAATCATTTGGTCTTTAGCAAGCAGTAATGGTGCTGAACAGATATTCATGTTTGCAGATCAGTGGAGTCTGTATCCAAATGATAAGTGTGTCGCTATTAGGGACTGTGATCGAAAGTCAATACATTATTTTTCCTGCAACACAATTAAATTTAACAGAGTTATTGTTTGTCAGTATGTGATTGTGGCAAGAATTTCTACACTGGGAATGCATTTTCAGTAAATATAGCAGTACTTGACGCAGTGTGTGCAATCCTTCATTTCAGGCAATTTGACAGAATAAAAATGGATGCAGCCAACAGTCTAATATAATCTAATTAGTTGATTTCCATAATTTTTGACTTTGGGTGAGAAAAGTGGCCATTTAAATTTGCAATGGTAGATATCTAAACCGACAATCTCCCATTTGATAAGGTTATTGGCCAGGGGCTGACTAATTTGCTGACAGCTAAAATATTTATCTTCAAAGCTCATTAACCCATAGCACACTGGAGACATTTACAAATGATAAGATCGGGGAAAAAAGTTAATTGGTGCAACACAGATAAAGCAGGAAGATGCGAGCTCTGACTGGGATTAAGCAGTTTGTATCCTTGACTGTAACATCTTGGAGTGGGAATGCTCCACACACAAGCAGTTGTTTTCATAACAGCTGCTTTTTTAATTAGTCTTTGATGTGCAATTAAATTTCTAATTCCTTTCAGTCACGGTCAGAGCTTCTGAATCAATTGATGGCTGTGAATGGTATTAAATTTGCAGCTGGATTAGGTCTATTCTTTCCTGGTAGCATTGATTTGGTTTAGTAAAGGAGTCTATCTAATTAAACCTGACATCAACATCAGATTGTGTGACCTCACTTAATTTTGCTTCCTGATTGAAAGAGTTCACCTGGACCCGATGTTAATCTCAGCGTTTACACTGGAAATGCAAACTACAACCTTGGGTCCTTTGTATCTGATTTATTTGGTGTTGATCTTTAAACAGCTGTAAGTGCTAGAAGGCAGGCAGGTTCTTATTCATGTGTTTCTAACGAAAATGCTAAGGTCATAAACCAAATAGATTCTACTTCAGTGCACATTTGGGCAAAATCTTGACTCTTGACCAGAATCAAGAGTGTTTAATAATCACATGTACCAACAATGGAGCAATTATATTCTAACTTGCAGCAGCTTATTATGCACATAAATCCAACACACACAGATATATACAATAATAAAAAAGATCCATAATATAATAACTGTAATCCCAAAGTAAGAAATCAAAGTCCAAAATTCACCAAAGATACAGTTTACAGAAGGTCATAGTTGCTGAGCTTCGTGTTGTGTCACATTCAAGAGCCTGATAGTTGCTGGGAAGAAGTTATTCTTATATCTGGTGGTCATGGCTTTCAGGTTCCTGTATCTTCTTCCCGAAAGTAGGAATAAAATGAAAGCGTGCCAAGAGTGGTTTGGGTCCATGATGATAGCAGTTGTCTTTTAGAGGCAGTGCCTTCTATTGATCCCTAGATTGTTGCTGGTGAGTCAATAACTGTGATGGACCGGGCATTGTCTTCTACTCTCTGTAATCTCTTTCATTCCTGGGCATTCAAGTTACCGAACCAGGCTGAAGTGCAACCAGTCAGTGTGCTTCCGACCGCACACCTTCAGATGTTCAATGGAGTATTCATCAACATCCCAAATCTTCTCAATCTTCTGAGGAAGTAAAGGCATTGTTGAGCATGTTTTGCAATTACCTCAATGTGCTGACCCCACAACAGATCTTCAGAGATATGCACGCCCAGGAACCTCATTGAAAAGCAGGAAACTGCTTTTCTGGGTCCCTACCTGGTCGGAGAGGCGGCTTGTCTCCGGGCTGCACCTTCGATCCGTCCTCGCGGCCTATCAGCGGGCCTGGAGCGGCGTTTCCTGAGGGGACAGCCCAGACCCTCGGCTTCGGTGGCGGCACAGCGCTGGAGTGCAATCGCGGAGCGGAGCGGGCGATGCCTTGCCTGGGTCGCCGCACTGGAACTCCGGTGAGCTGAAGACCGCCGATAAAAACATCGCAGAGCTGCGTGTCTGTGGAGCGGGCGGCGGCGCTGAACTTTAACATCGGGAGCCTGGGATCTCTCGCTGAGATCACCAGTGGTGGAGCTCCGTCCAGCGCAGCCTGTTGGCTTCGGAAGCCGCGGTCTCCGGTAAGGAAGCGGCCATACCAGGTATCCCAAGCCACTGAGAGGGTTTTCCCGATGCCGGAGCACCATCACCCGGCGAAGAAGGGACTGTAACATCGGCCCTCGTAGTGGCGACTGTGGAGGCCTCAATAGGCCCGACTATGGGTGGACATGGGAATGGGGACTGGACTTTGTGCCTTCCCTCACAGTGGGAACCATTGTGGGGGGATGTTTTTAAGATTATTGTTAAATTCTTTAATGTTGAGTCTTATCTTTATCTGTGTGCTGCATGGCAAGTCAAATCTCACTACACCAATTGGTGTATGTGATAATAAATGTCCTTTGTTTGCTTGTAGCCTTGTTGACTCTCTCCACCGCTGTCCCATCGATTAAGATAAGTTTGTGGATCCTGAACAAGCATAGTTGGCAAGAAAAAAAAAGCACAAAGGTGGATAGACATTATTCAGTCAAATAGTTAGTATCTATCTGGTGACTGCAACAGATGAGGTCTACTACTTCACATTTTTTTAATTAGCCTTTCCAGGTTGATACTCAACCTTTACTTTCTTGTAATCAGGATCTGATGGAGTATTTTCAACTATGAGTTGAATTCGAACATCCTTGCAAATTCAGATTAGGTGTAGGTCCAGCTGCAGAGAATTAGAAGCTAAGGTAGATGTAATTTGGTGCTCCTTCTTGCAGCCATTTCAGCACTGTAGCACTCGCTTATAATTGAGTGGTGATGAGTTTGATTTTCTTCAGACTGATAGCTGCAAGACATTAGACCAAAGTGCTATGTTAATTATCAGAAGTTTAGTTTGGTGATTTCCACAAAAAGACTGAAACATCAATTGTGCACAATGTTGTGTGTATGGACTCGTTAACACACTCCATAATCTCAAGTTTCCTTATTTCTATATTTATTTTTGGAATAACAGAGCCACGTATAATTTGTCTTCCAAATGCCTTCAAAACATATATCTTTCCTTAAATTTCTTAATATCATGGTTTTTCTGTGCATCAATGTTTATTAATCTTTAAAAAAAAAAACAATTTCTTATTTTACCTTCCTAAGTGAATAAACACATTATTTCCATATGATACTTTGCACTTTCTTGCCCACTCACTTCTACTGTAGCTCAGCAAACCTCAGAGCACTCTATTTGCTTTTCATCAAGTCATTAATGAATATTGTAAATAGCTGAAAATTCTTAATTGAACCTAATGGTACTCCACTCGGAACAGACTTCCATCTAGGGTAAAAAATAGACTCACTTATTCCTTCTCTCTTACATGCATCTTAACCAATCCACCTCCCACGCTAATATGTTATGATCAATCCAAATGTAACAGCCTTTTGTCGGTACCTTATCAAATTCAGATGGACTCTCCTCACTGTTTCTTACTTTAGTTAAATCATCAGAATAAACATTTCTCTAATTGAACTTTCCTTTCATGAAACAGTGTTGTCTCTGCCTCACATAAAATGATTTCCTCAGTGTCCTGTTACACTGTTGTTAACAGTGGATTATGGAATTTTGCCAACAAGTGAGATCAGGCTAATTGGTCTACTGTTTTTTTTTCCTGTTTTCTTAAAATGTCACGTTTCATTTGTTATTTTTGAATTTGCTGTAATTCAATACATTGTTACACCAACAGTTCTGTTCCTGATGCTGTTATAATGCCGTTGCACTGGATGGTGATAAATATGAGCCATTTTGAATAGTTCCAGTAATCTACAACGTACAGTAATCTTATTGTCTGAAAAGTTGCCTATCCATGTCCTCCAGAGATGCTGCCTGACTGGCTGAGTTACTCAAGCACTTTGTGTTTCGTTCAGTCCACCTTGGCCTACATGATCTCCTGGTTGCCAAATACTTTAACTCCTCTTCCCATTCTCATACTGACCTTTCTGTCCTGGGCCTCCTCCATTGTCAGAGAGAGGTCAAACAAATTTTGGAGGAACCGCGTCTCATATTTCGCGTCGGCAACTTCCAACCCATTGGTATGAATATTGATTTCACTAATTTCAAGTAAACCTTGCATCCCCTCTCTTTCCATCCCTTTCCCAACCTAGTTGTTGTATTAGTTTCACTGTTGTCCTGTTGCGTTTCACTGTCTGTATCACATACTCCACCAGCCAACAATGGACCATTGTCTGTTCCACAGTCCCTTGATCATTGTTGATTTTTGCAGATGTTTCATTTATTTGTTCTATGTACCTTTTATATTTCTCATTTCCCTGTTCCCTGACTCTCAATCTGAAGATGGGTCTCAACCCAAAAAGTCAACTATACCGTTTCTTCAGAGATGCTGCTTGACCCGCTGAATTACTCCAACTTTTTGCGTCTAACTTTGTGATCTTTGTTTGCTAAACCAGCATCTGCAGTTCCACATGTCTCCATTAAATTCTTATTTAAACTCTTTGAACAAATGACTAAGAGTTGATAGATAGATAGGGATTCTCTTTTTAATTACAATGGGCGTTTTTGTTATATGGATGACATTAAGCCAATAAAAAGCAGCAAAAATGAAAATATTCAGTCTGAAAGAGTAATGCTATTTCTCTTGGCACTAATTTAAACCTGTGTTCCACCTTCTCCTGACACCGGGTTCAGGAGATATTTTCTGGCATTTACTTCACTAATAATAATAATAATAATAATAATAAAAATAATAATATATTTTATTGTCATTGCACATAAGCAGCTTCCAACCGATGTCATAACATAAATAACTAATCAAATTTGGATTTCCCGAGAGCATGGATTGTAAAAAGAACAGTAAAACAGTCAAAACAGTTCACAGACTAAAGTGCAGATGTGTCTGTGCGGCGTGATCATCCGAGGGAGACAGTCCAGGGGGGATGGGGGGCACTCAGCAGGGCCGGTTCAGAGCCGCTATAGCTCTGGGAATGAAGCTGTTCCTGAGTCTGGAGGTTCGGGCGTAGAAGGCCTTGTAACATCTGCCGGAGGTTCGAACAGTCCATTACAAGGGTGTGAGGAGTCTTTATGGATGCTGACGGCCTTCCTGAGGCACCGTGTGTAGTAGATGCTCTCCAAGGCTAGTAGCTGTGTCCCAATAATCCTCTGCGCTCTGTGGACGATGCGCTGAAGAGCTCTCCTCTCCGCCTCCGTGCAGCTGAGATACCACACAGAGATGCCATACGTTAATATGCTCTCTGTGGTGCAGCAGTAGAAGGTTGTCAGCAGCTGTTGGGGCAGACCAGTCTTTTTTAATGTCCTCGGGAAGAACAGTCGTTGCTGTGCCTTCTTGACCAGCGCAGTGATGTTGGTGGACCATGTGAGGTCCTCTGAAATGTGAGTGCCCAGAAACTTAAAGCTGGACACTCTCTCCACACTTTCCCCGTAGATGGAGATTGGGGCGTATTCTCCATTATGGGACCTCCTGAAGTCAATAATCAGCTCCTATTAATCTCAGCATCTCAGCATATGTTTTTGTTTTCCTTCAACACCTTAGTATTTCATTAATTTATCTTCTGTACTTTGAGTACTTCCTGAATTAGTCCTTATCAAATTGTTTGGAAATAGAACATTTCTTGAGCAATTAAGTTCTCCTTTATTTGCTACTCTGCAACATAATGTACCTGCGCTTATGTCTTCCAGTTTTCAATGACCAAAGAAAATTAGCTAGGCTCTAAATAAACCTGCCCTGTGAGGTGCGACAATAAACATTAAAATACAACCAGTGATGTTTGCAAAAGAGCCTTATGCCAGGCATGGAAATGTGTGCAGCCCTGATAATTTAATTCCCATAGCTACAGATGTTAGGAAATGTAATGCAAAAGATAATCATCATTGTTACCTGCAAGACCAGACAATAGATAAAGCAAATACCATTTGGAAGATAATGTTTTGTTTGTATATAGTTTATTGATAACAAAAATATTGAATTGTTGGCCTTTACATTGTACTGGGGCTTGTACAATTCAATAGTCCTTTTGAGAACTGGTTATCAATTTAACCTAACACTATCCATTCTATACACTTGTTACAATCAAGTGAAAGTGTATTTTTGTGCTTCTTTCTCACCGAATGCAAGATAGAGTGGATACTCTTCAAAAGCTGATTTTGGCAAAGATGAAAATTAAGTTCTGGTGTAAGAGGTCTCAGATCTCGGTTTGAAATAAAAATAATTGCACGTTGCATGATGAACTTTAAGCTAAAACTTCACCAGTTAAAAACAGCATGGTGATCATCCATTGATGTCATTATCCATCACCTTTTAGGATAGTCATCAATTCTTGTCATTCTTTCTCTTTACATATTCATACAATCTTCCAGTCCACGTGAGCCTTCAACTTTTCAAGACATAGATATCTCAAAAGTTCTTGAAAAATGAGGTATGCAATGCCTCAGGCTTTATCGTCAAATGCTGCTCAGACCTATCTTGTGTGTTTCCTCTCAGTGGGAATTTGCAGCCTGCAGCTGGATCCACCCCACTGTAAATAATTTTCCAAGATGTAGAAAATGTAAGTAAACATAAACTTAAACACTTAAAAGAATGTGGAACATTTGCTTACACTCTGGTTAAACACCTGAATTATTAGCAAGCTCATCAGGAAGGCTGGCTCCATCCTTGGGGTGGAGTTGGATTAACTGGAGGTGGTGTTGGAGGGGAGGATGCTCCTTAAACTGCGGAGCATCTTGGACAATACAACCCACCCACTCCATGGCACACAGGTCAGCCTAAGGAGCACCTGCAGCACAGAACGACACAGGAGATTCTTTTCCCTGCGGCTATCAAACTGTACAACTCCTCACACTTCTGTCATGGGGTAGACTGACTTACCCCTCCCCCCTAATCTTTGCACATCCCCAAATCTGGACTTTCCACTTGTCACTTCAATTTAATGTTTCATGTATCTTCTTGTGTTTTATGACTGTTGGCAGACCAATTACCCTCCTGGGATGAATAAAGTTTTATCCTATTGTATTACCATTTTTATTTTGATACCGTGCAGGAGATCTTTTCAATTGAATTCGCTGAATGAACTCTCCCTAATCCCTATCCAATTCTGCGCCCATTTGTTTTTTTGAAGATTCAATATTGTGAGGCAAGAACACAGTTGTATTGTTTGTGCATACTCCCTTGCTTCTGTGGATTCCGGCCACAAAGAGCAGATCACAACTTTGGTTAAATGTTCATATGGGATTACCAGTGTGTGACTTTAACATTTGTTAAGAGCAGTAGGGGAACCTCAAACAATGCCAAGCCTAACTTGAAAATATTGATAAATGAATGTACAATCATGAAAGTGGGATGTCGTATAGATGATTATACCCCATAGAATGTTAGAATGCATTTCAAGTATCCCGATAGCAGCTCCATGCAATTTAGACAAAGTATGGTAATAAATTAAAAGGAGCGGCTTACACAAACACGAGTAACATGTGGGAATAAAGAAGTACCAAATGGCTAATTTATATAAAGTAATAGTAATAATACAGTATTAAAGCATGGAAAGAGAAAATAGAAAAATAAAACTTGTTCGGGATGGAAAGGCCAACTGGAGTGGAAGATTTTATAAAAGTGTAAAAGAAAGAGAGACAGATTCAAAAACTGCATTCCTTGCACTTACAATTCTATATATTTGCATTAAATGTTATATTTTATCTGTGGACTGTGAAAACTTGATTGCATTAAAGGTAGACACAAAATGCTGGAGTAACTCAGCGGGACAGAACTCTGGAGAGAAGGAATGGGTGACATTTTGGGTTGAGACCCTGCTTCAGGCATGGTTGTATTCATGTATTGTCTTTTCTTTGACTGAATAGCATGCAAACAAAAGCTTTTGAATGTACCACATACATGTGACAATAATAAAAATTATACTAAACTAAACAAGTTAACGAGGTGGGTGACTTAAATGGATAAGTAGAAATTGGGAGACAACTTTTGTAAACAATTCCAAGTTAAAAAAAGTATGTGTTTGTTCAGGGTGTTGGTGTAAATGTTGGTGTAAGAGGTGAGCTCCAGAGAAAGAGACACAAAAATAGAGAGAAAAATTATCTGCACTAAAACAGTTTAAAGGTTAACTATGGCAGGTAATGCTGCTGAAATTTGAAAATTGCCAGAAACTACTGGGATGGCATTTTAGTTACATTGTGCAAAGTTAAAAGACAATTGAAGTTTGTTATTCCATCTCAGAACCGATAAAGTTCCTTCAGTTCTCCGAGAGGTTTGCATAACAAGTCTTCCTCTGGCAGTTCCATTGTGACCTACTATATGTCTCCAGTCACTCCCTGCCATTTGCTGCTTGATAATGGAGAAAGAAGCCAAACATGGCATGAGTATTAAAACTAAAGTAAGTCAAGAGGAATAACTTTAGTACGTAGAAAAGTACAGCATAGGAACTGGCCCTTCAGCCCACAATGTTCATGTCGAACATGATGCCAAAGAATGATATTCGGGATTGAAGAGCCTGATAGTTTCTAAACATCAATGCTGTACCATTTG
Organism: Amblyraja radiata; assembly: GCF_010909765.2. NCBI lineage: Eukaryota > Metazoa > Chordata > Chondrichthyes > Rajiformes > Rajidae > Amblyraja > Amblyraja radiata. Next base: position 39,076,905 of record NC_045969.1, on the reverse strand, counting down.
GTATGAGATAGATAACCTGATGAATTCAGGAATGCTGTTCTCCAATGTGTTTGAAAATCAGGAAATTAAAGTTTTAAAACTGTGATTTTTTTTGTAAACGGAATAAATGTAAGGAAATGGAATTGGTGCAGGAAGAAACTGTAGATGCTGGTATACACCGATGATAGACACAAAAAGCTGGAGTAACAAAGCGGGCCATGCAGCATCTCTGGTGAAAAGGAGTAGGTAATGTTTCGGATCAAGACCCTTCTTCACTCAGAATCAGGGGAGAGGGAAATGAGAGATATGAAAAGGTTCAGAGAACAAAAGGACAGATCAAAGCCAGCAATGATGATCAAGGAAAGGTGTAGCCCACAAGGGGAATTGGGTTGCAAATAGATAGGCTACAATACAATTGAAAGGTAAGCTCCACTGCAAAATCTCCTCACATTTTGTCTGCTCCACTGCGAAATCTCCTCAGCAGTCTGAAGAAGGGTCTCGATCCGAAACGTCACCCATTCCCTCTCTCCAGAGATGCGGCCTGTCCCGCTGAGTTACTCCAGCATTTTGTGTCTATCTTCAATTGAATAGTAAAACAGGCTTGAGGCAGAGCAGCTTGCTCCTGGATCAGTTTTAAATACTTTATTATTAAGTTGTTCACCAGTCTTAAAGGAATCCTCGTACATAAAACATGGCTTTATTATAAATTCCATCTGCAGTCATGGAACGGCAAGCGGAGCCTGTTGCGGTTCTAATTCATCTATATCGGCTCTATCATAGACATTATCAACTTGGTCATCATCCATCTATCATCTTACCTTTCCAATGATTGATCTAAAGCATCAATCAGCATCATTTAATTGATATCCCATTTTCACCTCTAATTGAGTTATGTAGGAGGATTGCTTTAACTGACAACTGCAGTTTTAAATACTGCATTAAAAAAAATATCTGAACCATCATTCCATTTTGAATTCATTTTTCACTAGGGCATCCATCCATCTTGGTATGTCCATGCTTATAAATGAGGCCAATAACGAGGGAATATATAGCTCATAAACAACTAGACAACATGATAGTTCTTCAAATGTGCTTGATTGCAGGCAATGATGATATCAGAAACATGGGAGAGGAATGAAATGGTACTCTGTCAAACAGTCACTGTTATCCAAGAACTGTCAGTTTATATTCCATTTTGTCAGAAACTACTTGGACCTTTTGCTCCCACTTCAAATTAAATTGTTTGCAGTATTTTAACAGTCAATTCACAATTCGTAATAACCGAAATGCTTGGCATTTCCAAGTGATAGAAAATAATGAAAGTGGTTTTGTGTTCTCATGAGGTGAATGAAGCACAAAGAGGTAGCTCTAGAGATATTACCTCTTGAAGTAAATAGCCATGTTTCCTCCCCCTTAAATTTGTTGTGGTTCATCTGTAATTCCTCACTTCCTAAATATTTCCCCCTCTCCCCCCTCTTCCCACCCCCTCTCCCCCTCTCCCCCCTCCCCCCCCCCCCCCCCCCTCATTATCATCTCAAGGACCTGCATATTTATTTCCACTTTGTGGTGTGATTCCCCCATTGTTCCTCTCCTCCTTTCCTCCCATAACCAATAGGGTTCTTCTAGTTCACCAGTTACATCAAGAGCATACGGTTAAACATTCCCCAATATAATATCTTGTCTCCATCATTTCCTACCATTCACCACAGGACCCTTTTGTTCCTGCATTCCAGTTAATAATACTGTACCTTGCAGCAGCACACATTTCTTCCAACATTGCAGTTTTCCATATTCTGCCAAATTTATATTAAAATATGTACATTTTGCCCAACCCTCCCAATACTATAACACCTGTTTCTTTTTAGTTTAGAGATACAGTGCAGGAACAGGCCCTTCAGCCCACCAAGCCCATGACGACCAGTATACCACTATCCGACACACCAGGGAAAATGTACAATTTTTACTGATGCCAATTAATCTACAAACCTGTACTTCTTTGGAGTGTGAGTGTGGGTGGAAACCGGAGCACCTGGGGAAAACCCACACGGTCACGGGGAGAATATAGAAACTCTATATAGACAGCACCCTTAGTCAGGATTGAACCTGGGTGTCCACCACCGTTTCCTGACCGAATGTCTATTCGACCATCACCTTAACATTTCATGCTATTTGTGAGGTGCCATTATTTAGAGCTTTTCACAACTTCTCTGGACGTTGAGGTTTCAGTGACACATTAACTCCACCTTTGTCACTCAAAATGTCATCTTCTGAAGCTGCAGCATATAGCAGGTCCTAAAGGGACTGTCAGTGCTCATGAAACTGGAGAGAAAAGAGCATTTCTCAGTGTTCAAATTGCTATTACCCTGTCATGTTATTATTTGTGGGAACCGTGTGAGAGAGCGAGTTCTTTGTATTTGCAGTCACTGGAAAGCTCACAGATGACAGTAAGACTTCATCCATTCCAATTGTTCTGCTGTCATCTATTTCCCTTGGTATAGAAATTATTGTGTGTGAATATATTTTGTTTTGCTTCAAAGGAAGAAATAAAATGCATGATGTGTAAATCCTTAACAAATAAATATTTAATGAACTAAATACTGAACCTGCATCTCATTGATAATGGATGGGAGAATTAATTGTTTCATTTTGTTTTGCTTTTCCTATCATTTTTTTACTCCCCATCTTTGACTGTTGAGCTGCTCTATGGACAACAATGACCTGACACTTTTCCAAATGTCTCTCATCTAAGTACCATTGACCATTGAGGTTCAGTAATCTTCAGTAAATGCACTGTCTAATTACAATTGAGTGCCAGAATCTGGTATAGATCTTTTAGCTCTACTTCACCCAAGAGAGCCGAAGGCATTTGCTGGGGCAAAGCCTGGCAAGTGACAGATGGATACCTCATCTGTATCCACCTAACACTTGCCAGGGGTTGATCTACACCATCCTCTCTTTACCAGCTTGCTCCCAACACTCCTCCATCAGTCTGAGGAAGTTTCCCAACCCAAGATGTCATCTGTGCATCTACAGATGCTGCCTGACCCACCGAGATGCTCCAGCGCTTTGTATTTGCTCCTGAATATGAAGCTTAATTTTATGCACTACCACATGTTATCATTAATTGAATATATATTACCATTTTCAGAAAGAGATGTTCATGGAATGGAAGCAAAAACGACGAATACTGCTGTTGTTTGTCCAGCATTATGTAAAATGTTAAAAAAGAATTGAAATTATTTTTCATTTTACTTGTTATGGCTTCAACTTGGAAGTATATAATATTGTTGAGGGCAGTGTTTGTTCTTTAAAACTTTCTTGATCTGTTTTTGTGACAAGCAGCAAAAGTATTCATTATTTAAGTTACAAAATAAAAACCATAAAATAAAAAGTTAAATGTGGAAATCTGTAGAAAAGGTTGCAAATTCTGCAGCAGTTCATTGAATGTCTCCTTGAATGATGGCTAATTTTATTTCATGTAGAAGTCTGGTCAATATCCATTCATAATTCAGAACAAGGTGGTGGCTGCAAGCAGCAAAAACACAAATCACAGGAAATTAGCATCTCCCTGTATTATCTCAAAATAAGGCAGGTTGAGTCATTAAGAAAAGGTAATTTTCTTGGTGACCTGATACATGAGAAAAGTAACTCTGGTCTAAAATAAAAATTGAAAGGTAGTGTCAGAGGGTTTTCACATGGTGATAGTTAAACGGTAGTAATTTAAAATAAAATAAAATGGCATCACAGAGTTGACAGAAGAAAAATTTCCCAGACATTTTTGTGGACCTTGTTCCTTAAATCTACTGTGCTTGATAGAATGTAGTAGGTTAAATTATATTAGTCATAGCCATACATCACAGAAACAGACTATTCAGCCCAACTCATCCATAGCGACCAAGATGCCCCATCTTAATTAATCCCATTTGTCGGTGTTTGTCCTATATCCCTCCAAATCCCAGCCCAACTCATCCAAGTGCTTGTCTAAGTGTCTTTTAAATGCTGTGTTGGTATCCACCTTAATTTCATCCTGCAGCAGGATGTTCCATGTACCCACCAACCTCATATTATTTTATGAAAGGACTAGAAAATGACAACAAACAAAATTTGACGTTGTATGTTTTCCATTTTATGTCAGGGCATAACTCCATTTATGTTCTCACAGTAAAGGGCTCGTCGAACTTGGCGACTTTTTCGGCGACTGCCGGCGCCATATCAGTGTTACCAAAAGATTTTGAACATTTCAAAATCCAGTGGCGACAAAAAAAATGTTGCGACACTTGAAAAAACACCACGTGTCAATACGTCATCACGCCGCGTCACCCCTGCGTCACCGCCACGTCACGATGCATCACGCTGTGAATATTTCGGTGACCTGATACATCAGTCAATAACGCCGGCAGTCGCCTAAAAAAATCTGCAAGTGGGACAGGCCCTTTACAAGTCAGTGCATCATGGAAGTTTTTAAGCTGTCACTAACTCTGCATAAAAAGGCCTCACTCTACCTCTCAAGAGTTATTAGTAGGCAGGTGTCTTATTGAGAGCTCAGACCTTGTCAGAAAGATGCTGATTTATTGCCTAATTGATGATCTGATTGTTCAATCAAAAGATTCCTCAGAGTTACCGCTGCTACATCTTATGAATGGGTTCTTTGGTTCCGAGAAGAGGAAAAATGAAAGAAGAGCCTTTCCTACTGGAAGAGTGGAAGCAGGCATCACTAGTACCTATCCAAAGCACTAGCAGGCCTGCTCCCAATGACTGTTTCACTGGAACCTGTGATGGAATGAGTGACTAGAAATCCCATTTCATTACATTTCTGCAATCTTGACGACTTCCTCCCTCCCTCCCTCCCTCCCTCTCCACCATCGAAGGGATCTACAAGAGTCACTGCCTCAAAAGGGCAGCCATTATCATCAGAAACCCACACCAGCCTGGCTCTCATTTCACACCTGTTGTCATGCAGAAGGTATAGGAACCTGAATACTGTAATGTCCAGGTTCAGCAACAGCTTCTTCCCTGCAACCATCAGGATATTAAACACTTCAACTTCAAATAGTCTCCAAACTATATAGACTTGGGGACATTATTTTTTGACTTTGTACAATTATTGTCTATATATTTCTGTGTTTGTTTTTACTTAACTTTTGTTGTTTATTATGGGTTATACAGAATAAAATGTTTTTTTCTATCTGTTGTGCTGCTGCAAGTAAGAATTTTATGTTCCATTTCGGGACATGACAATAAAACACTAGACTTGACTTTTGACTCCTCCCCCTCTTCCCCCAGCACTTAAGTAGTTTCAGTCAATAAATCTTGAGTTGGAAAAAAATGAATAACTTTTTCTTCATTTAAAAAAAAACGGCTGCAAAATAGGATTCGAGCCATTTCGATTTCAGGTGTAGAAATAAAATAATGAAGTTCAAAGATTGTGGGTGCCCTGAAATTGCCGGAGTAGCAGCAACCATCTATTGGAGTCTTAACAGGATTTCAGGAGTCAAAATTGTTGACAGACAGCTTAAAGACTTTGCAGAGATTAAATTGAGTAGAGTCATATTAAAGGAATCACTGAAGATTAGCAAGCCCTTTTAAATCTACTCAGTTGCAATTGTGATGTTGTCTGCCAGAAGCCATATCTGCTTGACACAGCTGCAAGGAAAACACTCATCTTCCATCTCCCTTGGATAGGGCTAGCAGGAAGGTGACTGTGAAATTCTATCTATGGTAACAAAAGAGTTAAAACTGCATTCGACTCATCAGAACAAAATTGATTTCACGTGCATCATCTCCAAACTTATCATTTGCACATATTTTTTTCCACTTTGAATTTCAAGGTTTGACTAAACCACTTTTCTAAAGGTTTTCCCCACTTCATTGCTGCTGTGAGTGGCCATTAAAAAAACAATTCTTGTTTAGATCTATTATTTCTAATTAAGTAGAAACCCTGCTGGGACTGCTCACAATCCATGATCATCTGCTTTTACCTGGGACAGATGTGGTGGACCAGTTGATATTATCATCCTTGGGTGGGGAGAGAAATGAAGCAGGTATATCAACACTCTTTGTTGTTTTTTTTTCTTTTTTCCGTTTTTGTCTTTTTATCTCTTTAAGCTTTTACTTACTCACCCTTTGACTACGCTCATTTGGTAGTTTAGGGGTTCTATTCTTACACATTCACTTTCTCATTCACTTTCTTTCTCTCTTGCTCTTTCTCTATTTTTCTATTTCATCTTTGCTAAAATTAAAATGGAAGCTGTACAATAAATGTATTATGTCATATGCCATGGTTTATACTTTTGTACACTGCTTCTAATAAAAATATTTTTAAAAAATTTAAAAAAGATATTATCACCCTTCCCCAAAGGGTACCAGTGGAGATCGGTCAAGACTTTAAGTGGCCAGTGGGCTTTAGGAGGAGGCAAGGTGGGGAGTGGATTCCTCACTAGTTATCAAAGGTGTCAATGTTTTGCAAAGATTTTAGTTATCTGTGATATTGACAGACATTAGAAGACAATAAAGATTACAATTTATAATAAAAAGATAGGAGAAACAAAAAGAGATTAAAACATATAGATAATTAGTCATTAAATGAAGCAAGTAAAAATAAGAAGCTAAATGTAGCTTTTTACTCTTAAGGGCCTGTCCCACTTAGGCGACTTTTTTAGGCGCATGCAGGAGACTCTGCGTTTGCCACATGGTCACCACATGTTCGCTGGTGGTCTCAGGTGAGCCTCCTTCATGGTCGCGAGGAGTTCCCGCATTCTGGGAACTTGTCGCGGCCTCAGTATGGTCGCCACAAATCTTTTTCAATGTTGAAAATTTTTCTGCGACCTAAAATTGGTCGCCATGGAGAAATTCAATACTCGTAGGTGCAGTTATAGTGGGGTCGCCATGTAGTTATAGGTAGTCGAGCTAGTCGTAGGTAGTTTTAGTTGATTGCCTTTGCTGACCGGGCATTTTCATTGGCTCATTGGGGGGAAAAAATGGTAAGCACGAGTTTTCAGAACCAAGGATAACCGACCGGTAATGTTAAATGCCCGCCAAACCTCACAGCTGTGTATCTCTGGCTTAATAAAAGCTGTCTGGCTTCTTAAAAGTGGCTCCACTCCTTCTCCCCTCTCCCCCTTCCCCCCTCTTTTAAAGGAATTACCGTACACTGTGCTAGCCGTCTTAACCTTCCTGTTCATCGTGGTGTGTGTCTGTATCATCTTAGCTTTGCACCGTGTGAATTTCAGACAGCGCTCCCCCAGCTTTCCCTGGACCCCGCCTTTGCAATGTGTGTGTGTGTGTGTGTGTGTGTGTGTGTGTGTGTGTGTGTGTGTGTGTGTGTGTGTGTGTGTGTGTGCGTTCCACTCTGACACTCGCTGTTCCAGTTCCCGTTTTTTTAACGAGTGCCGCAAACCTGACAGTCGCCTGCAATCCGCTGAAAAATCGCCCAAGTGGGACAAGCCCTTTAATCTACAATCAGCATTCCTGATGGTTGTCCATCCTGTGTCTATTCTGAGTGGATTTGTGTTTACTCTGTTTCCCCACTGTATTGCGAGAGGTCCAGAACAACGTTGCTCTCAACGTGAAGACCAAGGGGGAAGTTCTGGTTGAGTGCAAAGCTGGATCTGAAGGACACATCAATTGTGTAAAACTTGATCTGAGTAAAGCTACAACTTACTTATGTGGGTACAGCTGAACACTGGGCAAGTGGTGCAGTTGAACACGCAGGTGGTTAGGGATGACTGATTCGTTGGGTTCTTGTGGAAAGGTGACTGCTTGGCTAACATCCCAGCCTCAAAACAACCTTCCTGAAGTTTGAAGTTGCATTTGATAACCAATCTTGGGTTCCTCTGTCAGCTTCCAGTCACTTAGTGATCAAAAAGTGTAACACTGGAAATGTTTCCAATCTGAAAACAATGCAAGGTGATGTTCTCAGAACACCAAGCAACATCTGGAACGCATAGAAGCTGACCAATATTTCAGATCTAAGATCTATCTGATTTCTTGGATCAGATCTTTCCCTGACTGACTGACTGACTGCATACACTCACCAGTCACACCCTCTTTCAGTGTGGTTCTGGTGCAATCACCAGGCAAGTGGCAGATGCACATTTGAGAGAAATGGCCCTGCCCTGCCCTGCCCAGCCCTGCCCAGCCCTGCCCTGCCCTGCCCAGCCCAGCCCAGCCCAGCCCAGCCCAGCCCTGCCCTGCCCAGCCCAGCCCAGCCCAGCCCTGCCCTGCCCAGCCCAGCCCTGCCCAGCCCAGCCCAGGTTCTTTCCATTCATAATAGTTTCCTCTCATCACCGCTAAACTGCAGACAAAGAGCTTTTGTATTGTATTGTCAAATGACCTATCAGTCACCAATTGCTGGACACTCTGCCCTGCTCAGCCCTGGCTCTTTCCATTCATAATCAGCAGTTCCATCCATTAGTTTGACTGCAGTCTGAGGAGAGGGTGGATATCCATCACGGGCACATACTTCCCCACCATTGAAAAGGCAGCTAGCGTTAACAAAAGACCCACGTCATCCTGGCCCTGCTCTCATTTCACTCCTGCCATTGGAAAGAAAGTATAAGAGTTAGAAAACTGTCACTTCCAGGTTCAGGAACAGCTTGATTAGTTAATGTTTCTTCCCAACAACAATGAGGCTCTTGAACATTCCAACTAAACTCTTGGTTGCACTAGGGGCTTTAGGCATTTGCTTTGCACTAATAATTTTCTTAGATTTATGAAACTTTATTTTATTTATTATGTTGTGAGTACTGTGTTCACAGACTTGTTATGCTACTGCAAGCAATAATTTTATTGTTCTGTTTTTTTCGGTACTTATGACAATTAGACTCTCTTGTCTCTTGATGGGGAATGAAGGATTGGGGATTTCAGGAAATTGTTGCTCTTTCAGCAGATCATATGTGCAAACTTACCTTGACACCTCTGATTTGCCAGTTTCTTGGACTATCTGTAAACATAAGATTAGTGATGTACTTGTTCTATGGGGGAGAATGAGTCAGGAGACCAGCAAGTGTCTTGAGAAGGCAGCTGTATCCCAAGATATATTGCATACAGCATGGAAACAGACTCTTTTTTTTCCCACTAGGTCTTCATACTCCTCTACTTTGGGTGCTTCTCAAGAGGCCTCTTAAATGTAGTGAGAGTACCTACCTCCGCCACCACTTTATGCAAAGACACTGAGTGATGCACAAATTCATGTTAGATAAAGCACATTTATTGAAGGAAAAGATTGCAAGAACTGCTGGAAGAAAATGGAAAATGACTCTCCTGTCCATCTTGAAAATGTTTCCAGTGGATATTTTACCTGTGTTTTACTGTTCTGTCAAAGAATGATGCCTTATGGTGGTACATCACCTGTTTGTTAATTTACTGGATTGTCAGTATATATTTTTGTGTTTAAATTGCTTGACTAGCATTGAAAGACAGCAAGATCAGCTAAAAACATCAGTGACTGTGACATGGGTGATGTGACTATTCTATCTTTATATCTCTGTGAAGGAATAATTTATCTTAAGTTGAGATTTCAATCAAAATGGCAACTTGTTAACCTGCCTGGCGGCACTGTCCATTGTAAATGCCTTCTCCAGAGTGATTGCAGACCCACGACTGTTGGCTACCAATAGTTTCCTCTCTATCGACGTTTCCTTCAAACCGCAGACAGAGCTTTTGTATTGTATTGTCAAGTGGCCTATCAAAGTCACAAATTGCTGGACACTCAGATGTTCGATGATTTTTACTTAAGGCTGAGCCAGAACAATCAGACTCTTGATCAATAACGTGTTACAGGTCTTCAGACAGTAAACAGACCAGATCTCACTGATACCTATTGCAAAGATAGACACAAAAAGCTGGAGTAACTCAGCGGGACAGGCAGCATCTCTGGAGAGAAGGAATGGGGATACCTATTGCATTTGCCTCAAAATATTTATTTTTTGATTGCTCAACAAAGCTTGATACTAGTTATTTAATGTTAGGAAAAGTGTATAAAAGAACCTTCCAGAATACCTAATCTTTCCTTTCATTATTAAGTACTTAACCACATCCCTGGTGTGGTAATTTTAGGGCCTATTTCAGTTTAAAACTTTGCCCTCTGGTCTCTGGATCTAACCACGAGTCATGACCAAGTGCTTTCTGTGGTATTCCATAGTTAAATCTTTCCTCAGGCGTTGATCTTCTTTGGCCTTCCTGACTTGGCCAACCTTTTAAACAATCCGATGCCCTTGTTGCTTGTTTTCATGTCAATATAATGATTCAAATTGGTAGAAATATTGATGCATCAATTCAAAATCCTCCAGCATATTCATTCCAAAAATAACAACATAACATAAGAGAATTCTGGCAACATGCTTAATCCCGTTGTGGTCATCCACCCTGCATTATGCAAATTTGATAGATGTCTGTATTACAATTCTTTAAGCCCAGTTGGTTGGTCATTTGTAGTCGTCATCAGTGGGTTAACGCCAATGAGCATAGCTTAACTTTTCCTGAAGTAGGTGCTGTCGTAGGTTGTCGCCAGGTGATGTAGGTTGTCGCTGGTGCTGACTTCGGTGAATTCCATTGGTGACTACCCACGTCAACCGGCAACAGGTACCGGCGACTGAATTGTCTTCAGTTGTCACCGACAGGGTCGTTGCTAGTCGCGGGTGGACGTAGGTTGACTTCGGTTGTCGTAGATTGTCGCCTGTGTGGTCGTAGGTTGTCGTAGGTGTGGTCATAGGTGTGGTCTTAGGTGGACATCCTAATGGGTTGTCAGTAGCTTGCCATAGCTTGACGTCGACTAGGTGGTAGGTTGTTGTAGCTTGTCGTAGACATTGTCGTAGGGAGGTCCAGTCTCAGGTTTTTCAGCGACCTGCTATGCCTAAAAAATCAACTAAGTAGGACAGGCCCTTTAATTTCCCAATTTTCACACAAATTAAGGTTGCATGAATTAACATCTCAGAAGTAAGCATTGTTCTCTGCTTCCCTGGAATTTCTGTCAGGATGTTATATTATGGCTGGATAGCTGTGTCCTATTCCTTTTCTTTCGAGGTACTGCCCGAACCGCTGAGTTACTCCAGCATTTTGTGTCTATATTCGGTGTAAACTAGCATCTGCAGTTCCTTCCCACACATACTTAATAAAGTGTAAAATTATCTGTGTAGGAAGAGAGAACTGTTGGGACTAAACCTTTTAACTTTCAGAATTGTGAAAGGGATGACACATGTATGGATGTGATGATAATGTAATATTTAAAGGGATTATTGTGAGATTAATAAACATTTATAGATCCGGGCGCTGTTTTTCTCGTTTTTGTTGGTTAACCTGCTGTGAAATTTTAAGCCCTATTGTACGAACATGTAAAAATGATCAAACTGTTGACACACCAAAGTTCATGTTAAAATTTCCCAGGAGGTGTGTGGTGCATCAGAAAGTTCATTGACTCCGTGCAATCTGGCAATCGCTCGACATCACTCTCAGGCAATAATTGCAAAGTGTTGCCATGGGCTGTTGTGTGATTAAATCAATACTTTTCATTTGCTGTCCAAGGACTGAGAATGTGACATTTGAGAGTTTGGAATCACCAAAGATGCACTGGGGGTATTTTGTGCACAATATTTCAAGGCATATGTTTAAAGGCACATTTTGTTTTGTTCCAATATAGTACAATGTGCTTTGGATTCAGCAGTGACATTTTTTTGACTTCTAGAAGTGGTTTCACAATTGGAAATTGGTCTCTAATTGGAAGAAAAAAAGCTTGACTTCAGAATAGCTGACCCGAAAGGCAGTAGTTCTAGAGGAACATGAATGTATTAAATCAATTGCTTAGTGTTACGTCCTACTGGGACTTGCTCGAGGAGAGATAAATGGACTAATGCTGACCTTGAACCTAGACCATTGCAGCAATGATGTATATGCCTTCATGACATGATTTCATTTTACTTTGATTTGCCACTAATCTGTTGATTGCTTTTGACATCTTGTTGCATGTGGACATTTTTAAAACAACAAATACTAATTACTAAATCCTTTTATTGTTTTGAGAAGTGTATGGTGCTGTAGAAAAAAAATGTTTACAAAAAATGTGTTTGATCTACTATATTTAAAAATAATAGTACTTTGGCAGAAATTGCCAGGAAGGAACAATATCCAGAGGTGCTCAATATATTTTAAATTATGAGATTGGAGGTTTGGATAGTAATGCCCCATGCTTATGGCTCTTGGGTTGCCATTTCCATGATCCTGCCAGTTCAGGAGACATAATGTCCCACATTATTGATAATAAAACATAATTTGCAGTAGTTAGCTATCGTGCAAAGTGATTTTGGCAACCACTGATGCTGATATCACAAAGCTTCACAAAGCAAAATTAATCTGCAATTGACTGGATCATTTGTTTTCATTGTTTTTTTAAATCCTTCTGCACTGCAGTGTGTTCTGCTTTTTTTTGAAGCATGAAACCTAGTTAAGAAGAGACAAGAAAAATCCAGCTTAAAAATAAAACCATTTTAGAATTAATGTTTCCTACCAACCCATTCTTTAACATGTTAAATTTCACCAAGTTCATCTGGTTGACGGGCTATAGGGGGCAGTTGAGGGGAAATGGACATGGTCGTTTGTTCAGTCTTTTTCCATGAACAGACAATCTGTTTTCTTAACTGCCCCCGCTTTCTTTGAACCAGATAGAGTGATACAGTGTGGAAACAGACCCTTTGGCCCTACTTGCCCACATGGGCCAACATATCCCCTCTACACAAATAACCTTGTTTAGAGTTTATCCCCATGGCAAATCTGTCCTCACTCTATCAGACTCTATCAGACTCGCTCTTTCCATCTTTCCTCCACACTTCTTACTGTACAATGTGATACACAATTTTCACACAAATTAACATTGCATGAATTAACATCTCGGGAGAATGCAGTTATGGGGTACTGATTGTGGATGATCAGCCATGATCACATTGAACGTTGGTGCTAGCTCGAAGGGCCGAAGGGCCTCCTCCTGCACCTATTCTCTATTGATCTATTCCTGTTTCCACAGATGCTGCCTGATCTGCTGAGTGTTTCTAATATTTTCTGTTTTTATTATTGCTACTGAGGTCTATCCAAGTTTATAAAATAATCTGGATTTACGAGGGAAGTGCGTGCAAGGAATGGCAAATGGAGTTTCACTCAGATAAATGTGAGGTGTTGCATTTTGTTAAGTCAAACCAGTGTAATTGTAACTTGTAATTGTAATTAATTTATTAGCCATGTACATAAACATACAAGGAATTTGATTTGCCAACAATCATACAAAAAAGCAACGAGATACATAACCACATAAAAATTAAACATACTTAAGCACCCATTGTAGATCAAACAGTATTGCTGATTTGATCCATGTCTGGATTTGCTGCTGACCTGATCCATAATCCATGTCATGTTTCCATACTACCACCTGGTGGAATGCGGGCAGCCATGTTGGTTAGTTCAACTTAAGACACAGAGCCACTCATTTTGATGGTGTTTGTATGTATTCTAATTAAAGTACTTGTTATAATATATAATGACTCTGTATCAATAGTACTTTGCACAGCCATCACAACGGTGTGTGAGAATCCCCAGGGCACACAGCATAGGCGGAGACCCACAGCCATCAGTTCAATGTCCAGGCCACACACACGTTCCTTCACCGCGATGTGACCAGAGTTGTACCGACCACTGTCTCTCTCTCTGCAGTCCCTGTCCGCCCAAACAGTCAGAAAACCGTCCACACTTGCACTAGACTCCAGGATGTCCTCATGGAGTCATGTCCCTGCAAAACACCGAGATCACTGCACTCACGACTCTCCCCCCGAGTCCTCACCAGCGCAGGCAGCACGTCCATCCTGTTTTTTCGGCGACCTCACATTCCCCACTGTGATGGAAGGCAAATAACTTATACTTTCTTTTCTTCTTTTCTCCCACGGTCGGGGCAATCAAAACTTCCGCAGTCGGGGCCATCGAAGCTCCCGCATGAATGGAGCAAAATAAGTTTTGTCCTGAAGCAATGATGGTTGAATAGTTTGGAACTTTGTTTCAATAGTTTATCAATATGTGGGGAAACCCCAGTTGGGATTGAGCTTTGAATTTTGAATTTTACCGATTCCCAGCAAATATATTTGGTTATCTCTGAAACATTCTCATGAAACATCTGACAATGAATCATCTTTGAAGAATTATCATGTAGAATAGCAATTGGTTGAATAACAATTCATCTCTGAGGAATAATTTTATGAAAAATAAAGGAAATTCTCCTTTCCATTGAGGCTGATGGTTCTGCAGGTAACTATATGACCTTTCCTCTGTTCTTTCCCAATATTATCTTTCCTTCCATCTTCTCTGATAATTAAGAATACTGATATTCTGAAAAGAAACTCTGAGGATCCAAATTAGACCATTTAGTCCATCGTTTACTTCACCATTCAATCATGCTTATCTATCTTTCCCTCCCAACCCTATTATCCTGCCTTCTCCCCATAAACTTGACACTCTTATCAATCCCGAATCTGTCAAGCTCCGTCATAAATTATTCATTGACTTGGCCTCCACAGCCTTGTGTGGCAATGAATTCCACAGATTCACCACCCTCTGATTAAAGAAACTCCTCCTTATCTCCTCATCATCTGCCTCTCAACAAGGTCCATATAATGAGCATCCAGAACAAACAAGTCTTTAAAATATCATGGCCTTGATGAACACCAAACAAACTACTGGAAGAACTCAGTGGGTTGGGCAGCATCTGTGGAAGGATGTGTTTCTCCAGCACGTTGTTTCAACCTCCAGTGTCTTTACCACAGTAGTGTCATCACAGATCAAGGCATTTGGGAGCTAGTTAGTTTATTTTGTATCTTTGGTCTCTGAAAATGGAAGTAGAAAATAAGGAAAATATTGTGATTTAAGATTGGAAGGCTTTGCAAAGTCCTGCTTAAAAAAAATGAGTGACCCTGAGCTACTATCTACCTCATTGGAGACCCTCGGACTATCTTTAATCTTTAATCAGACTTTACTGGACTTTATCTTGCACTAAACGTTATTCCCTTTATCGTGTATCTGTACACAATGGATGGGTTGATTGTAATCATGCATAGTATTTCTGCTGACTGGATAGCATGCAAAAAAACTTTTCACTGTACCTTTTCACGGTACACATGACAGTAAACTAAGCTATTCCATGTATTCCAACTATTTGGAAGCTCTGCAGGCAGCTTCCTTTAACATACATTCAGGTAAAGTATAAAATGAAACTAGGTCACAGAGATTTTTAGAAGTGAGATGCATTTGTTGGTGCACACCCAAATTATTTCACCACTCCACCTGACGTGATGTATGGTGAGGTTGTGAAATATGTTGTGAATATAATTCTGCTGCATGAGAGTTGCCAATAATTTTGACATTAATGTGTTTGATATAATACTGGTGACTGCAAACAAGCTTACTGGATGGAACTATTTTATATTCATTTGATACTGATTAATGAAAGGTTCATTTTTAATGTAGAATAGATTTTCTCAATGCCAATAAATCTGTCAGCACCCCACAGCTCTTTCACTGGTGAATTCAGGTCATTTGGTGTGATGGCACAATTTGTCGTCTTTCTAAATAATGCATATGTTACAATCCATGTATATCATACATGGCTATATTTATGCCAATGCTTTCTGACTGAAAGGGTCCATGTGCATTGATGTTAGCTTAATGGTAACTTTGCTTCAATCGAGAGGGAATTCAGATTCCCTGAGAGATATCAAGTTCTATGGCTTTATCGAACATTTTTCTTTGGGGAGGCTAAGATTATAAAATTTCTCATCTCTGAGGAATATATATATTTTAATTCTCCTTTCCTTTGAGGCTGATGCTTCTGCAGGTAACCCTGTGATCACATTCCTTCTGTCTTCCCTGATAATTAAGAATTCTGAGATTCTGGAGAGCAACCCCAAACTTGCCATCTTTCAAACACTAATTGGCTGGCTGGGGGGAGTGACAAAAAGAACTTGACGTAAAGGGAATACTGACTAAACATTTAGTTATGTTATATCAGAACAAGAGTATAATGGTGGTGAATTGAAGACTATCTACTTGTAGCTGTAAGATAAAATTGGCTTTGCATGGATGGGGCACATAAGGTTGATTTACATCCTCCAGGTTTTGACAGGGGTATTTTGGTTGTCCTGATGCAACAACTACACAATAGTTATGTACTTGTTGGTTTGTTTTAGCATGGAAACAGGCCCTTAGTTCCACCGACACCACATTGACCATTGAACTCCTGTTCACACTTATTCTGTGTTATCCCACCTTCTCATCTACTCCCTACACATTAGGGGCAATTGTTATAGAGGCCGATTAACCTACATACTTGCACATCTTTGGAATGTGGAGTAGGCAGTGATTTATTGCTCTGAATAGCTAAATTTAGTTTTGTGCATTTTTTGCAACATTTATAATTGTAAGTCTATTTTATATATATTATTTTTATTTGTCCCTTCAGGATGTAACATGAGTTATGTTGGGGAAGGGGCAAATGGACTTGTAAAGTTTAATATTGTGAATAGACACCAGTCTTCTTCTGCTCATCTTCACAAAATATTTTTCCAAACAGCTTGGATTGCACTGTTAATGAATACTCATTTGAGCTTGTATTTCTGCAAAATCTGGATTTCTATTCTGAGTATTTCCAACTCCTAATATGTCAAAATATAAGTGAGTGTTAGCACAGGTTTTAGTACCGGGCAAATTATGACACATCTGATCTAAATTGTAAGCTTATTGTATTTTAACTGGGGATTTATATTCAGTTAATTAAGTTTCCAGCATTGGAAAAAATAATAATTTTTTGGAACCTTAGAATGACTGGATTGTTGCAAAGTTACATTCAATTCAGAAGTGACTAGAAGATAAATTCTGCCATTTTTGCAATAGTAATTCATTGCAGGATTTGGACATTTCAAATAAATACAGAATGCTGGAAATCTTCAATTCAGGCCATACCTGAAGATTTGGTACATAGATAGAAGTTTTAGAAGGATATGGGCCAAATGCAGGCAGATGGAACTAGTGCAGATGGGGCATCTTGGCGGTGTGGGCAGGTGAGGCTGAAGGGCCTGTTTCCTTGTTGTATATAACTCTATGAATCTATGATCTGTATTGTCAGGTAATTGATCAACACCATTCATCAACTGATGAAATTATGTTTCATCAGTTCAATTGAATTGAATTGATGAAACAGCATTCAATTACTTGAATAAAGTTTCAGGTAATTTATCTCTATCAGTCATACTGAAACAATCCAGGAATATGCTTTTGCATAGTCCCCATTAAGACTTAAGGGCCCAGCTGTATAAAATGATGTGCAAACTGAACTTTAAGAATGTATGGAAACATTGTAGCCAGCTTCCTATAATGTGCAATAATTGGCTAGTCAAGAATAGAGTGAAATATTATTTACTGCTGTTTGTGTGTACATCTGTGAGTGAAGCTTCCAAACGTGAAAGCTTTCTGATGACTTTGGAGGATTGGAAGGAATGCGTGATTTACAACAGTTTTGAATGATCAAGATCAGAAAGGTTTCACAGATTTTAGCAAATCCAAGCCATTTGTCCAGTTGATTGAATTTCTGGAAAAAATAAGAGCATTATTGGACATTGGAAAGGTACGAACGAGGGTCTCAGGACAGATTTGAACTCTTCCATGCAGAACTATTATGACGATGGTGTCCTCTAGCAAGGAATGATAACCAGATGTGTTCATTCATAAAATAGAAGGTTCTATTGCTGTCAACATGAAAACAAAACAACTTTATTGATAGCCACAAGGAAATGCAGATGTGTAGAACACAAAGTGCTGGAGTAACTAATCGGTTTAGGCAGCATCTCCAGAGAACATGGATAGGCAATATATTGGGTGGGACCCTTCTTCAGATTTATTGAAGTCATGCTTTTTAAATCTCTGGAGGGCTGAAACTACTTTTCGACCATTACATTAAATCTTCTGAAATGTTTTACTGTTATAAAGTTGGAAAAGGTAATTTGTTCAAATAAGAGGGAAAATATAGCTTAGATGATGCAATTTTTGGAGAGTGGTGGAGCGGTTAGCACTGTTGATTCAAAGCTTTGGAAGTCAGGGTTCCTACCTGACCTAGGATATTGCATTTGTGAAGGGTGTGTTCCCACTGGTCCAGTTTCCATACACGTGCCGAAGAAAGGTTAGGCAATAGGGTATTGGTGGCCACAATTTGTCCTATGGAAGGAGGTTGGCAGGATAATCAGGAGCGAGAGGTTGATGGAGATGTGAGGATTCAATTGCATCATGTAGATGGGTACTTGACCATCGTATCTTAAGGTGCCAAAGGATCTGTTTCTGATCTGTACATCTCAATGAGTCCATTGTGTGCATCAGTTGGAATTAGCACTGAAAATAGCTATGGCAGAGATGTATACGGAGTGTGAGATTGATTTCCACCACCAAGTGTGGCTCAGTTGACTATCAGAACCTCATCTGGTCACTAACTGCACATTTGTTTTAAATTTGTACTCAATGGGAGTGAAACAACACAGGGGATAAATCATCTTGATCTCATCCTTGAACACAAAGTGCTGGAGTAACTCAGCAAGTTAGCCAGCATCTCTGGAGAACATTGATAGGTGACGTTTCATGCCGAGACCCTTCTTCAGACACTGAAGTAATGAGCTCAGTCTGAAGAAGGGTCTCAACCCGAAACATCACCTATCCATAATCTCTAGACATGCTGCTTGATCTGCTGAGTTACTCCAGTACTTTGTGTCCTTTTGTTTATTAACTGGCATCTGCAGTTCCTCGTTTCTACATTTTGATCTAATCCTTTCCAAACTACCTGTTGTAGTCATATGGCTCTTCCACCCAACTCATCTATGCTGACCATGATGTTTATCTGAGCTAGTCCCATTTGCCAATGTTTGCTACATATCCCTCTAAACTGATCTAAACCAATCAACCCCCTCTTACCTGTATACTTTGCCATGCTCCTACCTCTTTTCCACCCCACCCACTGCAATCAGTCTGAAGAAGCATCCCAAACCAAAACATAGTCTATCCATCCCTCCGCAGGTGCTGTGTCACCCACTAGTTACACCAGCACTTTGTATTTTGCTCCCTACCTCTGAGATTGTCTTCCCCTTGCGATTGGTGTAATTTTGACAGTTGACTTGCCACAACTTCTCAAGCGCAAGTTAAGTATGGGTATTAAACGCTGGTTTTGCCAGCAGCAACCAGTTATCAGGAATGAATGAAAAAAAAAGAGGCCCTCTGCTCTGAACTTCACCAACACTCATTAGTGTCAAGTTATCAAAAGGTAGCATTAGGTTTCATAATACACTGTATATGGATTTTAATGGTTCATGGTGCTTTATAAATCACATGTACAACTGCACAGTGAAATTCTTTTTGCATATTTACACATGCAGGCACCATTTACCATGTTTTGGCGTCATTTGTACAGTCCCAAGTCCGTTTCGCCCGCGCACGCGGTCTACTGGAGTAGTTCCTGATCCAGGTGAGCCCCATACTCCTGCAGGGCCTTAAGCCAATGCTCAAATATTACAGTGCTGAATCTTTCCATTTCACATGAACGTGCACACACACACACATTTCTGCACTCAGTGAAAGGACACTTTGTTGTTTCAGGAAATAAATTGCAGTGTTTTCCAAGTCTCATTTTTGCAACGCAAGGCCATCTCAGATTTTGGACTGGAATTAAATAGAATTTGTGGGCACCGTTAATGGATTGCTCAAAGAAACTGCTGGCGAGTCGATCACAAATTTTGCAATGCTGACAGTGTGTGTTTGAAAAGGTTTTTCAACAGCCTGTAATGTTCTACTGAGTATTGCTGATTTTTATTTGGCAAGGTTGAGTGTTTGGGATGTATTCAATTTAAGGGAAATGCATCATTGATCCTCTATATAGCACAACACTGCAGTTTCTATTTCATGGCCTAATACTATTCCACAGATGTGATACACTGTTACTTTGTACTCTGCCACAGTAATTCAATACATAATTTTACACCGCGTCACATGGTTAACAATTATGAAAATTCACAATGGCATATTATGGATGCTAATTTTGCATTATCATAGAAACATAGAAAAATAGGTGCAGGAGTAGGCCAATCGGCCCTTAGATCCAGCACCAATATTCAATATGATCATGGCTGATCATCTAAAATCAGTACACCGTTCTGCCTTTTTCCCCATATCCATTGATTCCTTTAGTCCTGAGAGCTAAATCTAACTCTCTCTTGAAAACATCCAGTGAATTGGCCTCCACTGCCTTCTGTGGCAGAGAATTCCACAGATTCACAACTCTCTGGATGAAAAAGTATTTCCTCATCTCAGTCCTAAATGGCCTACCCCTTATTCTTAAACTGTGACCCCTAGTGCTCGACCCCCTCCCAACATCGTGAACATTTTTTGTGCATCTAGCCTGTCCAATCCTTTAAGAATTGTACATGTTTCTATAAGATCCCCCCCTCATCCTTCTAAATTACAGTGAATACAAGCCCAGTCGACCCTTTTCATCATATGTGAGTCCCACCATCCCAGGAATTAACCTGGTGAACCTATGGTGCATTCCCTTAATAGTAATAATGTCCTTCCTCAAATTCGGAGACCAAAATTGCACATAATACTCCAGGTGCAGTCTCACCAGGGCCCTGTACAGCTGCAGTAGGACCTCCTTGCTCCTAAACTCAAATCCTCTCGCAATGAAGGTCAACATACCATTAGCTTTCTTCCCTGTATTTCTTCACTATCTAAGTCTATAAAAATATATCAACTTTATTATTCCACTGTCTTATGATTAGAATTGCTCTTTCTTTTGAAAGCAACTTTTAACACACAATTATGCATGGTTGGAATTCTTTGATCTATAGAAAGGGACGACGGCACAGTGGTGCAGCTGTAGAGTTGCTGCTTACAGCAACAGTTACCCATGTTCGATCCTGACCACAGGGGGTGCGATCTGTCTGTAGTTTGTATGTTCTCCCTGTGACCTCGTGGATTTTCTCCGGGTACTCTTCAAAGGCGTGCAGGTTTGTAGGTTCATTGACTTCTGTAAATTGTCCCAAGTGTGTAGGATGAAACTAGTTAGTGTGCAGATGATCATTGGTCAGTGTGGACTCAGCTGGGCAAAGGACCTGTTTCCAAGCTGTATCTCGAAACTAAACTATGTTCCTGTTCATAGCATGACACATTCATTTGGCATTCCTCTAGCATTACATTCACCTGTATTGCTGAGAAGATCTACCAGTAATTCTTGAAGTTGGCTTTAGCCTGAGTGGCCAGGCCTGCACAATATCAGGCATTCCAATTGTAAACAGCATGATGTCTGCAGAAATACTTTATCAGCTGGCTGAGCTTCATCTTTTTTTTCCTTGTGTAAATGGCACCAAAATATGGCGATTAGTGCAAATGCAAGCCATGCAAAAAGAAATTAATTGTGTGGTGCACACGTGACAATATAGAACTGTTGAACCATTGAACATGAAGGATATCAATTGTTTGAACTGTCAGCGTTTCTCTGACATTCAAACAAGGTTAAAAGTGGAATAAACTGAGAAGAAATATTTCTTTAAGAAGGGTGGCATGGTGGCGCAGTGGTGGAGCTGTTGTCATACAGCAAGCAACAAAAAGGAAAATATTGCTCAAGGTTATCAAAGCCAAGAGCAAACATTTAAAAAGAAAATATATGAAATGGTAAGAGTAGTGACAAATGTGAATAATGTGCCAGTAACAATGAATATAGAAATGCCGCACTGACATCAGTCATCATGAAGTGCTTCGAACGACTAGTCAAAACTCACTTCTGCTCCTCTCTCCCTGACACCTTGGACCCTCTTCAGTTTGTGTATAGACCAAACAGGGCCACGGACGATGCCATCGCCATGGCAACGCACTGCGCTCACCCACCTGGACAAAGTAAATATATGTGAGAATGCTCTTCATTGACTACAGCTCGGCATTCAACACTATTATTCCCTCAAAACACGTCCCCAAGCTCCTTGATCTTGGACTGGAGACCTCCATCTGCGGCTGGATATTCGATTTCCTGACGGGCAGGCCACAGGTGGTGAGAATTGGCAGCCACACCTCTTCCTCACTGATCCTGAACACAGGCGCACCACAGGGCTGTGTGCTCAGTCCTCTCCTGTACTCCCTGTTCACGCACAACTGTACTGCTAAGCACAGCTCAAACATCATCCTAAAGTTTGCTGACGACACGACCGTCCTGAGCCTCATCACAGACAACAATGAGACGGCCTACAGAGAGGAGGTAAAGGCACTAAACCTCTCTCTCAATGTCAGCAAAACTAAAGAGATGATCATGGACTACAGGAGACAGCAGGTGAGTGGACACCTCCCCATCCACATCGGTGATGCTGAGGTTGAAAGGGTCAGCAGTTTCAAGTTCCTTGGTGTGCACGTCACTGAGGACCTCTCCTGGACACTGCACACGGACACAATAATAAAGAAAGCCCACCAGTGGCTCTTTTTCCTGAGAAGACTGAGGAAGTTTGGCATGAACGCCAGCATCCTCACAAACTTCTACAGATGCACCATTGAGATCCTGCTAATGGGCTGCATCACAGTCTGGTACAGGAACTGTTCTGCCCACAGCTGCAAATCACTACAGAGAGTGGTGAAGGAGGCACAGCACATCACTGGCAACTGTCTCCCGGCCATTCAGGACATTTTCCACCGGCGGTGCCTGTGGAAGGCACACAGCATCATCAAGGACCACAGCAACCCAGCGCGCAGACTGTTCTCCTTGTTACCGTCAGGCAGCCGATACAGGAGCATGGCTGCACGTACCACCAGACTTAAGAACAATTTTTACCATCAGGCTTCTGAACTCATAAACACATTTCACATCATATATGTTGACTATTTTATTATTGTCTTTTTACCTTACCAATGTCATTTTTATCTTATATTATCCTTGTAATATTATTGCTGAGGTGATCCGTTGTCTTGTCAAACACATTTCATTGTACCGCTGGCCATGTGTTAACCTGCATACAACAAATAAAACAGAATTGGAAAATAATGGATGTCAGAATAGAGGACTTGTTATAGGATATGATATATTATTTTAACAGACGAATTGGGAGAACATTGTACAAGCAGTACAAGGTGTGTGAAATAAATCATGAGGCAGAGCCTAATAGATCTGATATACATTGAATGTCTGTGATTAAGAAAATAGTCAGACTTAGACAAATCATGAAAAAAATTGTGAAAGCGGCACGGTGGCGCAGCGGTAGAGTTGCTGCCTTGCAGAGCTTGCCGTGCCGGAGACCCGTGTTCAATCCCGACTATGTCTGTGCAGAGTTTATACGTACCCCGTGACCTGCGCGTGTTTTCTCCGAGACCTTCGGTTTCCTCCCGCACTCCAAAGACGTACAGGGAAGTAGGTTAATTGTCCCTAATGTGTGTAGGATGGTGTTAATATGCGTGGAACGCCAGACCCGATGAGCCAAAGGGCCTGTTTCCATGCTGCATCTCTAAACTAAACTAAAGTACATTATACCATCTCTAACTTTAATGGCACAGCAGATTTAGGCAGGCAAATACACTGAGAGCCAACGTTGGAGATTCTTTGCAAACTTGAGTGTATGGAATGGGAGGAAACTGTTTGGCATGAATCATTAAGTAGTTGACAGGTATGTAATGGGAGTGTTGGCATCTTCTGCATTTATACTGATTAGAAGGAAGTGACTAGTAGCGTACCCCTTCATTTGATCTGTATTAATGCCTTAGATTTTCTCCACATACTCTATATTGTTGACATGGATTGAGAAATATCTAGATTTACAGATGATATGACATAACATATCTGGATAGAGGACCTGGAGGCAGACTGTGTTTCGATTAATCTGGGAAAGAGGGAAGTTATTCACAAGGAGCTGAGAAAGATAAATCATTTTTGGTGGCACGGTGGCACAGCAGCAGAGTTGCAGCCATACAGCGGCAGAAACCCAGGTTCTATCCTCACCATGGGTGCTATTTGTACAGAGTTTATATGTTCTCCTTGTGACCCCGTGGTTTTTCCCCAGGTGTTCTGGTTTCCTCTCCTCCCACACTCCAAAGATGTACAGGTTTGTAGGTTAATTGACTTTGGTAAAGATTGTAAATTGTCCCTAGTGTGTAGGATTGTGTTAGTGTACAGGGATCGCTGGTCGATCTGTATTGGATCTGCAGGTTTCCACACTGAATCTCTAAACTAAACTAAATCATAGTATTTAGTTAATAGTGAAAAATAAACTTCTCCACAGGAGCAAAAGGATAGCACGCCATTATGTTGTTAGTAAGCAAGGAGACTGAACAACCGGTTAATAAAATTCTGTTATCTTCTCAAATTGAAGTCCATACATCATGAAGCCATACTTGAATTGGGGAGAGTAATCTTCATGTCGCTGTGATACTGCATTCAGTATTGAGCTGCACATTTCAAAGAATATGTCATGTCGTTCTGCAGGATGATGCCGAGCATCGAACTTACCAGTACCAATTGGCCTGATTATCTTGTTATATGTAAATGGTTGACAGGTGATCTTATTGAGCTGCAGTATTTAAGACCATTAACACATTTGATAGGATTGACAAAGAAAAAAACTATTTTAAATTTACCGTTGATAATTTTTTATTTAAGTATTTGGTCAGAGTGAGAGACAAAGGCAAATAAATGGAATAGAGGTACAGATGACCAAGAAATCAGTGAATGGTGAAATCTATTCAAACGGCTGAATGACTTCAGATTACTAACTTTAATGAAACATATATCAAGAAGATAGGAATATACTATATATGTATTTAGCTGTAGTTGCAGAATAGATGATATTGTCCTCCGGATGTCCACATCAACACAGGTCAGTGACCAGCCAACTGAACACACTTCACATCACGTAAAAGAAAACATCTGAGAGCACTGAATGCTAAAGAAAGGCTGAAGGACTAAGCCAGTTTAGTTTAGAGATACTGCACAAAAATAAGCCCTTAGCCCCGCCGAGTGCGTGCCGACCAGCGATCCCTGTACACTAGAACTATCCTAAACACCTGGAACAATTTACAATCTTTACTGAAGCCAATTAACCTACAAACTTGCACATCTTTGGCATGGAAGAAAAAACCGGAGCACCCAAGAAAAAGTGACACGGTCACGCGGGGAGAACGTATAAACTCTGTACAGACAGCTCCCACAGTCAGGATCGAACCTAGATCTCTGGCACTGTAAGGCAGCAACTCTTCCGCTGCGACACTGTGCCACCCTTGTCTTATTAATGTGGAACATCTTAACCAGCTGCCCTCTAGCATCTACCTGACAAGGTGGAAATCTGAAATAATAACAGAAACTTTAGAAACACTCGGCAAGTTGTAGTGGAGGTGAGGGTGGGGTGGATTAAATACATGAAATCCTTTGGCATGTCAGGTGGTTTCTTATATCATTTTGATGATTTATTTGTTCTTTAAGTTCCTCCTCCTCCCTCTCTGCAACTGAAATATCTGACAAATCTGACAAGTCTGAAATGTTTTGAAGGGTCTCGACCCGTAACGTCGCCTATTCCTTCTCTCCATAGATGCTGCCTCACCCGCTGAGTTTATCCAGCATTTTTTGTCTACCTTCGATTTTCTTAATCTGAAAGGTTAACTTTCTTTCCGCTGATCTGCATTTTATATTTATACTAGAACAAGCGCAGGCCCATTGGATCTGTTCCTCCAACGCGTGGTTGCGGGGTGGGGGCTGGGGTGGGCGGCATGTGGCATCACACGCACTAACCACCCACACACACACACACACACACTAACTACCCCCCCCCCCGCACACCTGCTAACTACCCCCCCCCTTGATATTATATTAATATTATTAATTAGCTCCTTTTACCCCAATAACCGCCCTATCCACTGACGCATAGCCCCCAACTCACAGGCGAGTCTGGGGGGGGGGGGGGGGGTGAGGGTGAGGGCAGAGAGAGAATGGGGAGAGACAGAGAGAGGGGCAGAGACAGAAGGGCAAGAGACAAAGGGCGAGGGGGTGGAGGGGAGGAGGAGAGGGAGGGTGGGGGAGGAGGGGAGAGAGGGGGGTAGGGGAGGGTTGGAGGGGAGAAGGGGGTTTAGGGAAGGGAGGGCAGGGGGTGGGGGAGAGGGAGGGGGGAGAGAGAGAGAGGGGGGAGAGAGAGGGAGGGGAGATAGAGAGGGGGAGATAGAGAGAGAGAGAGGGAGATAGAGAGAGAGAGAGATAGAGGAGTGGGGTGGGGCGGCAAGTCGCGGGGGCCCGAGCGACCCCGCAGTGATCCGTGGACCAATGATCCTATAGCGTGCTATAGGCTCTTTGCTGAGGACTGCCAAAAGCTTCAGCCAGCCAAAAGGAGGAGGAGGGGTGAGAGAGATGGGAGGAGAGAGAGAGTGGGGCTGAGAGGGGGAAGGGAAGGGGGGGAAGGGAGGGGAAGAGGTGAGGGTGAAAGGAGGGGAGAGAGGGTTGGGAGGGGATGGTGTGGAGGGAAGGGGGTAGGGGAGGGCTGGAGGAGGAGGGTGGGCAGGAGGAAGATGGGGTAGGGGAGAGAGGGGGAAGAGTGTGGAGGGGGGGGAGAGGGGTATGGGGGAGAGAGGGGGAAGAGTGGGGAGGGAGTGGGGAGGGAGGGGGAGAGTGGGAGGGAGAGGGGTGGGGGAAGTCCATCTATTCCCCACTCCCTAACACCCCCACTCCTCTCCCTCTATTCCCACACTCTCACTCCTCACCTCCCCCATTCCCCCCTCTCCCTCCCTACTCCCTCCTCTCCCTCAATCCCCCCTTCACCTCCCCAGGATCTCGCCTGTTCTCCGGATGTGCAGAACTTGTCATCAAGTATGTCATCCAGTGGAACAAAAACACCAATGGTTGAAGTCATGAGTAAAATATGACGATTGAAGGTATCAGATGTCACCCATCTTATCTCAAACCGAGAACATATTGCGTACAAAATCATGAGAGGAATAGACCAGGTAGATGCACAGAGCCTCTTGTCCAGAATAGGGAAATCGAGAACCAGAGGACATGTTGAACACATCTTGACTTGGAAATACATTGCTGCTCATTTATGACCTTTGGGTTTCAATCCTGGAACTGCCTACCCTGTGGCCTTATAGAGGTCCCTTCATCAGAAGGGTTGCATGGATTTATGATGATAGCTTATCACCAGCTTCTCCAATGTAATTAAGGATAGTCATTAAGACTATGACACACAGATCCTGAAAATGACTTTAAAATGACACAGTAAACTAGCCATTATACCATATTTATAACGCGTATGTCTTGTACAATGCCAAATAGAAAAGCATTTGCCACTTCATGTTGTAATATGAAGTCCTGTTTTCATCCAGTCAGCAAGACTAAAAACAAACTGTTGTCTGGCTTTTTGCCTCCGCATATCAATTATAGAACAACTGGGAGTATGAGGTTTGATAAGTGATGTAATATTAAATAAATCAATTTCCTGCGAGTATAGGAGCAAATATGTTCAGCTAAATTTATATTACAGACGTGCTCGATTTTACTACAAAGGTTTTGATTGAAACTTTAATGGAACCAATATTTTATGGCATAAACTGTACATAATATATATCCGAAAAGCAAAGATTTTCTTCGTTGGCTAAAAACTTACATCACTCATATAACCAAAGAACCGTTGTCAAGTCATTAATCATTTAACGTTTCTGTAAAAAAAATATATTTTATATGTAAGCATATGATGACCATCATAGAATCATGGAATGATATATTTTATTTCAGAAACAAATAGAAAAATTATAAATACTCTAAAGAGAAGATAATTCTATAAACATTATCGTTGCCACTGAAGATGATTTTTAAAGAACATTGGGCCTTCAGTGGTATTGATAGCTATCGAGCTAAGAACCTTTTAATAACTCCCTAAACAACTGCAAGATTTATCTGAGAACAATATTTTGTCATTGATGGCTAAACATTCTTGCATTCAATATCCTTAGAAGAGAGAAAATTCAAATCTGCTATAACTCAGTTCTTCTTATCTCTGAATTGTCAGGCATCTTGTGAAAGTAGTTAATTAAAAGTAAGTATCCAGTTTTTTTTTGGTTATTCTTTGTACCTGTACTTGAAAATCGTAGATTTGTTGCAATTTAATCCTTTGAGTTCTCGTTGGGAATCATCCCTTGAAATATCAACTTCAACTTGCTTTTAGTTAATTGATTTTCTTTTCTTTTATCGCTCTTGCTTTTAATGCATTCTATTTCCCTGAGTAATTCTATTTGTCAGGTGGCGCAGTGGCACAGTGGTGGAGTTGCTGCATTACAGTGCCAGAGACCTGGGTTTGATTCTGATTATGGGCACTGTCTGCACATAGTTTATGCATTCTCCCACATAGGTTTTTACTGGGTGCTCTGGTTTCCTCCCACAAACAGGTTTACCGGTTAATTGGCTGCTGCAAATTGTGATTTGTCCCTTGTGTGTGGGAAATGCTGGTGTACATTGTGATTGTTGGTCGGTGCAGACTTGGTGGGCTGAAGGGCCTGTTTCCTCGTTATATCTCTAACGTTCTTTGTTAGCATTCCATATTCCATATAGCTGTCCAGATTCTTCTTGTTTTAAAGCTTGCACATTTCATTTTTCTTTTTCTGTTTTTCCATTCCGAGAATAGTTATTGAAGAAAAGATTAGATGTTAGCTATAGTTTAGTATAATGTTGGAACTTTATTAAACTGATTGGTTGGAGGCAGTAATGCCAAGACCGATTTATCTATATTTAATACACGCAGTTAACCACTGTACAATAAAATAAAGGCTGGAGGAACTCTGCAGGTCAGACAGTATCTGTGGAGGTAAATAGACAGGTGATGTTTTGGGTCGAGACAGATGGGGTGAGAAAGTTGTTAAAGCATGGTGGGGATGAAGCAAGTGATAGGTGAATAATGGTGAAGGAGGGTGATGGGCAAATGGGTACAGATAGTGACAAAGGCTGGCGATGAAAAGGAAAGAAAGGGTGTCAGATAAAGAAAGATGAGGAATGGTGAAATGTAAAGCTGGAGGGAATGATATGGGTGGAAGGGATATGGGGAGGTGGATAAAAGGGAAATGCAGTAGGGAGTGATAGGAGATGAGTGAAAGGAGAAGGGGAAAGGAACAAGGTAATGCAGATGGACACAAAATGCTGGAGTATCACAGCATTTTGTGTCTAAATAGGCATCATGTCTAAATAGAGTGACATTGTGGGTCGAGACCATTCATCGGACTGTCTCGACCCAAAACATCAGCCATTCCTTCTATCCAGAGATGCTTCCTGTCCTTCTGAGTTACTCCAGCATTTTGTGTCTTATCTTCGGTGTAAACCAGCATCTGCAGTTACTTCCTACACAAAAAGATGTGGAAATGCATCCCCAGGAGGGGGAGAGATGAAGAGGGGGGTGTTTGGGTGGGTTTTTTTGGGGGGGTGGGTGGGTGGGCGGCAGTGAGGAGGGGTTTTACTTGAAAATGGAGAATGCAATATTCCTGCAGATGGGTTGTATGCTATCCAAGCAAAATATTTCCATATCTGCCACCTTCACCTGCACTTGCCAGGCTTTGCTCCATACCTAACTATTCTTTTCAGCTTTCTCCCTTCTACTCCATGAATCTGAAGAAGGGTCCTGACCTAAAATGTTGATCATCCATTTCTCTCCACAGATGTTGTCTGACCCGTTGAGTTCTTCAAGCATTTGTTTTTTTCACTCAAGATGACAGCATCTGCAGTTTCTTGTGTGTCCATCACTATCTCTGTGCATGCACATTGATAGTTGATCACTTTAATCGGCTGTCCATATTGTACCTTGGAAATGAAAAATATGAATTTAATGAAAACATACTTTGATAAGAGTTGTTGCAAAGTGCCATGGGGTCCCATTAAGAATCCCAGCTGCAATGCAGTCATGAATCAATGTATGCAGTCATGCAATATGCATGCCATATATATATACATACTGTACATGCAATCAATTATTTTCTTTCTCTTAATTCCATTATATTTACATAATAACATTACCAATGATTATTATTATACTTTAAATAATATAAAGTTGCGAAGCACAATCTGAAGGCATTGAGGCCGGGTATTTATTTGGTATTAGAACAATTACCATAAAATAATTTGGCTAAATCTCTTTTCCAATCCCCAGGATTTATCATTTCCGTGATTTTGATGCTGGAGCAAATAAAAGTAAACTCGTATTGGAAAGGCATGTATTGTGCCTGTTCACATCCCAGCTGTGCCTTCTCCTCTTCCATTGTTGCCCTACTTCAAAAAGTTCCTGATGTTTTGTTCCACAAGCCGTTTTACCCTCACAGCCGAGCCCATCACTTCCACATTTGATCATATGATAAGCAGAGTAAAGTTAAACTTCTTTCACCATTCAGCCAAGTGGTACTTTGGAAATAGATCTATTATGTCAAACACATCTCTTTGCACTAATGAAGCCAGGCTGGTTCACTTAATTGTGATTCCCACCCAAGAGTCATGTCCTTAGATGGTGAGCCAGTCGCAGTCTTCTTTTAATGAATTGATCTTATATATCACAAAGCGGCATGTTTGGAATAGGCTTTCAGGTATCATTTAAGTGCATAGATTTTTTCTGCTGAAATTGTATTGGAAGCCAGTATATGCCACCAGATTTACTTTTTAAAGATGATATTTCAACTCTTTGTTTGAAAGGTATTTATTTTGTCAATAGATATTGTAGTTGCAGGAAATATCTTCCCAATGATAGTTCTGGTTAAGTTTCATTATTCTTGGCTTCATTCTGAGAATAGGGACTCTCTTGTGCCCAAACAAGCAATGTCATTTGATATGATGAATTAATGCTTTTAATGTAACTGGCCAAACCTAGTTTCACAAACAACTGAGTGAAGGACTAATTTATCAGCTTCAAGCCTTTCCCTTTGCATACCTAATAATGTGTCAGCCGTGCCTTGTAGTCTCCTTTCCTCCACAGTATCTAATGATGAACAATAACGTTGTTTACAGGTTTGTGAACTGCGGCTCACTAATTAATTTTAAGCCCTTATTTAGAAAGCAAAACAGGCAATCGTTTTAATGTGTTCTTTAAAACCTCCCAAATAGCAATTAGGTTCCCCTCACTTCCATAAAGGAGCACTCTGGAGAGCAATTGTGGCAAAATGCGATTTGTGAATAAAATAACTGCCACCTACTGTTTTTTAAAAACGTAACTAGTTCTTAATTATGAGCTGAAAAGTTGGTCCAAATATATATAATTCGCTGATAAGATGCTGTTATTGTTAAAAGCCATCCATAATTGCGTTTACACTGAATTTTTATGGAATTTATCACTTTGCTCAAATGATTAGTGCTGGAGTTTGTGTTCCAAGTGAATCTCCCTTTACTCTACACCAGCTTCTGTAAGAAAATAGCGTCATACAGCATGGAAATAGTTCATTTGGCCTAGCTCATCCATGCTGACCAATATGCCCCATCTAAACTGGTCCTATTTTCACATTTGGCCTATAACCCGCTGAACCTTTCCTATCCTTGTATCGATAAAAGTGTATTTTGAATGTTGTTATACTACCTGCCTCAACTACCTCCTCTGGCAGCTCCTTCCATACACCCACCACACTCTGAGTCAAGAGAGTTGCCCCTCAGGTTCCTTGCCCCTCTCACCTTAAACCTATGTCCTCTGTTTTTTGATACCTCTACCTTGGGCAAAAGTTTATCTGTATTCACCCTCTCTATTCCCCTCATGATTGTATAAGATCTCTATAAGATCACCCTTTATCATCCTGCACTCCAGGGAATAAAGTCCTAACCTGCCCAACCTCTCCCCAAAGCTCAGCCCCTCAAGTCCTGGTAACATTCTCATAAATCTTCTTTTCACAGCTTAATGACATCCTTCATAAAGGGCATCGAGATCAAAGCTAAACGCAATACACCAAATATGACCTTACTAACATCTGGACAACTGAAACATACTCTAATTGACTAATGAAGGCCATTGTACCAAAAGCTTTCTTTACCACCCTATCTACCTTTGAAGCCAACTCTGGGGAACTCTCTACTTATACTCCTCGATCTGTCTGCTCTACAACACTCCCCATTGCCATACCATTCACTGTGAATGTCCTGCCCTGGTTTGACTTCCCAAAATGCAACATGTCGCACTTATCTGCATTAAATTCCATTAGCCATTCCTCAGCCCACTTGCCCAGCTGCTCATTTTTGATAATCATCTTACTAATCATGCCTTGTAAACTTTCATCCAAATCATTAATATGAACCAAAAACAGCACAGGGCCCAGCATCAATCCCTGAGGCATACCACTAGACACAGGCCTCCAGTCCTAAAAACGCATTTCCACCACCCTCTGTTTCCTTCCAACTCTGTATCCAGTTGGATATAGATCTCCCTGGATATTATGTGATCTAACCTTCCAGAGCAGCCGACAATGTGGTGCCTTATTTTTTGACATTTTATTTCATTAATACTGTAGGATGCACCACCCTGCGCCTCTGAATTGTGTTGATGGGATAGTTTTAGTATGCATCATGAAACGCTTTGGATGCAGTTTTAAAACATCCGTTCCAGCAGAGAGGTTAGAAGTAGCATAATGAGTTGACACTGACTGACATGCTATTTCCTTGGGTAGTTTTGCCAGTTTGGTAGTGAATCTGGGAGCCATGAAATGTAGTTCATAAATTGCAGTGGGAAGTAATACAAGACGGGATTCGTCGCATAGGAAAACGATCAATTTCACTTTGCAAGTGGCATAAAAGTAAATAGATATTGTTACTCAGATATTTTATTTTTGCACCAAATATTAGGCAGATGTGGAAAACCTATTTAGTTATTTCCATTCAATCACTCGCAATATTGACTTGTTAGTTTGCCTTTATCATAATAAGTGCAAAATTTGCACAAATGGAGTCATTAAATTTGGAACCTAAAACAATTGTTTCTTTCAACTAAGATTATTCCTGAAGGAGAGGCGGACAACTTCTTACAAAGTAATTCTTGGCCATAAATAATTCCGATTTTTGGTACTTCTGTGCTTTGCCAAACTTTAATAGAGTAAAAGTCTCAAATCTACTGAGAATTGTATTTTCAGAACTGTTAATGTTGCAGATTTTGTGACACTGTGTGATATTGTGCACTTGTTTTCAGTGCCTAAAATGACAAAACTTTAAGTTCCATTGTGATCAAGTATTCTCTGACACCCATTCACCAAGTGACATCACAGATAAATTGCATCCATTTCCTACTACGGAATTGGACAAATTGGAGGGGCAGGTCATACTCTTGTACAGTCTGTTACATCTTGGTGGATGTTAATAAGACATTCACCTCAATGAAAATTGTCAATAACTCCATGTAGATTAGGTATTATATTCTGCCTGACCCATTGAGGCACTTACGCACTTTGTCTCTTCTTTCACTGTTGAGGATAGAAGAGGTGCTAAACTCTATCTCACACTTTTTGTCTTTTCATCTCTAGCCTTTGCCAACCATCTGCCATTCAAAAATCCTGTCACCTGTATCCACCTATCACTTGTCAGGTTTGTCCTGCTGCCACCACTCTGCCAGCTTTCTTCCCCTTCACCACAATCAGTCCGAAGAAGGATCCCGACTCGAAATGTTGCCTATCCACGTTCTCCTGAAATGCTGCCTGTGTAGCGTCCAAACTTTGTGATCAAACGGTTACTTTATTCGGTGAGATAAGTTTAACATACATGTGCGTTTGGGACTCTCGAACATATTGAGTCATTGCTGCTGCTGCTGCTGAGCGAGGGTGTTGACTCGAGCTCAGCTATCTGTTGACTGGTGATCTCAAGGTAAGATCTGCTGATGTTGCAGGACACTCCCCTTAACCCACAACGTCACGTGACAGTCCTTGTAACCACTGACGAGGGTTTGACAGTAAGTGATCTGACCATCAGGTGACGCCACACCTGACCCGCTGAGTTACTCCATGTGTCTTCTTCCATTCCATTCCATGGTATTGGATCGGTTAGAGGAAGCAAATTACAAAAACAAATTAGCAAAAACATTTCCATCAACAAAAATGATTTTTTTTTTAAAGTAATGTAACTGCTTTTTGCATTACAAAACAGCTATTTATTCTAAAATTATTGCTGTTTTGCTGTTATCTCTCATACCCTGATATATTTTTCCTAAATAAATTCACCTTTATGACGCAGAACAGATGTATCCATCTCTCATTTTCCAGGAACTAAGATTTACAAAGTTAGAGAATATCATGTTGATTTAAAAAAAAAAAAAAATCTAGAATATAGGATTTGCCTGCAATAGTGGAAGACAGCATAGGAAGAATAAGACAAAAACATCCCAGCAATTCTACAACATTTAGAGGCATTATAAATGTACTCTGTGGAGAAATGTTATAAGATCCAGGGAAATACTCTGGCAATAATCTTGCTACTTAAACATGTTCTTCCCGATAATTATCCTAGCCATAGAAGTCTGAGGGCATCTTTCTGTAGGGAACGAGACAATGAAAATGGTGGGAAAAGATTTTCTGCTCAATTTGTGACCTTGCTTTGATCAAAATCTTCCTCTGGATTGCACATGAAGGAGCATGAATGCTCACTGGTTTGAAGCATTACACTCAGTTATGTAAAACTCTTCCCAGAATACAGACTCCCAATGTTAATTTCTAGGAACAATAAATAGGCAAGGTGCATGCATTGCATAGTTTGGTCACTAGTAGCTCGTAATCTGGTGAAATGGTATCCAACGAGGCATATTTTCAAAGACCAGGAGAAGCAAGAACATTTAAAGCAGTGCCTTAAGGACAATCTGGGCTGTTGTTGGGCTGGGTTGAAACCTGCAGAGCTTGGACACTCCACTCTCTCAGAACTACTTTCCCCACTCCCTGTTCACCAGTGCATAATGTAGGAGTGCACTAAGTGGCCCAATTTTTATTATCCTGCACATCAAGAACAAAATGGTAATAAGGTCCAACCCTCAAGTTAATTTGTCTGTAAATGAATGCATCATGCCACCTACATGAGAGCAATGAGCAGTCAGGGTACTGAGCACTGAAATGTCAGATGTCAACACACTAGTTTCAGCAATAGTCCAAAAATAGCAGTGCCTCGCAGGAGGTCAGTCATTCTGTGGTAAGGTATCAAATCCGTCTTTTTATTAAGTTAAATATTCAGAAGATTTTTAAAGGAGGAATAATTAAAGATTTGTCCTTGAGATGATCTGTCATGATCTGTCAATGTTTTAAAAATGCGCTTTTAAAAGGGTGATTCTTTTTTAAAACTTTGGGGAGAGATGTGTAGCCCTCCAGCTGCTGTGTGGGTGTGTGGGCACTTAACTTCCCACTTCAGGTATCAATCATTTCTTAACTTCAGAGTAAAGTCACTTCACCTTTACCCTGTTCTTACGTTTTGGGAGTGTTTTTAATGTTTTTTTTATTTCCAGCATCTGTTATATTTGAGGTTTCTAATCAGGGTTGGCATATCCCTGGAGGTCTTGTCAAGTGTTATCTACTCAACTAACAGCTGCCCACCCATTGCAAATGTCGGTGCATTATTGTCTGATAATTTCCAATGCATAAGTAGACGATGCACAAAGGAATTTTAATCTTTTGTTTCCGATTTCAAAACTTGAATGTTAATTGGATAGGAAGGTATGGTTCAATTTAGTTTAGAGATACAGTGCGGAAACAGGCCCTTCAGCCTCCAAGTCCATGCTGACCAGCGATCACCCCGAGCTCTAGGACTATCCAACACACTAGTTCAATTTAATTTATTGTCACATGTACCGACGTACAGTGAAAAGCTTTTCACTAGGGACAATTTATAATTTTACCGAAGCCAAATAACGTACCACTGTGTACATCTTTAGAGTGTAGGAGGGAAATGGAGCACCCGGAAAAAAACCCACGTGGTCAAGGAGAAACTCCATACAGACAGCAACTGTGGTCAGGATCGAACCCGCTGAAAGGTAGCAACTCTACCGCTGCACCACTGAGCCGCCCAGTGAGTGCTTGGTGCCAGAAATTTGGTCTGTGGAAGTGACTGGGATGTTGTTCTCTGCTTCTGAAGTCCATTTACTTCTGTGGAACCAAACTTTGAAGGCAGCGTATAACAAGTCTGGTACCTGAGATAAGCTTGTCTGAAATTCAGAGAAATAGTGTTTGCAGATAATCAGCTGTGCAATGTTGATGGCACTTCCTTTCTGATCAGAATTAATATTCCAGGCTGGAACTTTAAGTAGCCGGTCTGAAGTTGCTGTTGCCAAGGATAAAAAAATAATTGATTGGCCAGTCCAGGCTCAGCAAGGAACCCAGAGAGATTGTTGTGGATTAATCAGTTGTTTTGGTTGAATGCAGCAGTTTAATTTATTACCTCGTGCTTCTGTAAAACACAGATTTACAGCCATCTCTGGCACATACATTCTGATATTTGTAAATGTTAAATCTATACTAAAACATCTTTGAGAAATGCATCAGTGTACTATTCCCTTCTTCATTATTCAATGATTCATGATTGGGTCCCTTGAATTTTGCAAGCTCTCTGTCTGTGAATTTGTCACCAATTACAAACGTCCTGGATATCTACTTGTCATGCGTCACCATGCAAGATTCTTACAAATTTTGCGAATTAAATTTGTAATAGAAATGATAATCAATATCAACTTTAATTCCCAGTGAAAACTTGCACTTGCACAGTCAGTTCAGCAGAGCAACATTCTCAGGATACGAAGGTCATGTTTGATGTCTTTGCATAAGCCCATTTTATCAGGTTAATTCTCCGAATATAGCTATTTACTTGGAAAAAAATGGTCTGGAGTCTGAAGACTGCATTTGAAAATAAAGTCTCAGTTAATATCGACCCAAGTGAATCAAAGAATGGAGAGACGCTATTTAATTGATATAATAAAATTGAACTTGGTGTTGCACAGTTTTGATTTGCGGCTCGAACAAACGTGGGATTGTGGCTCCTTGCTCAGATTGTGAAGCACCAACTTTTACTGTACCCATAATTAGGGCACTCAACATTGCCATCTTATTAAATCCCTTTCCCTTTATGAATGATGACGTGATACAGGAATTTCCATTTATATATCACCTTCAAGCACAGTAAAACGTCCCAAAATGTTTTCCAAGAGAATAATTTGCTGAAATATATTAACAATATTCCATTGCAATATGAGTCATATATTTCAGAGGCAATAACTTACTGTACTTGCCTAGTTTTACTGTTCCAAGGCTTACTGACTGGATTAATCCTGCTATTCATCGTCACCTTGACTTGCATTGCAGCTTACTAGTTGTAACATATTGTTTTTATTACACATGCTTGGAATATTAGGCAATAAGCATGTTTCTACAAATCAGGTATACTACATTATAACATTTAAAGAAAAACAGAAGGATGGGGAGGGTGAATGTAGGGAGGAGGTTCCCTTGGCTGAGGGATCCAGAATGAGGAATCACAATGTCAAATTAAGGGGTTGTTCATTTAGGACTAAGATGAAGAGAAATGCCTTCACAGAGAGTGGTCTTGAATTTTCTACCTCGAAGGGCTGTGGAAACTCAATCATTGAGTTAATTCAAAAGAGAGGTCAATAGATTTCTGGATAGAAGAGGAATTGAAGGAGGGGAGAGGGAATAAAAGTGATATTCACGGCAGAAGATTAAGTAGAATGGCTTACTCCCATGCATTCAATCAATAATTGGTTGTGTTTATTTGGGGCTGCTTTGTACTAATTTAGTGTATCCATTCTGCAGGACAGCAGTGCAGTTAATTTGCATAATTCACTTTACTGAATCCTGTTTGGAATATAATATTTGAAGATTTGACAAACATAACCTGAACCTACACTGAGCGGTGGAATAAAAGTATTCCTCCCAAGTGGAAGATAGTTCACATAAGGGAAATCTGCCTGCCACATTAATAATGCAAGCTTGGTGTGGAAATTAAGTTCATAGTTGGTTCAGAAAAATTGGATGCTGCGGGAAACAGTGCAAAATAGAGGTGATGATTGAGGATGTAAAGAATTGTGTATAAACAGTTTTAAGATTGTGACAATATTTTCTCAATAGAAATGTTATTAGATCGTACTCACTTACAAACTAGACGTCTGTTAAATAAGGGGGATGGAGTAAGTGTTACCAGTTTACTGGAGCTAGCATATTAATCAGGGTACAGGCAGAAAATGTAGATATTTGGGGCATTTGATTGCACTGAGGTGTTACAGTTTCCCAATATTATTCATTCAGTTACAGGATGTCTGATCTCACCAACAGATTCAACCCAGTGAATTTGAACAACAATAATACTCTATTTAAGGATTTGGAAGGATTGCAAGGAACTCGTATAGACAGCTGAGTTTTGGCATGACTTACGAATGTTCATAACAGCTTTTATTGACAACTCTGCTTCAACCGTTGAGTTGTCAGTGTCTAGTGGGTCGCAGCAAACAATACCAATTAACTCTGAAAACAAAGCCTGGTAAAATAAAATCCAGAAAATATTGTGTGACTTAAACTAGAACTGATTCTCCCAATTAAAAACATGGGTAATTGTCCCAGTAAAATGTAGGGAGCAGAGAGTAGTTACTTAGAATGATTATAGAATTACTCTTATTCTTAAAAATAAATCTAGACACCATCTTAATTATCGGAGATTATACTTGATCATCTCCACTCTGTTTAGTTTAGTTTATTGTCACATGCACCGAGGTACAGTGAAAAGCTTTTTTTGTTACGTGCTGTTCAGTCAGCGGAAAGACTGTCCACATAACAATGACGTCTCTCTATTAAGCCTTTATTAAATGGTGCTTATCTGTGGAATGCTCGTACAAGGGAAAGAGCAATTTTACCCAATACCCGCAGGGAAACCTTGGTCCTTACTCTCTCTCACTCGTTATTTTCACTCATGTTATGTTTTCTTGTGTTTTTTTTATCTCTTGTTTATTTTCTCTTGCTTTTTTCTCTCGCATTTTTTCTCTCGCATTTATTCTCTTTCGTGTTTTTGTTCTCTCCCATTTATTTGTTCACTCTACAGCCTGTTCTCTCTCTCTCTCTCTCTCTCCCTCTCCCTCCCTCCCTCCCTCCCTCCCTCCCTCCCTCCCTCCCTCCCTCCCTCCCTCCCTCTCTCCCTCCCTCCCTCCCTCCCTCCCTCCCTCCCCCCCCCTCCCCCCCCCCCCTCCCCCCCTCCCCCCCTCCCCCCCTCCCCCCCTCTCCCCCTCTCCCCCTCTCCCCCTCTCCCCCCCCTCCCTCTTTCTCCCCCTCCCTCTTTCTCTCTCTTTCTATCGATATTGGCAAAAGCTCCTTACACACTGGTCCAGTTTTAACTTCCTGTCAGGGACTATACCTCAGGGAGTATGTTTGGTCTTTGAGGCAGCAGAAACACTTCTTCATGCATCTTGTAATGATGCAGTCCACGATTTGAGCTTCTCAGGGGGTTGTCTTTACTGTGCCACAACTCCAGCAGACCAGTCCATCACCTCAGTTGAAATCAACACCACAGGTCACAGCAGTCACTTCACTGTGGCTAATAAATTGTCATTGTCTTTCAAATTCTGCTCCTCATGAAGCACTTGATCCAAGGATACTGTTATATTCTCCAAGGCATTTCAATAAAAGCTGCAATTTTGACTGATTTGACTACGATCACTTTATTTTCAGTCAGACATAATGTCAGTTAATGTACATTATCTTTTGCATAACCAGGGAACTACTCATGAAAGTAAATCATGATATTTGCCAACAGATTCACCGTTACATTAAATTTAAAGTGATTAAATTCTGAGTGGCTCTAGTCCATAAATTTAGCTAATATCAGCAGTTTTACTATCTAACACATGTGTTAGCACAAAAGAGATAATTTGACTTGCAATGACTGTGAATTGTTCATCATTATGGTGCTGCAGCTGAGGTCCATTAAAATAGATGGCAGCCTTCATTGTGATTGAAGTGAAGGTGGGAAAGATTTAATAAGAAACTGAGGGATAACTTTTTCACACAAAGGGTGATGTGTGTCTGGAATGAATTTCCAGAGGAGGTAGTTGAGGCAAGTACAATCGCAACGTTTAAGGAAAATGTTGACAGGTACACGGATAGGGTAGGTTTAAAGGGATATGGGATGTGTTGATGGACCATGTTGGTCGGTGTGGGCAAGATGAGCCAAGAGGCTGTGTCCACTATAAGACTATATGGCTATGACTGTGCTCAAATGATATGCTGTTAATTTCCTTAGTAAAAAGTGGATATTATCATTGAAGAGTGATAATTTACCTCCGTTTGCTCTTTCAGCCTGGCTATTCCATGAATCTGATGCGATCTGCAATAGAAATGAATTTAGAGGACATGGGTTTACGGTGAAGGGGAAAAGATAGGAATTTGGGGGGTAACTTTTTCACACAAAGGGTGGTGAGTGTATGGAACAAGCTGCCAGCGGAGGTAGTTGAGGCAGTGATTATCCAACATTTGACAAACAGTTAGACTGGTACATGGATAGGATAGGTTTGGAGGGATATGAGCCAAACACGGGCAGGTGGGACCAGTGTATCTGAGACATGTTGGCCGGTGTGGGTATGTTGGACCGAAGAGCCTGTTTCTATGACTCTATGAGGTAATACCATGACTTTAGTCAGCTTCGATATACTGACAATTGAGATAATCAAAAAAATTAATTTACAATAAATCAAAATCCACAAAGTTATACACCTGTTCTAATGTTCTGAGGAAATAAACTAGATTTCCCTCTGTTCTGTCGTAAATTAGGTAAAATTGAGCTGTCACGGGCAGGAGGGAGAAATTGTCAATTGTCAAATGGTTGGACAAAGGCCAGAGTTGAAAAAACACCAAGTGTGAGATAAGAACAAAAGACATGCAAATTATGAAGCCAGAGGGAGAAATATAGGAAAGGGCTGGGGAGAGGGGGAAGGGGTGAAATGGAAATGGATATGGCCCAGGTCAGAGGGTCAGTGTCAGAATGACAATGAGAGTTGAAATGGCTAGCAAACCACCACAGGTGTTCGGTGAAACGGACACCTAGTTTAAGTTTTGTCTCGCCAAAGGAGGCCACATCGGGTACATCTGTAAAAATCGGTCTGCTTCATAAATGTCCTTGAAGGGAGCAGGAATTTGCTGTCCTTGCCTGACTGCCCAATGTATTATTCTAGACACCACTCTGTGTGGTTGACACCCTCTGATGTGCCCTGAAAAGGCCATTCATTTATGCAGATTTTAAAAGCCAGCTAATCACTACTTTCTGAAGGCTGACACAATGTGCCGGCATAACTCAGCGGGTCAGGCAGCATTTCTGGAGAAAAAGGATGGGTGATGTTTCGGGTGGGGACCCTTCTTCAGACTGAAATTGGGTCCCGACCCAAGACGTCACCCACCCTTTTCCTCCAGAGAGGCTGACCGACCCGTTGAGTTACTCCAGCACTTTGTATCTACCTTCGGTATATACCAGCATCTGCACTTCCTTTCTACACACTTTCTGAAGGCAATTAGTCTAGGGCAATAAAAGCTGGTATTACTGCCAAAGCCCAGATCCTGAAAGTACATATTTTTTAATGAACTGATATAGGAAGTCTCATTCTGTAAATCAGTCTAATTTGCGATCTGCTGTCACTTTAAGCAGATATTTGTATCTAATTATGTATCTTCAAGGGCCATCTTCTGATTTACGTAACCAGGGCATCGGAGATGTCCTCATTTTTTAGGGAACGGAGGGTCCCCTCTTCTACTATAGCTGAGGCTCTCACCAGGGTCTCTTCTATAAATTGAGAGCAATTCCTGCTCCCTTCAAGGACCCCATATCTCTGCTCTCACTCCCCATCCTCCCACTCGTAACAAGGGCAGAGTCCCCCTTCTCCTCACCTTCCACCCTACCAGCCGTCACATACAACAAATAATCCTCCAACATTTTCGTCACCTCCAACGGGATCCCACCACTGGCCACATCTTCCCATCTCCTCCCCTTTCAGCTTTCCGCAGAGACCGCTCCCTCCGTAACTCCCTGGTTAATTCGTCCTTTCCCACCCAAACCACCCCCTCTTCTGGCACTTTCCCTTGCAACCACAGGAAATGCTACACTTGTCGCTTTACCTTGCCCCTTGACTCCATCCAAGGACCCAGGCAGTCATTCCAGGTGCTGCAGAGGTTCACCTGCACCTCCTCCAACCTCATCTGTTGCATCCACTGCTCTAGGTGTCAGCTGCTTTACATCGGTGAGACCAAGCTTAGGCTTGGCGATCACTTCGTCCAACACCTCCGCTCGGTTCGCAATAACCAACCTGATCTCCAGGTGGCTCAGCACTTCAACTCCCCCTCCCATTCTGAATTGGACCTTTCTGTCCCTCCATGGCCAGAGTGAGGCCCAACGTAAATTGGAGGAGCAGCGCCTCATATTTCGCTTGGGTAGTTTACACCCCAGCGGTATGAACATTGACTTCTCCAATTTTAGATAGTCCCTGCTTTCTCCTTCTTTCCCCTCCCCTTCCCAGCTCTCCCACAGCCCACTGTCTCCGCCTCTTCCTTTCTTCTTCCTGTCCCCCCCCCCCCCATGCCCACATCAGTCTGAAGAAGGGTTTCGACCCGAAATGTCGCCTATTTCCTTCGCTCCATAGATGCTGCCTCACCTGCTACCTTCGATTTTCCAGCATCTGCAGTTCCTTCTTACACACTTCTGATTTACTTTGATCGATTTGTCTCTTTAATCCATCTGGAAGACAATGAGGATGACGGGCAGTTGTCTGTTTTATGTTAAATCCTTCCAGGATTTATCTACTGCTTCTGACCAATCACCGACATTCCCATTGCCCTCATAGTCTGATGATCAAGGAAATGTAACTGGTTTACATATTCCAGGAAAATATTGGTGTTCAACACAATACCGGTATTATCTTGCAAGTTTTAATTATATAAAAACAGTTTGATGTGCTGCAACTGCTGGTCAGTGATGTGACACTTTATTAATACTTCCCAGCTTTGATTCATCTGTCGACTATTTCCACATGGGATCTAATATACATCTAATGATGTGCTCAGTGCATACTAATACAT
Organism: Amblyraja radiata; assembly: GCF_010909765.2. Lineage (NCBI taxonomy): Eukaryota > Metazoa > Chordata > Chondrichthyes > Rajiformes > Rajidae > Amblyraja > Amblyraja radiata. Next base: position 39,033,849 of record NC_045969.1, on the reverse strand, counting down.
TGTTTTGTGTGTCTTAGATATAGCATCCTGCTTTAGTTTAAGAAGTGTGGGTAGCACAGTGGCACAGCGGTAGAGCTCCAGCTCCAGAGAGTCATGTTCTATCCTGACTACGGGTGCTGTCTGTACGGAGTTTGTACGTTCTTCGTGTGACCACGTGGATTTTCTCCGAGTGCTCCGGTTTCCACCCACACTCCAAGGACATACTCCAAGGCTAATTGGCTGCAGTTAAAAATTGTAAATTATCCCTAATGTGTAGGATAGTGCTAGTGTATGGGGTGATCGCTGGCTGGTGCAGACTCGGTGGGTTGAAGAGCCTGCTTACTGTATCTTTAAACTCGAAAGTGTAAAGTGCCATTTGATTGCCATCAGACTTCCTCTGCCTAGTGCTCAATTACATCTTTCTCCTGTTGATATTAGCATTTGGAAAACCTGGGTCTGTTCACTAAAGTCGCAGTGTTTTTGGGGATAACCTTGAGTTCTGCAGGCAGAGTTATGTTGGCAGTCCAAACCAGAGTGACCTGGAGAGGGCTGCATAGAAGAGAGGCCACAAACTAAAACTAAATTAAACATTGATTGCCGACTCTGAAATACAGTGTAAGGAAATATAACATGCATTTTTATTCAGTGATATCACCTGATTGGAAAAGTTTTATTTTTTAGAGATAGAGGATGGAGATAGGCCCTTCAGTCCATTCTGACCTTCGATCACTCGTTCACACACCCGTTCTATGTTGTCCCACTTCCTCATCCACTCCCTACACACCAAGAGCAATCCACTGAGGCCGATTAATCTAGACACCTGCACTTCTTTGGGATGTGGAAGGAAACTGGAGCACCTGGAAGAAACCCATGTGGTCACAGGCAGAATGTGCAAACTCCACACAGCCAGCACCTGAGGTCAGGTACAATAGTGGGCCTACAGATACGACAGCGGCATCGTAGACATTTTTATGTATATAGTTATGCAGGGAATAGAGGGAAATGGATTATATGTAGGTTCCTTCTTGAACATTTTATCTACTTATATGCAGGTAAGTAAGAGATGATCTTGGCTTCATGTTGGGCACAGACATTTTAGGCCGAGGGGCCTGTTCTTGTGCTGCACTATTCTATGTTCTATGGCCGGATCGAACCCGGGACTTTGGCGCTGTGTGGCAGCAGTCCACCAGCTTCGCCACTATGCAGCACATCTTTCAAACTTATAAGTTTAGCGATGTAGATGGTGTGAAGGGCAGGGATTGGTGCAGGTGGTGTTGGAGAAGTCCGTGAATGAGTAGAGAGATGAGTAGAGCGTAGGGATAATTATCAGCACTATTAATTTTCCTTCTTTTCTGCCATGTATCCTTGTACTGAACATGTATCTTCACCTGTCTAGAATGCTGTTTCCTAAATGCACAAACAATTCACCGGTCATAAAGGATTTATTTAACTGATCCCTTACATCTGTTAATGGCTGCGGATCCTGCACAGAGAGTGGTCTCTCAGCTTTGTTTCCTTATCCTTGTATACCTTCCAAATCTTAAGTTTTGAATATTGATCGAGGCTGCTCATTTCGACTGACAACAGATCACTTCCAGCCATGATCACCAAGTATATCCAAGAGGCCCCTCATAGTCTCATACTCTAAGGCATGATACTCAAATGTTGTACCAACCTCTCTGCAACCCCAGTATAATCCATTCATCCACCTGCCCCCAATGCCGAGAGTTAATGTTACCTTCACTTTCAAATTTTGTCCCCTTGGACCTCAATTTCCTTAGCATTCCTTCTGTCTTTTACTGTGCCTCTGGGTAGACTGAGGAATATATTCTCCCTGTACACAAATCATAGAGTTCCCAAATCCCTGAATGGTTTCTGACCAGATGAGAATGCCCAGCTACAGTTGCACCTTCCCACTTCCAGCTGGAGCCACCTCATGTCACACAGTCAAACAGTACGGAAACAGGCCCTTTAGCCCAACTTGTCCAACCCGGCCCAACATGGCCCATCTATGCTCATGCCACCTGTCTACATTTGGCCGATATCCCTCTAAACCTTTCCTATTCATGTCTGATCAAAGTATCTTGATGTCTCATTTTATTTTATTTTTGCCCATGCTTCAACAACTCGTGAACCGTATTGATTTGTTGGGTGACTAATTGGAGCAAAAAAAGAACGAGAAGTGATCTTATTGAAAGATGGGATTTTGAGGGGAATCGCAGTGTGGAAGTGAAGAGTATGTTTCCCCCGGAGAGGTAGAAATTATCTGTTACTTGAACTGTGTGAGAGGCACAGGGAAAGCGATTTTGTGGTCAACATTAGACCATCTGTGATATTATTGAATGACGGATCATGATCATGATATTCCTGATCCTGATCCTTATGAATAAATTTGTAGCTACTGCCTTTTGATTTTATTCCAGTTATATACCATAATGTGCATCCTGCATTGAAAGAAAATGGAATGTGTTTAAGGAAAACATTCCTAAAGCCATGTGGAGGTTGAGATCATACAAAACAAAGAAGAAATGGAGAATAAGCAACTTGCAAATAGGGAGATCAAGCTCAGAATGGTGGAAGTGAGGCTGCTTTGGAGAGTAAAGACTAATAGAAAGAAGAATTGGAATCACAGCTTTGGACAGAATCTCAGAGGAAGCAGTATAATGAATGATTTCCCCCATAAACAATGCCGTGTTATGCTACCTAGCAAAATAAAGAGGATCCATTTCAGATGCATGTTTCTCAGCAGGGCGCGGGATGGTGACAACGAACACAATAAGCTCGGCAGTAAGTTTGGTAAAATACATTCGAGGAAAGATATTTAAAGCCCTTGAAGAAGATAGAGTTGTACTAAACTTGGCATTTTAGACTGGGCTCAGTGGGTTACGGAATGAAAACAAATGATTTCCCTGATGAAGTGTCGTCAGCCGGTATGTTGGTTTGGATGATTTACAGCTTGCCTGGGAAGGCTGTTAACCTGCAGTCTATTTTGCAGCCAGCAATGGGCTTCAGGTTACTGAGCAAGGGGGTTTTGATGATGCACTTGGGAACCCTTTGGTTGCCTGCAGACAAGGGCAGTCTGTCATTGGCTCCTTTCTGACCACTGGATTGATGGCTTTACATCTACAGTGTAAAAAGTGATTGGATTGGTCGGTGCAAAGACTCATGGGCGTACAATCCCGGCAGGCCGCTTTTTTCTGATATTCCCCGGTTCTTCTAATGAACAGGGATGCGTTCAGGTGATTAATGGAACTAATATGAATAGATCATTTTTTAAGTCTTTTATATTCGAGATAAATCACAAATTACAATAAAAATGGTTGTGAAATGGACTTGAGAGCACCAAGGCAACATCTGTTCATTATGCACACATGCAGTGTGCATTAATTTGATTAATGTTATCAAAGCTATTCATATATATTAATGATATAATTTTTGTAAACCATAATTTATAAAGTCAATGGAGAATAATTTCATTTTATTAGTTCATTGTGAGCAAGGGTTAACTTGCAATAATGGAAGCGTTTTCTTCAAGCACTGAAATTAAAAGTATTAATTTTTCTTCAATGAAAACTATTTTGAAATACGCTAGGCATATTTTGGAAGAATGGTTCTATTTATAAGTTTCTGCAGTTAAGATGCCAATATTTTCCATATATTTAAAAACATGTTTTAACATGTGAATCATTTATTTCTGATTATTAATATTTTTCACAGCATATCGAAAATCTCTCAACAGATGGTAATTCTATTGTGATGTGTAGCTGCAACAATATAAATAACATATTGGTAGCATTTCTATTGAATTAACATGAAAAGTTTCAAAATTCATACAGAAGATTGCACCGGGATTGATCAAACATTGAGCTTCATTTCATCTCTGCCTTATCTCTGTCCATCATACCATTTACAGGCAAGGTCTAATGCCACTAATAGCTTATTTTAACAGCTGACCTAAGGATTCTGATTGTTAAAAATGTATTTTTACATATTTAATCCAGGTGTTGAAAAATAGCAAGTTGTATTTTCCAAGGTAAAGTTCTCCATTTTAATTTTTTAACCTAATTTGTTTATTTCATTTTTTCATTCTGTTGGTCTTGCAGTGGTGCTGCTATGTAGACTTATGACTCCATTAATGCTCTTTGTCTATTGATAGCTCACTCAGACAATGGTTTTCCTGCATAGATGATGTATGTTGAGCTGTTGCAGCTGAGTCCAATTCTGCCCTCACCCAATATCATCAGTACATGAATTTTCCAGAGGGATCAATGACTGGTTTGTAACGGGGAGCCTAGCTGACGTCTCATAAGCTCAAGACAGTTGTATTGTTTGTTTGGCTACTTTGGCCAAGATCAGCAGCACACACAGAATGTTTAAACAGTGCACTTTTATCTGGATGACAGTTAGCAATAAATGTAAATTACACTGGACAAGGAATGACTATTTACATTTATTTTACTATTATTCTAACCAGATATTTTCCCTATAAGCTTCCATGTCCTCTGTATTGTGTGTGTAATTCAATTATAACTGCAGAGTCTCGGGTTGCTTTTTTTGTAAGCTAATCATAATGATTTCCCATTTATTCTAGGCCTGGTGTGATAAAATCCAATGCATTTGGTTCATTTTGCAGCCTCATCGACGTGGTACTTTCTAGCAGATTTTGTGAATTTGTGCCTCTAGAGTGGTGACGTTTTCACTCACAGCATTAAGCTCCCTTGCATTTGGTGCAGATGCAGAAGCTGGTTTACAACATAAAGGGCACAAAGTGCTGGTGTAACTCAGCGGGTCAGGCAGCATCTCTCGAGAACATGGATAGGTGACGTAGGTCAGGACCCTTCTTCAGACTAATTAATCTGACTAATTCTCACCAATGATGCTACTGACATTGATGATTTCCAGCATTGTGCTTTTGTATCCTCTTTCAGTGGTTTATTTTTAATTGATATTTCTTTAATTTTTCTTTGATTGGTAATCAAGCAGATCTGCATTGCTTTATTTAAGGGCTGTTGTTCATGTAATAGGAGCAGAATTAGGCCATTTGGCCCATCTAGTCGACTCTGCCATTCAATTATGGCTGATCTATCTTTCCCTCTCTTTCCCCCATTCTCCTGCCTTCTCTCCATAACCCCTGACACCCTTTACTAATCAACAATCTGTCAATCTGCACCTTAACAAGTCTGTTTGCACCTTAACTGTTTAGCGAGGAGATTTCTGGAAGATTAATCTTGGGAAAGAGTCATCCTGTAAGAAACTAAATGTTTTCTACTTTAACCTATAGAATTATTGTTTGCATATTTAAATGTGTGTTCATTCTGAACACAAATATTCTGATCCCTGTTAACAATGCTGGAGGTAAAGCTTCAACACAAGCATTACTTATACATTAGAGAACAAAAGACTGTTGATACTGGAATCTGGAGCAAGAAACAATCTGGAGAAACTCAGCAGGTTGAGCTGCATACAGTATGTTCAGCATAACAGACCGTATGTTTCAGGCTGGAACTCTTCATGTCAATCCATTGAGTTCTTCCAGCAGATTGTTGCATTAATTTAACATATATTCAGAATCATATAATACTTATTTCCACCAACATTGTACATCAAGTGTTTGGGTCTGTTGAAGTATCATAACAGTAGACAGAGGCACCAACTTACAAAGGTAACAAAACAAGTATAACGGAAACATGCATACAGCAAGCACCACAAATTGTAATGGCATCTATGGGCACTTCACTGGAGGTTCATCCTGTTTTTAGTCTCTGAAAGAATGAAGAAAGAGTAAAAATTTATTGATTTAAGAAACACTGTGAAAGACATGATCAGTGATGCTTCATTGATTTGCATTTTTGCATTTAATTTATTATTTCCTCGTATGTTCAAAATCACGATTGCTCATTTATCCATTTTTGTAAGGTTTATGGTGTTTTCTAATAGTTAATGCAATTACCTAATTTGTATCAAAATACATTTTTGGTGTTTCTTTTTGATGGATGCATTATTTATTTATTTTGCTATTCTCTGCAAATCATTTTGTTTCATATATATTGCCAAAAAGGTCAGAATTTGATATCATCATCATTTTGTAAAACTAATCTTTCCAAAACAGGCCTTGGCAGCTATCAATTAAATAGAAAACACCCAGATAGAAATGTGTTCTTACTGTGCAGATGAAATGGAGAGGAAAAATAAAATTGATGTCAGGGACCCGATAGCAGAAGAATAGTCTATAAATACAAGGTTTTTCAGAGTTAGAGCCAACTTTGAGGATTTATACCGTACGTATCAAATAATGTACAAAACAATAGATACTAGCTTTGGTGTAATATAGTTTGGATTCACATGACTATTAAGCAACTTTTTCCAAAAGCCTGTTGGTTATTAGTATTCATATCCTAAGTGTTGGCATACCTCCTTTTGTAAATTATTATGTTTGTTCGGGAATTATTTTTCAATGTGCAATCGGTTTACTGCCATTCTTTAATGTTTGGGTCTAGTTACCATCAAGGGTAAAGATTGAAGGGTGTGAGTCAGTGAGTTGTCATGAATTCAGATGAAATGTTTGGCTTTGTTATTTACACTGCAAGATTGGATTAATGCCTGTTCCTGTGCTGTTTTGAATACCACTTATGAGAGAAGATCTGTGTGATATTTTGTCTATCATTTGTCTAAACATTTGACTTTAGGTTTCATTAGTTTGGATTTGACAAGAATTCTTGTACTTGGATAATCTCTGGGGATATAGGATGACTTACTTCAGTCCAGTCTAGATGGATGTGTGCCGTTTGATGAGAGGGGTGGGTGTGTGGGCAGATTGTGTAGCGGTGAGCTCCTTCCTTCATTGTCAACATCTGTGTACCTCTGATATTTGCACTCAAGATTAATAATGTCATCTTAAGTGCTCCTTTTCGATAAGCAGCCATGGGACAGGAATTCCCAGGAGCTGGAGAGGTTGTTGCAATTTTTCAAGTTTTGAGCACATCCTTACATCTCATCCTCTGGCTGCCTGATAATCTATTCCTGCGGAGGAGAGAATAGAATGCCTATTTCATGAGTCTGGTGTCCGTCATGAGCACAATGTGGCCTGTCAATGGTTCAAAGGATGCTTTATCTGTCACATATGCAACTGCACAGTGAAATTCTTTCTGCACAAATTACACAAATTTTTGGCCCCATTATTCAAAGTCCATTCAGCCTGCATGCTCCATGGAATGGAACAGTTCCCACGAACCGATGACCCTATCCTTAACCCGGCCATCTTTGTTTCCCGGGGCGCCTCTTGCAGTCGACCTTGACGGCACTGGAGGCATTACCCCGGTTCACCCTCCTACAGGCCCTTATTCCTGGTTACACCGTCCAATGTCTCCAGATCCCTCCAGGTTACACCGCCCGACGACCCTTCGGGTGGATTCCCGGACCCAGTGAGCAAGGACTTTTGGGTGGGCCTACGTCGGGTGTCAACAGATCCAACTGCGTATAATTAGAGCTTTAATGCTGGTAATGTTGGCTAAGGAGAAGATGCCAACATTGCCTTGCTTATCCTTCGAGTAGATTTAAAGGAATTTGTGAAGACTATTGAGGTCACCTTTCTAGTGCCTTGAGATGGCTGGTGCAGGTAGGTTTCAGAAGCATACATTAGGGTCAGGATATCTACTGCCTTATTGATATTAGTTTTGTACATGATTTTTGGTCTTGATCTTCAAACATCCTTTTCTCCATTTGACAATGTCTGACCTGGCACATGTCGGAGAATGGTGAATTTCATTATCAAAATTAGTCTTAACTGAGAAGTGACTATTAAACTATGGGAAGTGAACCACATTTGCCAGGATCTTGCCAAAAATCTTTCTTAATGTTCAATGGTCCAAGCATACTTCATTTGTAACATGTACTGAGGTACACTAAAATTCATCTTTGTATACAGTTCAGTACAAGTATCACTATACAAAAGCACTTCTGTGGTGCATGGGTCTCAAAAAGGAAGAGCGGAGTCGAGTATTTTGAGAGGCACCTTTAATTATGTTCCTCCCGGTTGTAGGGAGGTCCAAACGAGAGAAAGATGGCACCCAAACCCCTGCCTTTAAACCCTCTGGTTAAGGACCGCCTCCGGACTGAACCACTCCCGGGCCGAGGGGTTCGACAGTATGATGGCGCGACCCTTGGGAGCCACCACACTTCGATACATCTTAGATACAGTATACAGAGTCGCCAGTTTGGTTCTTGACCTGGGTTCTTGACCTGACCATGAAGGTCCGATGTCCTGGCGGTTTTGTAGGGTCGGCCTGGTCACGCGTAGCTGTTGGTGTTCTCCGCTGCTGCTCCTCCATTGTAGGTTGTGTGCGGTCCTCGCGCTGGGCCACTCGGTGCTGAGACCAGTCCAGCCGAGCTCCAGGCTGTTGCAGGGCCTCCAGCAGCCCACTCCACTGTCAATGCAGTGCATCAGAGGGATGTATTGTACAGCAGGGATAGGTTTAAGACCTTTATCTTAGGGAAATTGCTTACATGACCCATTTTCTCATAAGCTTCAGTGGTTAGGTTTCAGTGGATATCTTCAACTTCACCCTCCAAGCACATGCCAATAAAAGTTTAATCTGCAAACTACGGGATGATTTCTTTAGAATGGGTCCACTTTAGTTCTGGAGAGCCATCGCTGCAGGTTGAATAGTTTCCCACAGGTTGGAAGAATTCTCCAATGGGAAGTCTGTTGGAGGTGAATTGCAGAATTGCAGTGAGAAAGATTCCAATACTGACCTTTCTGTTCTGGGCCAACACTACTCTCAGAGTGAGGCCACACGCACATTGGAGAAAAAACACCTCATATTTTGCATGGGCAACTTACAACCCAGTGGTATGAATAATGATCTCTCTAATTTCAAGTAACCCATCCATTCCCTCATTCCCACCCCCCCCCCCCCCCCCCCCCGCCACCTAGTCATCTTGCTAGTTTCACTGTTTGCGTCTCTTCGTTATCACCTCTTCCACAGCCAACAAGGGATCATTGTGGGCTCCATCTTTCCTGAATCATCGGTGTCGACTCTGACTTGTTCTGTACCTTTTCATGCCACTAGTTGCCCCCTCTCCCGACTCTCAGTCTGAAGAAGGGTCTCGATTCAAAGTGTCACCTATTCCTTTTCTCCAGAGATGCTGCCTGACCCGCTTTCTCCAAAATGTTGTGTCTAGCCAGCTGTGGATCAGTTGGTTAATACCATGGCCTATACAACACTGACTCCACTATCTTTAAGAGCCCTATCAAGCTATCTCTTGAAAGTATCCAGAGAACCACCCTCCACCGCCCTCTGAGGCAGAGAATTCCACAGACTCACAACTCTCTGTGAGAAAGAGTGTTTCCTCATCTCCGTTCTAAATGCCTTATTCTTAAACTTTGGCCCCTGGTTCTGGACACCCCCTACATCGGGAACATATTTCTTGCCTCTAGCATGTCCAAACCCTTAATAATCTTATATGTTTCAATAAGATCCCCTCTCACCTTTCTAAATCCAGAGTGTACAAGCCCAGCCGCACAATTTTCTCAACATATGACAGTCCCGCCATCGCGGGAATTAATCTTGTGAACCTACGCTGCACTCTCTCAAAAGCAAGAATGTAATTCCTCAAATTAGGGGACCAAAACTGCACACAATACTCCAGGTGTGGTCTCACTAGGGCCCTGTACAACTGCAGAAGGACCTCTTTGCTCCTATATTCAACTCCTCTTATTATGAAGGCCAACATGCATTCACTTTCTTCACTGCCTGCTGTACCTGTATGCTTACTTTCATTGACTGATGATCAAGAACCCCCAGATCCCATTGTACTTCCCCTTTTATTAAAGAATGAGGACATCTCCGATGCCCTGTTATGGAAAACCTCATCCTGGTCGCAGATGCGGCGTAGACGGAGGAATTAGGAATAGGGGATAGAGTCTTTACAGGAAGCAGGTTGGGAAGAAGTGTAGTCAAGATAGCTATGGGATTCAGTAGGTTTGTAGTAGATGTTGGTCAATAGTCTGTTACCTGTGATAGAGATGGTGAGATCTAGAAATGGTGGGGAGATGTTGGAGATGGTCCAAGTGAATTTGAGTGCAGGATGGAAATTGGTGGTGAAGTTGATGAAGTCAGTGTGTTCTGCATGGGTGCAGGAGGTAGCACCAATGCAGTCATCAATGTAGCGGAGGTAGAGTTGGGGGAGAGGGCTAGTGTAGGCCTGGAACAGGGATTGTTCGACGTACCCTACAAAGAGGCAGGCATAGCTGGGGCCCATGCGAGTGCCCAAAGCTACGCCTTGGATTTTGAGGAAGTGGGAGGAACCAAAGGAGAAGTTGTTGAGGGTAAGGACCAGCTCTGCTAGGGGGAGAAGAGTATTGGTAGACAGAAATTGGCTGGATTTGCGGTTGAGATAGAAACAGAGGGCTTTAAGACCTTCCTGGTGGGGGATGGAGGTGTAAAGTGACTGGACATCCATAGTAAAGATTGAAGTTCGCCATGTTGCAGTTAGCCTGCTATTACATACTGGCTAGACCTGATATGGATGGCAGGTTTCTTTTCCTGAAAGGCATTATCGATCCAGTGCGGTACAGTGGTGCAGCGGTAGAGCTGCTATCTTACAGCGCCAGAGACTCGGGTTCGATCCTCACTACGGGTGCTGCTTGTACGAAGTTGGTACATTCTCTTTGTGATTGCATGGGTTTTCTCCAGGTGCTCCAGTTTCCTCCCACACTCCAAAGATGTGCAGGTTTGCAAAATTGCCAAAAATAATGTCCATTGTGTATCTCTTGGATAGCGTTAGTGTATCACTAGTCAGCACGGACTCAATGGGCCGAATGACCTGTTTCCGCTCTGTATCGCTAAAGTCTAACGATAGCTAATTGAGGAGGTAGAATTGGAAATGCAAATTGTGCACAAGGACCTGGGTCCACCCTTTAATTTTTTCGGGGGATTGGCCAGATGATCTCTCGTCCTTTTGTATTACTTTTGCTTCAAAATAAACAGAGTTCAAAGCTGTGGTGCAGACAAAGCTTAAATATTCCTTCAGATTTCCCACGTACTGCTGTTTAGTTTGTGAATGGGAGTGGTACCAAACTCCCAGTGAGGCCATTTGCCTGCAATCAGTCTGTCTGGTTGTCAGTTATTGCAGCTGATGGGTGCAGCATTAGGCTAGCTCATTTTATTTAAGAGACAAAGCTATTATGCTGAAATCTCCCCCACCTGCTCCCAATGGCTTGTGCATCAATTTGTGAGGGTCTTGGTTTTTTTCTGCATCTCCTCTACGATCCTTGCGGTCAATTTAGAAAGACTGAATGCTAGCTCAGAAGAAACCTGGTGCATCCCTGTCGTTTATGGTTCCTCCAATGTGTGTTTTGGTCTGCGTTGGGCAGCACTGCAGTAGAGTCACGTTGCAAATGGATGTGTGTTTTTGTTTTGGTGAACTCTCAATTGCCTCGCACATTATAAAACAATAAATGTCACTTCCGTGGTTTTTGGAGAGATGCCTGGCACTGAGATGCATACAGAGAAAGGACAGAGAGGTAATTTGGCCAATTTCCCTAAAATAATAATGGGTGAGACACACAGGTGCGCGTATACAAGTTCCTGAATATCTGCTAACCAACCCCCCACCCCAAACCCCCCCCCCCCCCCCCCACCCCCCGCAAATAACTCAAGTACCTCACAGACTTGTTCAATGTTTTAAAAAAAACAAATGCATTGCTATGGTTTAAAATAAGGTAATGTTGAAGTTCCTTTGAATTGCCAAAACAATGAATCTATATCTTCACATGGACATGCAAAATATATTAACAAGCTCCTTTATTAAATTTGCAAGACAAGACAAGAGACATTTATTGTCATATGTACCAATTAGTACAGTGAAATTTGTGGTCACCATACAGCCATACGAATAAAAAAGAGCACAGAACACTATCGTCTTTAACAAAGACATACCCACACACCGGAATCAAAGTTTCCCACAGTGAGGGAAGGCACCAAAGTTCAGTCATTCTCCTCTGTTGTCCTCTGTTGTTCACCCGTGGTCGGGGGGCTCCCGAACCTCTCGCTGTTGCCGCTACGGTTTACGTTGCCCTCCAGCTGGATATCGATTGTCCATCATTATTTGAGAGAAAAATCCTTCCTCATTATATCAGATAACTAGTGCTTGATATTGCATCCCAATTAATTAATATTCTTCACCAGGGAATTGAAGCCAATCCATCTATGTCTCCACCCATCACCTTTGAATTCTCACAGCGCTCACCTTCCTCTCCCAAACCCATTTTTTTTTTTTTTTCGAATCAATTCATTTCTGCATTGCCCTCCCTGGGCTTCTAAGCACAAGTGATCTCCAGGAATGATGTATAATGAGCGGTTAATAGAATTGTGAAATGTCAATGAGGGAATATGTTCTTGGGTAATTATGTATGCATCTGGAGAATTAGTACTTCCTTGGTTACTGACCATTTGATAGAACAAGACGATTCTCTGAAGCTCTGTGGTCTACACCAGCACAAGGTCCAACATAATTTTATATCACAACATATCAAATCACACAAAATAACTTTCCATTTCATCCCAGCCTCAACCACCACCTCTGGCAGCTTGTTCTATTCACCCACCATCCTTTGTGTGAAAAAGTTACATCTCAGATTCCTATTAAATGTTTTCCCTTTCACCTTAAACCTATGTCCTCTGATCCTCGATTCACCTACTCTGGGCAAGAGACTGTGCGTCTACCCGATCTATTCCTCTCATGATTTTATACACTTCGAAAAGATCACCCCTCATCCTCCTGCACTCCAGGGAATAGTGTCCCAGCCTACTCAACCTGTCCCGATAGCTCAGACCCTCTAGTCCTGGCAAAATCCTTGTAAATGCCGTGCAAGGAATCCAAGTGGGTAGCTCTTAGGGTTCAGTGTTTGCCAGCTGACGTTTCCTTTGTGATTTTACCATTCGTTTCACTTTAATTGCGCACTCTCACTCACCCAGTGCTTGTCAGTAATTCTGAAAAGAACACTGAATACTTCAGCAGTTTGTCATTTTTAATACCTCACTGTACTGCCGGCTTCATGATGACTGGAATCAAAAGAATCAGTCATTTAAAATATCAGTGTTAAATGAAATACACCATATTTCTGACATTGATAACTGCGCAGTTTTACAGATGATGAACGACATTATCGCTTTTCACTTTTATGGCTGAAATTGGAAATCTTTGGTGACAAAGCTTATTATTCCCAGTTGATCCTCTATGACATTGCACTAAATTAAAATAAAGCCATTTAAGGAATCTCCATATGGAATGATCATAATTAAGATGAGAGTAGAGTGAATTTATAGAGGCTTGTCAGTGGGTAAAGTATTAGACATAGCGTGAAAAGAATAGGTGTTAGAAATGTTACATTGGAATAGAGAGAAAGCATTTAGTGGACTTCAAATCCGCAACATTTTTATAAATTATACCTCTAACAACCCACCACACCCAATGCCTACTTCCTTCAAAGGCTTAGGAAGTATAGGGCTCTGGTGAGACCACATATGGAGTATTGTGTACAGTTTTGGTCTCCTAATTTGAGGAAGGATATCCTTGTGACTGAGGCAGTGCAGCCCAGGTTCACGAGATTGATCCCTGGGATGGCGGCACTGTCATATGAGGACAGATTAAAAAGACTAGGTTTGTATTCACTGGAGTTTACAAGGATGAGGGGATTCTTGATACAATGATACAATGATACAATTTATTTGTTGTCATTTGAACCTCATTGAGGTTCAAATGAAATTTGGTTTCTGCAGTCATACAAACAAGTAGAAGAACCAAGACATAGAAACATAGAAACATAGAAATTAGGTGCAGGAGTAGGCCATTCGGCCCTTCGAGCCTGCACCGCCATTCAATATGATCATGGCTGATCATCCAACTCAGTATCCTGTGCCTGCCTTCTCTCCATACCCTCTGATCCCCTTAGCCACAAGGGCCACATCTAACTCCCTCTTAAATATAGCCAATGAACTGGCCTCGACTACCCTCTGTGGCAGAGAGTTCCAGAGATTCACCACTCTCTGTGTGAAAAAAGTTCTTCTCATCTCATCAAGACACAACACAATTTACACAAACATCCATCACAGCGAATCTCCTCCTCGCCGTAATGGAAGGCAAAGTCTTATCTCTCCCCTGCACTCCCCATTCTCCTCCCAATGTCAGAGTCAAAGCCCCCGGCGGGCGATGGTAAGTAAGTCCCGCGGCCATTAAAGCCGCGCGGGGCGATGCAAGGCCACGCTCCAGGTCTTGATGTTGGAGCCCCCCGGCGGGCGCTAGCAAGTCCCGCGGCCATTTAAAGAATTCTTCTAGAAACATTTAAAATTATAAAAGGACTGGACAAGCTAGATGCAGGAAAAATGTTCCCAATGTTGGGCGAGTCCAGAATCAGGGGCCACAGTCTTAGAATAAAGGGGAGGTCATTTAAGACTTTTAAGAAAAAAACGTTTTCACCCAGAGAGTTGTGAATTTATGGAATTCCCTGCCACAGAGGGCAGTGGAGGCCAAGTCACTGGATGGATTTAAAAGAGAGTTAGATAGAGCTCTGGGGCTAGTGGAGTCAAGGGATATGGGGAGAAGGCAGGCACGGGTTATTGATAGGGGACGATCAGCCATGATCACAATGAATGTCGGTGCTGGTGGAAGGGCCGAATGGCCCTCTCCTGCACCTATTTTCTATGTTTCTATGTTTCTATGAAGTTCACCATATCCACTGGGTGGCGCCAGCAATGGCTGCCTTGCCAACAGTCTGTCCCTTCCTTCTTTGTTGTTTTAATAGTATGTGTTTAATGTACGTTTTAGAGTTCTTTAGCTTGTTTTATGTGAGGGGGAGGGGTTGTGGGGAAACTTTTTTAAATCTCTTACCTCGACGTAGATGCAATTTCCTTATCATATCTCTGTCTGCACTGCGGCCTAACATCGAGAAGTTGGCAGCCTCTTGCTGGAGATCGATTTGGGAGCTCCAAACGTGAGACCCTGCAGGACTTTAGCATAATGAGCTGGCGATCCCTGTCGGAGATCGACCTCAGAGCTCCAACCGCAGGAGTCTGAGTACTTTAACATCATGGAGCTCATGGTCTCTGGTTAGAGACCGACTTCGGGAGCTCCAAACTACAGGAGCATCAACTGCCCTAATGCGGGGCCTACAATCGGCTGCAGGAACTTCAATCGCCCTGATGGATGGTCTGACTGCCCCAACCGCGGGAGAATAAAGAGGGAAGAAGAGTGGCTTTCTTGCCTTCCATCACAGTGGGGAATGTAGGGAATCCGCTGTGGTGGATGTTTATGTTAACTATTATGTAGTTATGTGTCTTGTTGCTTTTTTTTGTATGGCTGTATGGCAATTTGCATATCACTGTACCTTAATTGGTACACGTGACAATAAAAGACCTTTGAAACCGTTGACGTTCGGCATGCCCCCAACAACTCTCACCAACCTCTACAGATGCGCCATCGGAAGCATTTTATTGGGATGCATCACAGCATGGTTTGGGAAAACTCCATCCAAGACCGCAAGAAAAAAAGACCTCTCCCATCAGGCAAGAGGCAATAAAATGTGAAAATGCATGCCTCCTGATTCAGGGACAGTGTCTTCCCAGCTGTTATCAGGCAACTGAACCATCCTAGCAACAAGCAGAGAGCAGTCCTGAGCTACTATCCACCTTATTGGAGGCATTCGGACTAACTTTGTTCAGACTTTACTGGACTTTATCACGTTTTTATTCACGTTTTTTCCTTTATCATGTATTTGTGGATGGCTTCAAATGTAATCATGTGTAGTTTTTTCACTGACTGGTTAGCACACAACAAAACTTTTTCACTGGACCTTGGTACACTTGACAATGAACTGAGCTCAACTACACTAACAAAACATCTTACTTCAAATTAAATGTGTAGCCCCATGCACTTGCATGGGCCCAGCAGTTTCTGCATTTTTGTTGTTTACATTGAACAGCACTTGTTCAAAACATGCATTGACACCAAACCTCAACTCATTCTCTGCTATATTGACGACTGCATTGGAGCTGCTCCTGCAGCCACGCACAACTCGTTGATTGCTTTAACTTTACTACTAATTCCACTACACCCTCAAGTTCGCTTGGCGTACCCATGACGCCTCTCTCCCCTTTCTTGATCTCTTCAATTCCAACTGACTATCGACTGACATCTACTACAAACACACCAACTCCCACTGTTATCTGGACTATCCCTCCTCCCACCCTGCCTCGAGCAAAGATGCAACCCTCCTACTCTTAATTTATCTGTCTCTGCCGCACGGGCTCCCAAGATGAGGCTTTCCATGCCAGGACATCTGAGATGTTCTTTTTCTTTAGTAAACGTCGTTTCCTCCCTGTTGTCAGGGAGATAAACAGGAGGTGAGAAAAGGCCAAAACAAATCAGGGCGGGAAACAGATGAGCTCAGGAAGGGTGGAGTAATAGCCCATTTTTGTCTGAGGAAGGTGTCATAACATGAGGGATACAAGGATGTGACCAGTGGAACTGGTAGGACGACTAAGGTGGGGGAAGGGGGGGAAAGGGGAGGGGAGGGAACGCAATTGTTCGTTGAAATCAGAGAAATCAAGTCATACCGCTGGGTTGATAAGTATCTCTTCCTTACGGGCCTGTCCCACTTAGGCGATGTGCAAATAAAATTTGACTTTGCATATTCTTTTCACTTATCATTAATCTCCAACATTTTTTTCCTATGCTTTCCAACATAATTACATCAAATCTGCCACAACATACTACTTTAATGCAATATTTTGTGACGATTACATATAGCCAACATTTCTTGATATATATTTATTGATTGAAAAGCTGGCACTGACAACAACACTTCAAAATAAATGCATTTGATAACATTATTCAGTCCTTGATTTTAGGCTGTAATGGGCCTGTCCCACTTAGGCGCCTTTTTAGGCATCTGCAGGAGACTATGCAGTCGCCACATGGTCGCCACATGTTCACGGGTGGTTGCTGGGGAGTTGCCTTCATGGTCGTGAGGAGTTCCCGCCTTCCAAACCAAAGGCAACACAGCTTTAGCATTTCCAAACCAAAAGTCATACAGCTTTAGCATTTCCAAACCAAAGGCAACACAGCTTCAGCATTTCCAAACCAAAGGCAACACAGCTTTAGCATTTCCAAATTATATTTTCAAACCACATTAAGGGCACTGACAGGTCAGTAAAACCACTCACAGTTTAGTCGACATTGGTTCAGTGTTATTCACAGCTCAGACTGAGAGACGTGACCCTCACGCTCCCCCAACTTGCAGCAACTGACTGAGGCACTCAACACTTCTGGGTTTTATAGTCCCTCCGGAAGGGGCATGGCCTTCAGGAGAGAGAATCTCAACATTTTATAAACAATAATAACTCTTTTATTTTTAATCAATGGGAAAAATCCTCTTGTCCTGCGCAGTAAGATGGCCAAAAATCACAGCCGTAAGTTGCAGTTTTTTTCTAAAATCAATATACAGAACAGGAAGCGGTCAAGGTCAGACTTATAGTAATATATATAGTATCGCACAGTATCACGTTAAACTCAAGTTAAAATATATGTGGAGCAAAGTGGAAGATACAGGATACAGTATATGGTGCATTAGCTTGACATAAAATCTGAAGTAACACAGCGGGACAGACAGCATCTCTGGAGAGAATGAATGGGTGACATTTCGGTCGAGACCCTACTTCAGACTACTCTATTCTAGACTAGACTCTCTAGCTTATGGAAGGACCGTTCAGAGGCCTGATAACAGAGGAGAAGAAGCTTTTCCCATGTTTGGTGGTGCATGCTTTCAAGCTTTTGTATCTTTTGCCTGATAAGAACATGGAGAAGAAGGAATGACCGGGGAGGGACAAATCTTCTATTATGTAGTCCGTTTCTCCGAGGCAGTGTGAAATGTAGATGTAGTCAGTGATGTGGAATCTGGTCTGTGTGATGGACTGAGCTGCATCTACAACTCTGCAATTTCTTGGGCCAAACTGTTCGCAAACCAAGCTGTGATGCAAACCTGACAGTCGTCTTTCTATGGAGCATCTGTGGAAGAGTTAAGAGAACAATTAAAATAAATTAAATACCATATCGGGAAATAATCAGACATCATTAATCTACTGCCTCTGTTTGGCGCCATTATCAAAGAGTAGAAATGAGTCATGGACCCAAAGCTCCTCTATTTATTTCTAATTCCAGCCAAAGGATAATAAAACTGTTGATGGAAACCCATCAACAAAAAAAATAAAACGTGGCTTCATTTTTCAAAGTATTCTTTGATTAACTCGTTTAAACTATCAGTGTGACTGACACGGTGTCCTGGAACAAACGTATATTGCAAGCTTTAATCTGTCAACAGAAAGATTTTATCTCTCGTTTTATCCGAGATTTTATCTCTCGAGATGAAACAAAATTTCTGTTTAAAATTTATTGAACCTCTGAGGAGTCACTTTAGTTAGAAGTTTCCAGCAGTGTTTTTTCAAAGCCTTTGTGTAAGATACGACAGGTTTCTCAAAAAAATATTTTGGGATGAGGCATTCCGACCCGAAACAGCATCTGACCATCCTCTCAACTGATGCTGCCTGACCCGCTGAGTTCTTCCAGCAGACTATTTTTCTGTTCAAGATTCCAGCATCTGCAGTTTATTGAGTCTCCAGGTAACAATGACAATTATCAGTAGTTTCATCACACATGACTCACGGGCATTTTTTAACATATTGAAAAAAACGCCGCGACCTAGCTGAGGCCTCGAGTTAGCACAGACCACTCTCGAGCATGAAGGAGAGTTACGAAGACCTCCTACGACCTCGTGTCGACCATGCTGCGAGTATGAGTTGAGGGCAAACTCGCCAGAACTCACCGATTAGGTCACCGAAGTGGGACAGACCCTTTACAATGGGAGCTGAACAATTGGAGTTCACAAACTGACATAAACCTCACGTTTCCTTGTCTATGCACAGGTAAGAAAGGGAAGAAGACATTAAAACAAGATTGCTGTTTAGTTTAGAGATATAGCGTGGAAACAGGCTCTTCAGGCTATCGAGTCTGTGCCGACCAATGATCCCCTGTACAGAAGTTCTATCGTATACACTCGGGATCATTTGTTGAAGCCAAAGGGCCAACAAACCTGCACATCTTTGGAATGTGGGAGGAAACAGGAGCACCCGGAGAAATCCCATGCCGTCACAGGAACGTAAAAGCTTCGTATAGACAGCACCCCTAATCGGAATTGAACCTGGGTCTCTGGCGCTGTGAGGCAGCAATCTACCACTGTGCTGCCCTCGAATGCCATTGCCGCTCTCCAAGAGAGACATGAAGGACTGCAGTGTACTCTTGGGAAAACCATGTACTGTTCATATGGATGAAAGTACAATACAAGCTTATGTGGCAAATATACTGTTCACAATTCAACATGATTGTTTAGATTTAACCTCTGACAAGCACCTATAAATCTCAAGGGTCGTATAACATCTCTGGGCTTGTACTTGTTCAGTTTATCCAGTTTTGTATTGAAAGGCTGCTTGCATTAGACTGCCCATCACCAAAGTTTCAAACCTTCTAGGTACTGTAGATCAGATAAATACCAAGCTAGTGAATAGTCTGTTGTCTGCCCGATTGGTTTTATATTTTGGAGGCTTCCCAGGAGCTGCAAGATGTTAACACCAATCAATTATTGTTTCATTCAACTTAATTCGGCCTACAGGCAGAAACAAAAATCTGCTAAGCCTGTGGTCAGAACAATGAAAAGGTGGAAAAGCGAGGGCATTGAAAACCTACAGTCCTGCTTTCACTGCACTGATTGCAATGTGTTCAGGGAAGCAACCACAAGCCTCGACGAATATACAGACACTGTGCCTTTGTAACAACCTGGAGCTCAATGTTCTTAAGACAGTGGAGTTGATAGTAGACTTTAGGAGAGCTCCCCCTCCCCTCACTCCACTCCACTCACCATCACAGTTGTGTCATCTGCGTGCTTCATGATGTGATTTGTACTAAACCTGGCACAACAGTCGTGGGTCATCAGGGTAAACAGCAGTGGACTCAGGACGCAGCCCTGAGGGGAACCGGTGCTCATAGAGATGATGTTGGAGGTGTTGTTTCCAACCCGCACTGACTGGGGTCTGTCAGTGAGGAAGTCCAGTAGCCAGTTACACAAGGGGGTGCTGAGGCCCATTGAACCTAATTTGCTTACCAAGTGCTGAGAGCTGAAAAGGTTGTTGGCTGCAACCTTCCCCCCATTGACAAACTGTACACTGCAAGGGCCAGGAAGCGAGTGAGTAAGATCATTTCTGACCCCTCTCACCTGGGCCACAAACTCTTTGAAATACTTCCCTCTGGAAGGCGACAGCCAGACATAAAAACAGATTTTTCCCACGAGCAGTAGCTATATTCAATTACCAGAAGTCTGTTGTCTCCTTTTGCTCTGGTATTTTATTCCATTCAAATGTTTTATTCTTAATGTTTTAATGTTTTATGTTTTATTCTTAATTGTTTACTGTATGTCGTGTTGTTACTTGCAAGCGGAACACCAAGGCAAATTCATTGTATGTGTACATACTTGGTCAATAAACTTATTCATTCATTCATTCATTCATTCAATTGTAGGCAGTGAATCTTCAAAACACATCTTACTAAACTGTCCTCTCGAGGAGAAGCTTACAAAAAGAGAAAAGCTGAACTACCCAGGGGAATTCATTTTCACTCCATTTGTCAAAATGCAAGCTGATAAATCAGCCAGTGTGCCACCTAGGTGTCATTGAGTTATTTAACTGGCATTGTGTCATGAACTTTGTTGCCTCATACTTTACCCATCTAAATGGAATGGCATCTGGAGATAATTAGAAATACCTGTGGGGTCAACCAAGACTGAATTGATTTGGAGACGAAGGGTCACGTTGGTGACAGATTCATACACAAGAGTTTCAAGTTTGTGACAAATTACCTGGAGCCAATGTAGGTACATCTTGGGTGAATTAGACTTGCTGCAGGATAGAGACGAGCCACAGAACCTTGGTTGAGATGAGGTTTACATGGAGTGAAGAAAGCCTGCCGGGAGAATATTGCCTGGAGAATCAGTAGACTGAAGGAAGTACAGGTGCAGATTGACATATGATGAAAAAATGGGTCGACTGGGCTTGTATTCACTTGAATTTAGAAGGATGAGAGGATATCTTATAGAAACATATTCAATTCTTAAAGGATTGGACAGGCTAGATGCAGGAAAAATGTTCCCGATGTTGGGGGAGTCCAGAACCAGGGGCACAGTTTAAGAATAAAGGGTATGCCATTTAGGACTGAGATGAGGAAAAAATTATTCACCCAGAGAGTTGTGAATCTGTGGAATTCTCTGCAACTGAAGGCAGTGTTGGCCATTTCACTGGATGTTTTCAAGAGAGATTTAGATTTAGCTCTTAGGGCTAAAGGAATCAGGGGATATGGAGAAAAAGCAGGAACGGGGTACTGATTTTAGAATATCAGCCATGATCATATTGACTGGCGGTGCTTGTTCAAAGTGCCGAATGGCCTACTCCTGCACATATTTTTCTATGTCTCTATGGGGAACAGAGGCTGATAGGATTTCTGCAGCAGTTAAGCTGAGGGAAGTGCAAGTATTGCAGAAGAAGGCAATATATCGAGGTTGAAACGAGTTGTCCTTGTGACGGATAGGCATGTGTTTTACAATCTGTCCGAGCTTGAACATAATTGTCGCTGCTTGTTAAAAGTTATCATCAAACCTCTCCCTTCTTCAACCATGATGAGCCAGCAGAAATAAATCAGGAGGTCCAGAAATGATGAGTCATCATCTCAATCATAAGAAGGGCACATCAGCAAAAGCAGTTCAACAGTTGTAGCTTATAGCTTGACTTTCAAATACAATCTCAGTTGTATAGCACCACAAGCTGGAAAGGGTACAAAGAAAATTTGCAAGGATTCTGCCAGGACTCTAAGGCTGGGCTATAGGGAGAGGTTGAGCAGGTTACGACACTATTCCTTGGTGTGCAAGAGGATGAGGGGTCATCTCATAGAAGTGTTTGAAATCATGAGAGGAGTAGATCGGGTAGATGCACAGTCTCTTGCCCAGAGAACCAGAGGACATATGTTTAAGGAGATGGGGGGGTGTATGGAATGAGCTGCCAGAGGAGGAACAATAAGAAACTATAACGTTTAAGAAACAATTAAACAGGTACATGGATAGAACATGTTTAGAGGGATTTGGGCCAAATGTAGGCAAGCGGGACTAGTGTTGAAGGGACATGTTGGTCAGTGTGGGCAAGTTGGGCCGAAGGGCCTGTTTCCACGCTGTTTGACTATGACTCTATTTCTTCTTGCAGTCAATTACAGATTATTTTGCAATAGATGATTGAGGAAAAGCTTTGTCAAAGCTGCACGTGAATTATTCTTGATAGTAAATGACTATAAAATTATGCAAGAAGAGATCTTAGATAGTTGTGACTCATAGAGTCAGTCATTTAACATCACTTGCAACACATCCAGAGAGAGGATTACAAAAAATGAACAAAAAAGAGAAATTTACCATTAAGCAGATTCTGATGCTGATCACCAACATTCGGAGATTTAAAAAAAAACTTTTTTCTCTCTTGAAGAAATTAAGTATCTGGTTTGATTCACACACTAATTTACTTTTCCAGAGATAAGACTAGTCAGTAAATTGTGACGAGTATGATTTAGGAACAACAATGCTATTCCACTAAAAACAATCAAACACTTTGATAGTAAAAGTGTACTTCAGAACAGTTAAAACATTGAAAGGATTGAAGATGTAATCACAATTTTTTCTTAAATCTAGCCCAGCGCATGGCCAGTTAACATGCTGTCTCGAAGAGGTGGAACTTTTCATTAAGGCAATTTTTACACATAGTCTGAATTTAACTTGGAGGATGGGTTTCTGAAGAATACCTGGGAAGAGAGGCAATGCTAAGAGTTGCAGTAAAAGGCTGAATAATTATTTTGCATTGGGCAGTGGCAGCATGCGTATCATCCTTGGTTCCTAAGACAAACATTCAACATCCTCTATGATTGCCATAAAATTGGAACTTCCCCACAACCCAACGATTGACGACGCCCTTCTCTCCATCCTCCATCTATCCTATTGTTCCCCCTGGGCTCCAACCACAAAGTCCTCCAGTTATTGTCCTAACTATAACTCGATTATAGGCAAATCCCCTTCTGATCTTGACCATCTTTTTGCACTTCTCTCCCAGTTGATTGAGGCCAACCATCAGGCCACATATGCAGAGTCAGAGTCAGAGTCATTGGTCAGTTTCTTATTTTATTTGACTAATTGTACAGAATTGGAAGAAAGACATTATTTAATATAACTCTGGCACTTACCCTGACTCTTTACTTTCTCTCCGCACCTTCCATGCACCCAATTACTACTGGGATGGGTGGTTATGGAGCCTATCCTTACTCAAGTATATTGTGAAAGGTTGATCTTTAACAGAGGAGGGAAAAAATTAAATGTACCGAGTTTGTATCCAAAAAGTTTGTATCTAAAAGGTCCGGACTCAAAACATCACTTATCCATAATTTCCGGAGATGCTGCCTGACCTGCTGAGGTACTCGAGTGTTTTGAGTCTATCTTTTGTATCCACAAAAGTGTGTGTGATGTTTTACCTTTACAATATTTGGAGATAGTGTGACTACCTCATTTCACCAACATCTAAAGCACCAAACGTACCAAATACCACCTTTGTCGAATGCTGGTGATTATTGCCAAAGAGCAGCACAGTGGCGTAGAAGTAGAGTTGCTGCCTTGCAGCGCCAGACACTCGCGTTCAATCCTGACTGTTGATGCTGTCTGTGTGGAGTTTGTACGTTCTCCTGTGACTGTGTGGATTTTCTCCAGGTGCTCCCATTTCCTCACATACTCCAAAGACATACAGGTTTGTTGGTTAATAGGCTTTAATTTTTTTTAAATTGTAAATTGTCCCAAGTATGTAGGATAGTGATTAGTGTACGGGGGGATCGCTGGTTGGCGTGGACTCAATGAGCCAAAGGGCCTGTTTCCATGCTGTATCTCTAAAGTCTAAAGCATGAGGGGAAAAGTCATACTGCCTTTAAATATTTCCTAACGTTGACATGAATTATCCTGAATGAAAAGTTAATTTCCATCAAATAATTCTTCACATTCATCTTTTGAATTTACACCATATTTGGGATGGTATTTGATGTATTAAGATAAGTGAAACCAAACCAGTATGAAAGCAGCAGGAAGTTCAGGACTTTATTTTGGGGATACGTTGCATGACAATACCTTGAAATCACCATTCTCCTTTTGTTCTTATTTCACACTTAAAGCGATCAAACAATCCAAATCCTAAAGCCTCCAGGTAGGTGAGGTTTACTCTTTGTTGTGTAAAATTTCACACCATGTAAAGAAGATTGGACAAGACACTAATAAGCAGAACAAACTAACAATTTATTTTTATGCAAGATTTGTGTAATGAAACGTTGTAA
The DNA here is from genome assembly GCF_010909765.2 of Amblyraja radiata. Lineage (NCBI taxonomy): Eukaryota > Metazoa > Chordata > Chondrichthyes > Rajiformes > Rajidae > Amblyraja > Amblyraja radiata. The sequence continues at coordinate 39,009,372 of NC_045969.1, read as the reverse complement.
CAATCTCAGCACCGAGATGTTCAACTACTGTCCTTTTACAAGGTTAAGCAGTTTTAGACAATGTTATTTTCAGTCTAGTTCTTGTTTGTATCATTACAGAAGCCGGATCTTGAAAAATATTTGATCTACTCTCTCTGGTTTACCACACCTGGAAGTTAATCCATAGTTAAAATAGATCAGTCTTGTAACTGACTTCAGTGCAATCAACTCTCATTCTTATAAACTCCCAGGGACTATTAATATTGTCTTTTTATCAAGCTCCATTTTATGGAGTTGTCAGCTTTTCTCCAAATTGCAGAATGGTAATCTCCCAGGACCAAATGGGGAGCTTGTTATAATAAAAGGTGTGCAATAACGGGATTTATGTGAGCTGATTCCACTGTAAGCCAAGAAATTATGTTGTTCACCATGTATTCCATCCTGAAGGAAGAAGGAAAACAGTTACTTAGCAATTTACATTCTTGGGATCTCCTAAAGTTTTGTTTTGCACATGTAGATTCATAAAAGAGATGGATCAGTTACCAGGAAAGGTTTAACTCATTTTATAGCCGAGGATGAACTTCAATTGAACGAGTTTGGTTTCAAGTTTGTTTGCAAAAGGAGAAGATGACATTGTTCAAGCCCATTAAAAAACTTTACTATTGATCAGCAAATTGGGCACAGAATTGTTATCAAATATTGTTATTTTTGAATCTGTGCCAGTATAAACAATATGAAACCCTTGGAGAATATGGCTGAAAGGGAAATAAAAAGTGAGCAGTCATTAAAAAGAAAGAATGAGAGAGCATCTGGAAATGGGCTCGCTCTTTATTGATCTGTAACATGATGAAAGGAGCTCAATTAAAAAAAAAATATGGCACAGATGGTTTCATGGCATCAAGTGCTTTGTGAAATAGACAAGTAGCTTCCCCCTTTATGATGCAGGATAGCTGCAAAACAAAGCAACTGAGTTACACACATTCTAGTCTGGTCCCAGACTTATAATGTGGCAACTGACCATCTGGAAAGGCAATAGTTTAATTGCCAAAGCAGATACTTCAACATGACCTGTGGTCAAAAGGTCCATCTCCCCAGCAATGGTTGGCACAGGTGCAACAGGCGCAATAGGACTGGTGCTGGGGATGGTGGGTTTGCCATGTGAGGAGAGATTGGATAGACCATATGTGTAGGAGGGAACTGGTTTATACCAAAGATAGACAGAAAGTGCTGGAGCAACTCAGCGGCTCAGGCAGAAACCCTGGAGAAAAGGTAAAGATGACATTTTGAGTCAGAACCCTTCTTCAGGATAGAGGGAGGGGAACTGGAGAGAGGAACCTATCTTCAGAACCTATATTTGTGTCTTTTTTTGGATAGACCATGCCTGGGTTTAGAGGAATGAGCGGCAATCTCAATGAAACAGACATATTGTGCAGGGTTCGATAGGCTGGAGTAGTCTCTTGCCCAGAGTAGGGTAATCAAGAACCATAGGAATTCGTTTTAAGGTGTGGAGGGAAAGATTCAATTGGAACCTGAGGAGTAACTTTTTCACACAAAGGGTGGTAGGTGTATGGAATGAGCTGCTGGAGGAGGTTGTTAAAGCAGGTACTATCGCAATGTTTAAGAAACATTTAGACAGGCACATGGATAGGACAGATATCGAGGGATATGGGCCAAAAGCAGGCAGGTGGGACTTGTGCAGATAGGGCATGTTGATCAGTGTGGGCAAATGGGGCCATGCTCTATGATTCTATGGCTAGGTATAAGGGAGTGTGTTTCCCATTGCTGAGGAGTTTGGAATTTAACCACCACGGGCTCCAGTCCGTTTAAAAAGTATGTTTTGGAGGTTTCTTAGTATTTTTATGTGGGGGAGAGTAAGGGGGAAACCTTTCTCAGTCACTTCCTGGCGAGGATGCGACTATTCTCCGAGTCGCGTCTTGCCCCCCCCCCCCCCCCCCCCTACCATCTGGATTGGCATAGCCTTTCCTGCCGGAGACCGACCAGAGCTTCAGCGGCGGCGCAGCACTGATTTACCATCGCGGAGCGGGCGATACCTTACCGGGGATCGCTTGTTGAAGCTCCGGAGTGTTATCATCGTGGAGCTGTGTTTGCGGAGCTTCCAGCCGCGGGCGGCGCTGACTTCAACATCGAGGAGTCCTGGTGTTCCCTTTGCCGAGGGCCGTCAGTGTTGAAACTCCGCCCAGCTCGGCCTGTGGACTTCGGGAGCCGCGGTCTCCGGTAAGAAGTGGCCGATTCGGAAACTCCAAGCCACTGAGAATGTTCTTCGGTTCCGATGTCGGAGTTCCGGCGAGAGGGCCTGAACATCGGGCCGCCTGTAGCAGCGACTGCAGAGGGCTCGGGAGGCCCCGACCATGGGTGAACAAAGAGGAAGATGACGTCACTTTATTGCCTTCCCTCACAGTGGAAAACGCTGATTCTGCTGTGTGGGGATGTTTATGTTAAATTCTATCGTGTGTTGTGTTTTTTTTTTATTCGTATGGCTGTGTGGTAACCCAAATTTCACTGTACCAATTGGTGCATGTGACAATAAATGTAAACTTGAAACTTGAAACTTGGGATCAGTGTCTCACAATAAGAATTAGGCCTTTGAAGGAAAATATTTCACCCAAAAGGTGATAAATCTTCGGAATTCTACATGGAAGGGGTCTGAAGGCAGAGTCATTGAGTTTGTTCAAAACTGAGAGTAGGGGAATTCAGAGATATGGGGACGGGTGCAGGACAATGGCATTGAAATTAAAGATCAGCCTTGATTTTGATAAATGGGGGAAAAGGACTCGAAAGTTCAGAAAGGAAAGATGCAAAGTGCTAGTGTGACTCGACGAATCAGGCAGCATCTCTGGAGAACACAGGAAGGTGACATTTTGGGACCCTTTATCAGACTGATTGTGCGGAGTGGGGAGGACAAAGTGTGACAGGTCGTAGGAAGAATGTAGGGGCAGGACAAAGCATGGCAGATCATAGGGGAACACAGGCGAGGGTGGTGGGGTTAAAGGCAGATGCTTGTATAAAGTCCCGAGATGAACACTCAACCAAGATGTCAGACAAAAGGATTAGAGGGTTGTGGATTGTGTAGCTAGAGGATTGACGAGGTGGAAATTATTCAGGAATGCGTACAAAAGGTCAACTACTGCTCCTATCTCCTTTGTTCTTGAATGAAATACTGTTGGCTACAAAGTGTTGTCTCCTGGGACATGAAAAACCTTGCTCTTTGTTCACTTCTCTCTCAGCTTACTCTTTTCATTGATTTTTTTTTTGCCACCACATGGTCCTGGTTGTTGTGTAATGTGAGCCACTTCTGAGATGCTGTTTAAAGTGTAAAGATTTCAAGATACCTTTGAAACTAACTTGGAAGCTAGGTCAATCCCCTCATAAGTTGCTGAGGGTTCCGAACACCCCCCCCCCCCCCCCCCCCCCTCCCCCCTCCCACCCTACCCAATATCTTCCTTCTGTAGAAATGCCCAAGCAATGAAGATGTTTGTATTTGACCTACTGGACTTGACATTACAATACATTACTTCAACTAAATACAAGGAACTCCTGCCTGGATCAGTTCCTGTGGACTTGAGGGTAGCCAATGTAACTCCACTTTTTAAGAAAGGAGGGAGAGAGAAAACAGGGAATTATAGAATCGGTAGTGGGCAAGATGCTGCAGTCGATTATGAAAGATGTAATAATTGGAAAACAGTGACGGGATTGGTCAAAGTCGGCATGGATTTATAAAGGGGAAATCATGCTTGACTAATCCTTTGTAATTTTTTGAGGATGTAACTGGTAGAATGGATAAGGGAGAGTCAGTGAATGTGGTGACAATGTCCCACATTAGAGATTAGTGTACAAAATTAGAGCACATGGTATTGGGGGTAGGGTATTGACATGGATAGAGAACTGGTTGGCAGACAGGAAGCAAAGCGTAGGAATTAAAGGGTCCTTTTCAGAATGGCAGGCAGTGACTAGTGGGGTGTTGCATGGCTCGGTGCTGGGACCCCAGTTGTTTACAATATATATTGACGATTTAGACAAGGGAATTAAATGTATCATCTCTAAATTTGCAGATGACGCAAAGATGGGTGGCAGTGTGAGCAGTGAGGAGGATGCTATGAGGCTGCAGGGTGACTTGGATAGGTTGGGTGAGTGGGCAGAAGCATGGCAGATGCAGTATAATGTGGATATATGTGAGGTTATCCACTTTGGTGGCAAGAACAGGAAGGCAGATTATTACCTGAATGGTGGCCGATTAGGAAAAGGGGAGATACAACGAGACCTGATCCTACTACATCAGTCACTAAAAGTACGCATGCAGGTACAGCAGGCAGTGAAGAAAGCCAATGGCATTTTGGCCTTCATTGCAAGGATTTGAGTTTAGGAGCAAGGAGGTCCTAAACTCTAACCTACTGTGCAATCAAGGTCTTCACTCTTACAACTATTTAATTGACTGAAGTTGGAACAGACCAATATCTTAGTGGGCAAGTTTAGCACCATTACAACTTGTAATTTGAAACAGCAACTCTTCAGAGTCTAGTTTACAAATTGAAGTTCACATCCATAAACAAAACAATGCCAGATGTGACCTTTAGCACAGCATGTAGTGCCTGTTGTATTATAAATTGTTTTTTGCGCATTGATTTGCCAAAATTATAATGTCTCAGCACCCAAAATGTCAGAATTAAATTGTTTAAAAGAATCATGTGTATTTTGCAGTTGGTTTGTCAGCCCATTTTTGGTATTTTTGTTGTTCATTATCATTCACAACACCTGTACAAGTGTTAATAGCAAATCCCCTGAGTGATTTAGCCTCTGTGTTACTCAGCTTCTTGTCAGCTTCTGCTTATAAATTCCAACCAGAGCTGGTTGCAGAGCCAACATCTCTCACATTTATATTTCTTTGGGGGCTTTGTTGGGGACATGCCTAAGCCAATGTATTGGGAAATAGAACATTATAGCAACAAAACAGGCCCTTTGGGCCCATAATGCTTGTGTCAAACATGATGCCAAGTTAAACTAATCTCCTCTACTTGCCTGTGATCCTTCAAGATATCCTGATATCTTAAATTTTCCGCATATTCACGTGCATATCTGAAAGCAAAAATGTAAAATATATTTCCCACTTCAAAGAATAGCAGAGGCACATCATCCTTGACGTTACTATATGTATTAACATAACTTAGTTTCAAAATACAGCATGGAAACAGGCTATTTGACACACCAAGTCCGCGCCAACCAACAAAGACCCATACACTAGTTCTATGTCATCCTGACAAACCTGCATTTCTTTGGAACATGGTCGGAAACCCATTACCCAGAGAAACTCAGTACCCAGAGAAAAGTCGTTGTCACAGGGAGAACGTATAAACTCCACACAGACAGCACCCGTAGTGAAGATCGTACCCGGGTCTCTGTTGCTGTAAGGCATCAATTCTACTGCTGCCACCACATTGCCATCCATGTATTATGGTCACATTGTTTGGAATGTTGACAATAATAGTACTTTGGATCATATGTGAACCAAATATTGGGAATTGTTCGAATTGCATTTAAAAAAGAAATAAAACATAGATTTGCAATGCAATTGTGGGATGTTTGTGCCACAGCTACCAAACCTCAATTTATTGATTCATTTTGCATGCACCATTAAGCAATTAACATCTATTAAACCACACAAAGCGATTCAGTTTGGTTGTTGCATATGCAATACCAGCAGGGACAAAGCTAGCTTCAATCAAATTAATTAGGAAGAAAAGTTATGCAAAACAAAGATAATGGATGGAACAGCCATAATGGATCAACTGCACTGATAAAAATGGAGATAAAGCAAAGTACATTTCTGCCAACGAGCCTGCCAGATGCCCACTGTTGGGCCGTCATAAACAGCCAGTAATGCTGTTAGTGAGGAAGGAATGGGAGAAACATTAAGCCAGTGGAGCAGGGCTAACTTGAATAATCTTGACAGGTTTACTGTGGCCAGGATCCCAGCATGGCAAAATTGTGAGATTTGTAACCTTCATTTTTGAGTTTGCAGTTGCAACCATCAGGTTATTAAACACTACAACTTCCAAATTTGCTCCAAACTACATAGACTTGAGGGCATTATTTTTGTCTTTGCCCTATTATTGTTTGTTTGTATATATATATATATATATATATATATATATAATATACCTATAATCTATATATAAAATGTATAGATTTAATATATTTATAACATTTATATAACATATATAAAACATTTATAAAACATATATAGACAATAGACAATAGGTGCAGGAGTAGGCCATTCGGACCTTCAAGTCAGCACCACCATTCAATGTGATCTTGGCTGATCATCCCCAATCAGTACCCCGTTCCTGCCTTCTCCCCATATCCCCTGACTACGCTATCTTTAAGCGCCCTATCTAGCTCTCTCTTGAAAGTATCCACAGAACCGGCCTCCACTGCCCACTGAGTCCAAACCCTTAACAATCTTATGTGTTTCAATAAAATACCCTCTCATCCTTCTAAACTCCAGAGTATACAAGCCCAGCCGCTCCATTCTCTCAACATATGACAAGCGCGCCATCCCGGCAATTAACCTTGTAAACCTACGCTACAATCCCTCAATAGCAAGAATGTCCCTCAAATTAGGGGACCAAAACTGCACACAATACTCCTGGTGTGGTCTCACTAGGGCTCTGTACAACTGCAGAAGGACCTCTTTGCTCCTATATTCGATTCCTCTTGTTAACGACACGCTTTCTTCACTGCCTGCTGTACCTGCATGCTTACTTTTATTGGCTGATGAACAAGGACCCCCAGATCCCGTTGTACTTCCCCTTTCCCAACTATAAAACACACCGACACACACACATAGACACACGCACACACACACACGCACGCATGCACACACACACACAAGTATATATGTATATACAATCACTATTGTACAATCACTATTGTGTCATTAATACATAAAGTGAAGTGTTGCAGTTCCAGTACAGATCAATATTTTTTTCCCCAAGCCCCACTATTTTTGTAGTCCTTGATGCATTATTTTTGCATCATACATTATCTGTGCAATATGGGACATTTCTGGAAATAATTCTGGAAAATTTCCCTGTGCCTTAAATGCTCCACTTTCATGCAAAATATGTTACTCAATATCATTATCTACATTATTATAAAATAAGAATGACCATCATTTTGAAAGGAACTTATATTATCTGAATTGCAATTGGGAGCAATAGCAGTTTAAGGCGATGTATGCGTATCAGTTAAAAATATCATACAATTCATGAGCTTTCTTGCCCAAGATGGGTTGTTTTCTTGTCACGAATGTGCTGCAAATGTGCCAACGCAAACTATTTTGTGTGAAATGCATTTTCACAATGGTCTGTTAAGCAATAACTGCATGGAGTGAATTATCTGCCTAATTGACGGACTGGGCTATATTTCAAAATAGGCACTTAAAAAGAAATCAATTCTTGGCAGGATCACTGTCAAGACTTGAAAGACAAATATCCTTCAATAGAATGATTCGTCGTCAACTACATGACGTGTGGTCTAAAACTTTCTTTAGCATTGTCTACAGTTTAAGGCTATGGTATAATGGCAAATATTTCTATGTGTCCCATTTGAAGTATATATGTCTTTCAATTCTTGACAGTGATCCTGTCAAGAATTTACTTATTTTTAAGTACTTTAGCGTACATTTTTGCACACAGATATTTCAGTGTATCACATCCTCATAGCCTCAGCCATTAGAAAGAATATGAGGAGGAATTTCTTTAGTCAGAGGCAGGTGAATCTGTTGAATTCATTGTCACATAAGGCTGTGGAGGCCAAGTCAATGGATATTTTTAATGTGGCGATTGATACGTTCTTCATTCTTAAGGGTGTCATGGGTTATAGGGAGCAGGCAGGAACATGGGGTTGAGTGGGAAAGATAGACGAGCCATGATTTAATGGCAGAATAGACTTGATGAGCCGAATGATCCAATTCTGTTCCTTCAATTTATGAATTTATGAACATCCTGCAGAGTAAATAATCTGACCTATTCAATCTATTCCCAATTTGTTGCAATTTATTTAGAGTCATAGAGTCATGGAGTGATACAGTGTGGAAACAGGCCCTTCAGCCCAACTTGGCCACACTGGCTATCATGTCCCAGCTACACTAGTCCCATCTGCCTGCACTTGGTTCATATCCCTCCAAAATTGTCCTATCCATGCACCTCTAGAACTATTTCTTAAATGTTGGGATAATCCCAGCCGCAACTAACTCCTCTTACAGCTTGTTCAATACACTCACCGCCCTTTGTGTGGAAAAAGTCCTCTGGTCCTCGATCCCCCTGCTCTGGGCAAGAGATTCTGTGCATTTACTCGATCTATTCCTCTCATGATTGTATAAATATCAATAAGATCACCCCTCATCCTCCCCGTGCTCCCGGTAATAGAGACCCAGCCTACTCAAACTCTCCTGATAGCTCAGACACTATAGTCATGACAACATCCTTGTAAATCTTCTCTGAACCCTTTCACGCTTGACAATATCTTTCCTATAACATGGTGCCCAGAACTGAACACAATACTCTAAATGCGGTCTCACCAACGTCTTAGAGAATGTCTTATTTTTTGCTGTGATGCAGAGAATGGTGTTCAGAATGACAACACAGCCCTTTCCCACCAGCTGATTAATCTGTCTCAGTCACATTAAGCTAATGTATCTGCACTGACCTCAATGGAACAGTGACAACACTTTTATCAATTGACAGAATACTTTGAAACACTAATTACTTGGCCTTAAATAAACACATTTAAAACTGGAAATTGTTTAAAATATTGCAATTGTACAATAAAACTCTTGCCATACCACGTACTATTGTCAGTCCTGTTAGTATGCTTCTTAAAATTGTTGTACACTTAAAATAATTTAAAATGTTAGGAGATTTATCCTTAACTGTAGTAACTATAGTAAAATTCCAATGATCTGTTATCCAACTTCAGAAATCCCAAAGGTTCAGTGTCTGGCTCACCCTTTGGTAGATTAAATTCTCATTGCAGACCTACTAAACATAGGTTGGCGCAGCTTTTCAGGCACATTGGATGCAACAACAGATATACAATAAATCATCAGTTATTATAAATAAACTAAACTGTGATGGAGCAAAAGCAAAAGTATGAAGGGCAACCGTAGTAGTGTAAAGTCTTCAGTGGTTCCATGCTGAGGTAGGTTGTGGTTTGGCTTGTCCACTAATGGTTGATGCGCAGAAGCTATTCTTGAACCTAGATTAATAGTTCTCAGGCTCCTGTACCACTGTACTCCTGTCCAGGCTCCTGCACCCTGATGGTAGCATTAAGAAGAGGCTAGGGCCCAGTTGATGGAGATCCTGTCGTCTTGAGGTAGCACCTCATACAGATGCTTTCAATAGTGGGGAGGTCTGTGCCTGTGATGGATTGGGCTGCAGCCACCACTCTCTGTTGTCTCTTGCATTCCTGTGTGTTGAAATTGCCGTAACAGGTCACAACACAAGTTGCCAGGAAACGTTCTACAATGCATCAGTAGAGTTTATTGGTGCATTCCGGATTTTTTTAAATTTCCTTGAAAATAGAGGCATTGGTACACCTGCTTCATACTTCCATGATTATGCTGAACCCAGGACACATCATTTGAGATGTTAATACCCAGGAATTTGAAGATGCTAACTTTCCACCAATGAAAACTGGAATGTGATAGTGATAGAGCTGGGAAACAGGCCCTTCGACCCAACTTGCCCAAACCGACCAACATATTACATTTACACTAGTCCCACCTGCCTGCATTTGGTCTATATCCCTCTAAATCGGGCCTATTCATGTACCTGTCTAAATGTTTTCTTGAATGTTGTGATAGTACCTGCCTCAACTATCTCCTCCGGCAGCTCGTTCCATACATTTAGGAGATGTGTGAAAAAGTTATTCCCCAGATTCTTATTAAATCTTTCATCCTCATCTTAAATTGATGTCTTCTGGTCCTCGATTTCATTACTCTTGGCAAGAGATTCTGTACATGTATAGATGATCTCCTGCCTTCCCTTTCCTGAAGTAATTGATATGTTCCTTGGTTTAAATGACGTTGAGTGAGAGGTTTTAGTTGTAGGTCGTGGAATGAACATGGATAGAACCGTGGAACCATGTGTAATATCTCTCTGCTACATGCTGACTTAGCATACCCGCTCGTCCCCCGCCCCTGATTCCACCATCATCAGCAATTATGGAAATGGCGTTGGGGTTGTGCTTAGCCATACAATTGTGGCAGTAAAAAATGTAAAGCTGGGGGCGCTGCATGCAGCCTTGAGTTGCATCTGTGTGGATGGTCAGTGAGGTGGAGATGTTACCAACCTGCACTGATTGAGGGCTGCCAGTGAAGAAGTCAATGATCCAGTTGCAAATGGATGCACGGTAACCCATGAGGGGTTCATTGTGTTCAATGCCACGATGTATTCGATCAACAGTAGCCGTATGTTTGTGTTCCTGTTATCCACATGGTCCAGGTCAGAGTGGAGACCCAGTGAGATGGTATCTGCTTTTGTTGACCTGTTGTGCGGATAGGCAAAATGAACCTCACCCAGTTAATTTCTGAGCCAGAAGTCTGATTTACTACTGTTTGTGCATTTTCATTCAGAATATCATTGAGAACCAACTCATGCCGGAGATGTTTTTACCCAAATTTCTTTTGAAGGTTGGGTTGAACTTGGCATCAGTGAATGAATACATCTCTTGCTGTACAGATTGGAAAGCAGGTTCTTTGATACAACAGTTGTAGGTCAGGGCTGGGAGTGATTGCATTCATATTATTTGTGGCTTATAGACTGTTGCACTTAGCTCAATGTGGCAAGGGCTGTCTAAAATATATCCCTGAGGATTTATGTAACATCATGCCCAACCTACCTGCATGCAGCAAATCCAGTGTTTTGAAAAGAGAGCTGCTTTTTGTCTTTCACCAAAATCTTGTTTAGAACTGAAATGTAATAGACACAACTTGAGACACCATTATCAGGAGCTCATCCAAATATATCTTTATCAGCATATTGCTTAGATTTGGCTAGAATCATCTGTGTGAAATATGTCCAAAAAAGCAACATGTTATAGGGACATTCTGAATACTGTGAACTATGACACAACTGTAAAACCTTCTTGTGTAGAAAGGAACTGTAGATGCTGCTTTATACCAAAGATAGACACAAAGTGCTGGAGTAACTTAGCAGGTCAGGCAGCATCTCTGGAGAAAAAGGATGGGTGATGTTTCGGATCGGGACCCTTCTTCAGACCCAAAATGCCACCCTTCCTTTTTCCCCAGAAATGCTGCCTGACCGGCTGAGTTACTCTAGCACTTTGGTATAAACCATCATCTGCAGTTCTTTGTTTCTACATTTGCTATGCTGGGAGTTGACTTGGCCATCTGACATGTGGTCCTGAAGTTAGTTTACCATATGTCTCACTGAAATATGCCAGGCTCAACCTCCACTGAAACATGGCATTGATGGCATAAAAACCAGCTCGCAGCTATCCTTGGGGAGCTTGGGGAGAAAAATAAAAGCAGTTAAGTCATGAAAAAACACAGAGTGCTGGAGCAACTCAGCGGGTCAGGCAGCATCTCTAGAGAACATGGATAGGTGACGTCTTGGTTCAGGACCCTTCTTCAAACTGTTTAATTCAGTCTGAAGAAGAGACCTGACGTGAAACGTCACCTATCCATGTTGTTCCGTGATGCTGCCTTGAGCTCCTCTGAGTTACTCCAGCACTTTGTGTCCTTTTTTTGTAAAACTGCATTTGCAGTTCATTGTTTCCACAATCAGCAGTTAAATCATGGTTACTTGAAAACCTGGGCAAAGAAAATATAAATATAAATTTGCCTTCTTTACTGACTCCCGTAGTGGGTGCTGCCTGGGTACCATGTCTGTGCTGAAGTCTATATTAGTCTTAATAAAACTATATTGAACATGATGTTTATCTGTGAAATTGAGTTGCAATGGAAAGTCAAAGGGTGCCCTTTTAGAAAGGATGTGAGGAGGAACTTTTTTAGTCAGAGGATAGTTAATCTGTGGAACTCATTGCCACAGAGGGCCGTGGAGGCCAAGTCAGTGTATTTTTTAAGGCAGAGATAGACAAATTCTTGATTAGAATGGGTTTTCAAGGGTTATGGGGAGAAGGCAGGAAATGGGATTAGGGTGCAGAGATCAGCCAAGATTGAATGACAGAGTAGACTCAATGGGCCGAATGGGCTAATTCTACTCCTCTAACGTGAACTTGTGAACTTCCAATTCATCCAGTAAATTGTAAATGGGTTAGTCTGACAATTTTATCTTTGATGTTATCATTTAAAAGGAAGGTGATCTGGGATAAGAAAGAAGCGATTCCCTTATGAAATCAAGAAGAAATCAAGAAGAAGGGAAGTATTTGAAATAAAAAAGATAGTTTTCTTCTGAATGGATGCCAGGAATATGTAGAGAATCATGAACTATAAATTGTATGAATTATAAATCGGGAGCAGGGGAGCCAATCTGATCCCTCGAGCTTGTTCTGCTAGTTATTAATATCATGGCTTATCTGACTTACTTCAACTTTGCATTACTGTCTACCCACACTAACCTTCCACTACTTACTTAACATGTATCTATCATTGTCTGCTTTAAGGTTATTCAAATATTGCTCCCACTGCCTTTGAGGAAAATAGTTCATAAGACTTTTATCTCTCTGAGTGAAAACAGAATTACCTAATTTCTGTCTTAAATGGCTGACCTATTCACTGAGGGATCAAACAGTGATCCCTTAGTTCCCACAAGAAGAAACCTTCTCTCCACATCCACGTAACCCCCTCAGGATTTTATATGATTCAATCAACTCCACACTCCTCTAAGCTTCTGTGGATAAAAGCTTTTCCATCCTTTCCTCCATTCCAGGTATTAATCCAGCAAATATTCTTTGATATTAGCATCATGCCTTAATCAGGAAACCAATACATGTACTCTGTACTCCAGGTGCTATATCTTGTATAACTGAAGCATAACTTGCATACTACTGTTTTTTAAGAAACCAATTGTACATTGAACACAGAACAGTACATCACAGAAACTGGCTCTTCGGCCCACCATGTGTGTGCTGAACATAATACCAAGATAAAATAATAATCTCAGTCTGCATGTGATCCATATCCCTGCATCAAAAAGCCTCTTAAATGCCACTACCATATCTGCCTCCACTATTACCCCTGGCAATGGGTTCCAGTGTACCTGCTAGCCCCTGTGTGTAAAATAAAACATGCTCCACACATGTCCTATAAACTTTGACCCTCGCATCTTAAAGCTATACCCTCTTTGATATTTCTAGCCGTGGAAAAAGGTTCTGACTGTTTTGCCTTCCCAATTATTTGCAGTTTCCTCATATTTGCCATTTGGGAATCTTACAGTCAGACACCTTTCAAATAGTTTTGTTAATTTTGCTCCTGCTTAATTCGTGAAAAGAAAAATGTAAAGAATTCAAAATGTTGGATGCGAAAAGTTTGCTAGTGCCTCACACTTCACGTGCCTATCACATGCCTATCTAAAAGCATCTGAAACACCACTATCATATCTGCTTCTGCCACCAACTCGGCAGCGCGTTCCCAGCACCCTCCACCCTAAAAAAATAATTGCTCCACACATCGCCATTTAACTGGAGGGTACCAGGAATGAACTGCGGGGGGTGATGGTGGAAGCAGATACGATAGTGGTGTTTCTAGAGTTGAGAACCAGAGGGGACAGCCTCAGAATAAAAGGACGTTCTAGAATGGAGATGAGGAGGAATTTATTGAGCCAGAGGCTAGTGAATCTGTGGAATAAATTGCCACAGACATTGGCGGAGGCCACGACATTGATTTTTTTTTGAACGGTGATTGATAGGTTCTTGATTAGTAAGGACATCAAAGATTACGAGGAAAAGGCATTGGAATGGGGTTCAAAGGGAAAAATGGACAACCATGATTGAATGGTGGAATAGACTCAATGGATTTGATGGCCTAATTCTACTCCTGTATCTTATGGCCTTATGCCTCTTATTTGACCACATAACATTTTCTTACATTTTAGCCATGATTTACCTGAAAAATAAGAGTACCTGAGCAAGGCATGGGATCAGTGAAAGTTTGTTTTCTATCACATTGATCAGCAGTGACCATAAAATCAGAAACCTTTCTCATCATAGAACATATAATTTTGGTGATACAGTATGGGAATAGGCGTTTGGCCCACCGAGTCTGTGCTGACCAGCGATCACCTCGTGCACCAGCACTATCCTACACACAAGGGAACATTTTACATTTTTACCGAAGCCAATTAACCTACAAACCTGCACGTTTTTGGAGTGTGGGAGGAAACCGAGCACCTGGAGAAAACCCACGCAGGTTACGGGGAGAACGCAAAACTCCTGTACAGACAGCACCCGTAGTGAGGATCAAACCCAGGGCTCTGGGGGACGTAATAAAAGAGCATCTCTACCGGTGCACCACCACCGTGACACCATAGTGTCATACAGTGAAACAGAACTTTCGGCCCAACCTGTGCACACCGACCAACATGTCCCATCTACACTACTACTACCTGCCTGCGTTTGGCCCATATCCCTCTTGATCTGTCCTATCCATGTACATGCCTAAATGGTTCTTAAATGTTGCAATAGTCCCTGTCTCAACTACCTCCTCTAGCAGCTCGTTCCATACACCCACCACCCTCTGTGTGAAAACATTGACTCTTAAACGTAACTTTAATATGCATTTTTATTTTTGTCTGATATGCTCCTGAAAACGTGTGCAAATATTCTGTTTCCAGTCCATTAACTGGGTTCATGTTCCTTCAACGTTGGTTCGTTGGTTCTGTTGCCAGCAGATGCAGCTGTATCACCTGCCCCTGCGTGAAGCCAATGGCAGCTGTCTAATCCACTGACCTGAATATTAGCTGATGTGAGCACTTCCTAAACACCTTCACAATGCTGCATAGCCCACCTCTGCTCTTGTCCCTCTATCATTACAATAGGGAAAGCACTTAAGTGACTAACTAACTAACTCCCGTGAGTATTGATTTTTTTTTTGTCATTAGTCTGTGTTAATGAGCACAGAACCAAGGAGTGGGACCACAGCTGGATTGTGCCAACTGTCAATTATCTTATTTTCACCAGCATAAATCTTAACACAAATGAGGAACGAGCCCTTTGTCACTGTTCCCTGCTTCATAAGTTGATCTGAATATCCCATCTGAATTTCAGATGGTACAAGGCAATTGGAAGCTTTTTGAAGCTTGGTGTCATTATTGGGCATAAAGCTATTTTCTGAATGAAAAGGAACTGAGGATTAAATGATGGGCCAAATTCAAACTAGTTAGCACGCAATAAAAGCTTTTCACTGTACTTCAGTGCACCTGACAATAAACTAAACTAAACTAGTCTATTAAAATTAAGAATATACTTTTTGTTTGCCGAACAAATACCTTCAGAATTCAACAAAATTAATCCATCTCTGAGTGAAATTTTGTAAGCAGGAAGTCATTATAACTAGACATTTTCTGCCAAAGTACAAGGAGGATGATTTTCATTTTTACTTTAAATATAACTTGACTGGATGATGATAATGATTCTTTATTTTTCAGAGTCCCTGTTGATCTCTCCTCCAAAATTAAGCTGCCCGATTTGTATGAATATTTCAAGAAGTAACAAAATGGCCTCAAAGATCTTGACAAATTATTGGGTATAAGGGATTTGCATCTGTCATTGGGAAAGTGCTGGAATCCATCATTGAGGAAGTAGTGTAAGGTCATTTAGGAAACCATAATGTGATTAAACAGAGGCAACATAGTTCTGTGCAAGGAGCAGGCGTGGAATAGTGGGAGACATGTGCGTGCACCAGGGTGGGAGGGGTAGGGGAAGATATCACATCAAATTGAAGAATTTGATGCCATGGGTTCATGCCATTGGGTTGCAAGCCACCCAAGCAGAAGGTGAGATGCTGTTCTTTCAGTTTGCATGTGGCAATGGAGGGGCCTCAGAGAGAAAGGTCAGTATGGAATGGGAAGATTCCAACTTTTCTGTGTTAGGTCTCCTCCATTGCCAAAGTGAGGCCACGTGTAAACTGGAGGAACAGCACCTTATATTCTGTTTTGGTAGCTTACTTAATGGTACTAACAATGAATTTTCCAATTTCAAGTTATTCTCCCCAATCTCCCTCTCTTTCCCTAGCCTTTCACCCCACCAGGGTACGCACTCCATTCCCCTGCTTTGTACACTCATTACCCCACTCCGTCCCACATTTCCATTTCATCTTCCCTCTTTCGCCTCCCGCCAGTCTCCTTCCTCCAGCTTTACTTTTCACTCCCCCTCTTTAATCCCATCGTCTCCTTTTCATCTCTAGCCGTTGTCACTCACTCACCCATCTGGCAACTCCCCTTTCCTCGCCTATATCCACCTCTCATTTGCCCAGCATAGTCCCACCCCCACGTCTCTTTTCCAGCTTTCTCTCCCCTACAAGCCTTTCTGAACAAGGGTCCTGACCCAAAATGTTAACCATTTCCCTTCACAGATGCTTCCTGACCCACTGAGCTCCTCCAGCACTTTGTGTTTTCCTTATGGTTCCAGCATCTGCAGTTCTTTGTGCCTCTAGGTCGACCTTGCAGCCATTGGAATTTAAAGAAATGAGATTTGACTTTACTGAAACAGAAAGTGGTCTGAAAGTGTTTGGTAAGATAGATGTTTCCCAAAGAGGGTTGGGGGAATTGGGCAGAACTCTGTAACTGGAGGACATGGCTTCAGAATAAGAGGTTGTCCATATGGAATAATTTCTCCTCTCTGTGGGTTTTGAATTTTTTGAATTTTCTATCCCAAGGAGCGGAAGAGACTCAATCATTGAATATATTCAAGAGGAAGATATATAATTACAGTCACAGGGAATAGGCAGGAAAATGATGATCAGATCAATTATGATCTTATTGAATGGTAGAGCAAGATCAAGTGCCCATTTGGCCTTGTTCTTGTGTTTCTTAGGTTCTTGGATATTTAAAGTTTAGTAGTGAGAACAGAGAGAGATGCAATTATCAGGTAGGCTCCACACTTCCTTTTCCCAATCTGAGCAATGTTACAAACTCTGGCATGAAAAAAATAACTTGTGGCTGCAATGAAAATTTCTGCTGTGCAGGAGACATTAACAGTGTCATTAGAAGTCTGAATGGATTTGCATCTCCCCCCCCCCCCAACTATGAAGTTTGAAAGACAGATTATCACTCAATTCTAAGTGTTCATCACTGAAAAAGAACACTTGCTCCATTTGATTAGTTCCTTTATGGCATTAGAAGTGCTGCAGCTGTACATATTATCCAGTAATAAAGTGCTGAAACTGTAGCTAAATATTCTTGTATTGTTCCTAACCAGATTTGCTGCTCAAAAACCACAACATTAAATGATTTAAGGCATTCATTGCATCCCTGTTCATAGATTCAGCACAATCCCTTTCATGACCGAAACAATGGCATCTAAATTCAATTTCCTCGAGAAATATAATACAGCGATCGTTGTTCTTTTTTCCACTGTTGCCAAGTGTACAATTGACACAAATGCGTAGCTCATCAAGTAGAAACTTAATTCCTTGTATTTCAATGCTTCAAATCTTGTAAAGATTTTTAACCTTGGAAAAACTAAGCTGTTCATGCGTATAATGATTGTTAGAATTAATTATGCTGATTAGTTAATTTGCACACAACATTAAGTTCATACAATATAGAATTCTCAATAAAACTCAAAACATTTAAATCACAGGCATGTGATATTTCATAAAGGTGAGTTAAATGGCACCTTTGTACAAATTAAGCATTCTTCTCCAATCCAATAAATATGCTTATATTACATTAGGCATCATATTTTCTCATCCACTTATAGCACAACTATTTGGTATTGAGCAGTACTAGTTCTGAAAGTTAACCATTGGTCTAATGTTAAGGAAGCTTATGATGAAGTACATTTTGTAAAGCATTTGGTCTGTATGAATCATACTGCAGTTTCACCAGATCAGTAGATTCTTTGTTTATATTGCATTCCTCATAAAAGTGAAGTACTGTGGCATGTATTGTAGCTTAGTAAATGTCACTGTAACATTGTGGATATTATGTTGCCTGTATTACAAAAGCATAGTGGTACAGCACCCATATTGAGATGGCTATTATCTCAAAATACATTTTGTGGAGTCCTCTCCATGGACTTATCTATTTGCATTATAAGAAGTAGACGACATGCAGTGAGTTCAAATTTATAATCTCATCTCAGTTCGCATGACATTTATATAAATAGCTTGAGCTATGTTCTTCCATAGCTCTTTAGGAGAGCTCCCCCTCCCCTCCCCCCACTCACCATCAACAACACCACAGTCACATCTGTGGAGTCATTTAAGTTCCTTGGAACCATCATCTCCAGGGACCTTAAATAGGAAGCCACCATCGACTCCACAGTCAAAAAGGCCCAACAAAGGATGTATTTCCTGCAGCAGCTGAGAAAACACAATCTGCCACAGGCAATGATGGTCCAGTTTTATACTGCCATCATAGAGTCTGTCCTCACCTTCTCCATCATGGTCTGGTTTGGCTCAGCCACCAAGCACGACATCCGGAGGCTGCAGCGCATTGTTCGAACAGCCGAGAAGGTTGTTGGCTGCAACCTTCCCCCCATCGATGAACTGTGCACTGCAAGGGCCAGTAAGGGAGCGGGTAAGATCCCTCTCACCTGGGCCCCAAACTGTTTGAAGCACTTCCCTCTGGAAGGCGACTCCGGACTGTAAAAGCCACCACAGTCAATCATAAAAACAGCCATACTCAACAACCAAAAGTCTGTAGCCTCCTTTTGCTCTGGTATTTAATTTAATTCTTCACATGTTTAAATTATAATGTTTTATTCTTAATTGTTTACTGTATATCATGTTGTTACTTGCGAGCAAAGCACCAAGGCAAATTCCTTGTATGTATACATACTTGGCTAATAAAATGCATTCAATTCAAATCAATTCATAGTATAATACAAGCTAAAGAACTCAGTTAATAGCAGCTCCCAACTAACCATTATTTTTCATATTTAACCATCAGAATAACAAGTGTTACGTCTAACATGTCTGAGCAGAGTTGTTAATACAAAACATAATGTGACAAACTTTCAAATTACATTTGCTTGTAATATTAATGATTTGAAGATCCCACTATTAATTAAAACAACTAAAACTGTTCAAATGTTTCGCCTCCAATTCAAAGCAAACAATGACGAAAACATGGAGCATCTCCATGGCTTCTCTCAAATCTCCAGTGAGATACTTTTGTGAAATCTAGTGACTGCTTAATGGGTAAAGATAGTTTGTATGTAGACAAAATAGTATTGCCTGTGTTATACTTCAACTGATTTTTTAAATTAAATCACTCTGGGGAAAACCGGGGAACATCCAAGAATGCACAAACTCCGTAGAGACAGCACCCATAGTCAGGATTGAATCCAGTTCTCTGGCCCTGTTAGGCAGTAATTCTACCCCTGCGCCGGTGTACCACCCTAAAATGAGTTTTAGTTTTCGAGATACAACGTGGAAACAGGCCCTTCAGCCCACCGAGTCCATTCCGACCAGCGATCAACCATACATTAGTTCTATTACAGGTGTATATAGGTGTACAGAGAGCATATTGATTGGTTGCGTCACGGCCAGGTTTGGCAACTTGAATGCCCAGGAATGATGAAGACTGCAAAAAGTTGTGAACACTGCCCAGTCCATCATGGGTTCTGACCTCCCCACCATCGAAGGGATTTACCGGAGTCGCTGCCTCAAAACGACAGCCACCATCGTCCTAGCCACATATTCATTTCACCCCTGTCATTGGGAACAAGGTACAGGAGCCTGAAAACTATAAAGTCCAGGTTCAGGTGTATATATATGTATACAGTATGTATGTATATATATATATGAGCATGTGTATAGATACACACACTGAACTTTTTTTTCTCGTTTATTATATTGGTCTTTACAGATGTTTACATATTCTGTTGTGCTGCTGCAAGTTAGAATTTCATCGTTCTATCTAGGACATATGAAAGGAAAACACTCTTGTTTCTATTCTAGACACTACAGATGCCAATGAACCTAAAAATCTGCTGTGAAACAAATTGGTGATAAATTCAGCTCGATGTTTAGTAGATATGCTTACCGGTACTTTGTTGTCCACAGAAAAATCTCTGAGAATCAGTTTATCGAGACAAAAAATCTGTAGATGCTGGAATCTTAAAACAAACACAAACTGCTGGAGACAATCTTGAGTAGTAGTCATCATTGGGTTATCGGTGGACTTTGATGAATGTTACTGTCGGACAATAACCTAGTCAAAAGGTTAAAGCAGTACTAGAGCAATGAAGGTAAATTCATTAATAAGAACGTAATGAATATTTGGAGAACATGGGTCTGGTGTAAAATGCAATTACAACTTGCTCCTGCCCTATATAATAAACAAATATTTGAATAGATTGTGGACTTCTATCAGAAGTTCAGATGATTATCAGATATTATTGAGCAAGGGGATTTGGGAAGGCTGTAATCTTGTAGGAAAGAAGCTTTGACCTCTCAGTTACTGTTTGCTTTGATTATGTTATATTCGTGCTCCTTTCACCTGAGCCACGTACACACTCCTTTCTCCCTCTGCACAATGACTTTTTCACTGTTTAGATAAAGCAAAGACAACAAAAAGTATATTACCAGAAATCCACTTCCCTCACACGCATGTTTACACATTGATGCACAGGCCATATTTATAAAATATGCTTAATAAAATTCATATTTCAAAAGTCAGGCAAAGGTAGGCAGTGTTACTTGAAATTTATTTGACGAGCTGCTACTGAACAAAGAAATTTAATATTTAGTTTAGTTTATTGTCACGTGTACCGAGGTGCAGTGAAAAGCTTTTTGTTGCATGCTATCACGTTAGCGGAAAGACCATACATGATTACAAGCGAGCCATCCAGAATATACAGGTACAGGATAAAGGGAATAATGTTTAGTGCGAGATAATGTCCAGTGAATTCCGATTACAGATAGTCCAAGGGTCTCCAATTAGGTAGATGGTAGATCAGGACTGCTCTCTAGTTGTTGATAGGATGGTTTAGTAGCCTGATGACAGCTGGGTAGAAATTGTCCCTAAATCTGTAGGTGTGCGTTTTCACACTTCTGTACTTCTTGCCTGATGGATGAGGGGAGAAGGGGGAGTGACCGGGTGAGACTTGTCTTTGATTATAGTGGTGGCCTAATGTACTTGAAGCAAACAAAGATTAACCCATTAGGTGGATGACAAGGTCTATTGGAGTTGACAATGATAAAGATGGTCGATATATGTTGACGAGTCCAGATGAAAAGGCCCATAAATATAGGATAAATATAGGATAGATTACTAAAACATTCAAGAGGAATTTAAAGAGTTGGATGCATGTGAAACACACTAATGAATGGAATAACTAGAGTGGACAGCACTGATATAGGGGATGGTTTGAACCTAATCTGAAAATAAAGTATCAACAGAGATATCATTGCACCATCAGAAGAGTGAATGTGTAGAGCAGGAGCACCAATGTTTGGCATCTGTTGCCATTGGTTTTTTGTATGTAATTGTCAGCGGGTCAGGCAGTGTCTCTGGAGAAAAAGGACGAGGGATGTTTTGGGTCAGGACACTTCTGCAGATTCCTTTGATTGATTGATTGATTGATTGATTGATTGATTGATTGATTGATTGATTGATTGATTGATTGATTGATTGATTGATTGATTGATTGATTGATACTTTATTATCACATATGACGTCACAGTGAAATTCTTTGTTTTGCATACCATACCCAAAGTATGTAAAGAGTTGCCATGTAAAGAGTGCCGACAAAGTTACAACAGTCCCTCATTGTTCTCTCCGCGAAAAAGAAGCAAAGCCATGGAGGTTTGGAGATGGATTTCCAGAGATTGGGACCATGATATATGAAGACAGCGGGAAGGCAAAACCATAATGGGGATGTGCAGGAGGATGGAAGAGAAGTTCACAGCAGTCTTAAAAATGGACAGTGGGATGAAGGTACAGATTTGGGGAATGATGAGATTTTGTTTAGTTTTTGTTTAGAGATACAGTGCATAAACAGGCCCTTCGGCCCACCAAGCCCACACCGACCAGCAATCCCCCCACATTAACACTATCCTACACACACTCAGGATCGAACCCTGGTCTCTGGCGCTGCAACCGCTGTAAGGCAGCAACTCTACCGATGTGCCACCGTGGCCGCACTCATGATCCTGAAGATGTTTAAAGACCAGAATGGAGATTTTTAAGTTGGGCTGTTGCTGGCTGGGTGCCATGATCATTGGTCAAGAATAAGGGAATAAAAGGTGTGGATCGTGCAGGAGAGGCAGAAATTGGAATGAACAAGTTTATACAAGTTTTAGGAGGGGAGGATA
The DNA here is from genome assembly GCF_010909765.2 of Amblyraja radiata. NCBI lineage: Eukaryota > Metazoa > Chordata > Chondrichthyes > Rajiformes > Rajidae > Amblyraja > Amblyraja radiata. The sequence goes on along the minus strand of NC_045969.1, from coordinate 38,986,910 downwards.
GACCGAAAATCATGAACAACTAATTCTGAGGCAACACAGTCAAGAATTGTGGTTTCAGCAGTAGATATACAAACACACAATTTGGACCAGGTGTCATTACTGCTATAAATATTGGCATACTTGGCAATGGAATCGATATATATTGTAGAGTTGAAGCCTTCCAGTCATACACTGAAACGTACAACTCATTGTTGCAATTATTATTAATGTTTGTGATTACTCATCCTTTCTGGTACCGAAAGAAAACTGATGGATTAATGAAACCTAAATGAAAACAAAGCAAGGTGTAAGGGCCCTTTGCCCAATTTTCACAATTACAGGTGATGAACTGAAATTACAAAAGCACAGCTTTTGTTTCGTGACCAATCTTTTGCAGTGACTAATTCAAATAAAAGATATATATCATTGCCCCATCCACTAAAGTAACTCGAGGTGGTTGCAGTTATGTTTTTTTGCTGAAGCTCGAACACAAATTCTATGTTTAACATATGTAGTGAATGATGCATTGAATAATGCATGAACAAGAAATGCATGTCACATAGAACATAGAAAACAGTATATAACGGTACAGCTCAAGAGCAGGTCCTTCGGCTCACAATGTCTGTGCCGAACACGTTGCCACGACCAACCCTTATCAGCCTGCACATAATCCATATCCCTCAATTCCCTGCATATCCATCGACCTATCCAATATGATCAAATGCCACTATCGTATCATCCTCAACTACCGCAGCACGTTCCCGGCACTCACCAACCTCTGTGTAAAAAGGCTTACTCCTATCAGCTTAAAGCTATCACCTTAATGGCAATCATCTTCATCATCTTCTTAAAAAACTTGATCAAGTTAGTAAGACATCTCTTCCAAATGGGAGTAACTCCTGTTCTGAAGAATCATCTCCTTTATCCTTGAATGGTTCTCTTTTGGTTACTCTTTTGTTTCTAATGGAGGTGTAAAAAGATTTGTGATTTTCCTTAATCTGACTCACCAAACCCATTTGATGGCCCCTTTTGGCCCTTCTAATCGTCTACTTGAGTTATTTCCACCTTTCAATACATTCCTCCAAGCCCCCGTCTGATTCCATCCTTTTACACCCTGCATGTGGTTCTGTTTTCTTTATCACCAAATTAACAACCTCTTTGGTCATCCAAGGTTGCCATCTTTATCCATTCTCCTCAGCGAAACATGCCAGTTTTGAACTTCAATGAACTGGCCCATGAAAGACTCCCGCATACCAGATGAGGACTTACCCAATAACAACCGCTCCCAGTGTACCCTCCCGAGCTCCTACCTAATGATGTTGTAGTTTGCCTTGCTCCGTCTTCCCACAAACTCTTGCCTTCTCCCAATTCAAAACAAACTTAAAGCTTATGGAGTTATTATGATCACTATCCTCAAAATCCACTGTAAAAAGCACAATCCTCCACTGTATAACCAGACACCTGGACAGGCTCATTTGCCAACATAAGGTCCAGTATGTTCCCTTCTAGTGTTTGACTATTCACATACTGTTTCAAGAAACCCTCTTCGATACACCTCACAAATTCTGCTCTGGATAGGACTTTGGCACTGCACGAGTCCCAGTAAATATTGGGGAAGTTAAAGGCTTTCCCTCAAAGCCAACCCTCTCACTTTGGTACCTTTCGGTAATCTGTCTACATATCTGTCTGTGGAAGAAATTAATTTAGAGGGAAATTAAAGGGAAATGAAAAGCGGAGACATTGCAGGTTTGCTTCAAGAGACTTTATTGCATGATGTCATGGAGAGACGGCGGTAGTTAACTGCTCACCAGTTCTCTGACTTCATAGCAAGATTAGCTAACAGTTATACTGTGCAGTAAACAACTTTTGTTTGTGTTAGATACAATTATACGAAAATATACTATCTACTTCACGGGTACCAATTATTTCATTAGTCACAACATACTTTTCGTTACATCAATCTATTTCAACAATAGATGGTTAATTCAAGTCAAACACAATACTAGGGCATCTTTATATTATTCTATCTCACCTTTTAGGCAGATCATGCCACCATCCCCTCTCCGAGCCAATCATAAACCCCCCATTTCCAGCAACGTATCTACGCTACTAGCGGTAGGTGGTCTACTGCTACACTCTGCTGAGAGAAACAAGCTTCCTTATCTACGTCTACTATTTCATGTTTACATTTACCATCTATCCTTCAACACATTCCTAGACAAGAGGAAATACGTCTAATCTTACTTTACCGATTCCCACAAACCTCTTCTACACCTGGTCAACGAGAGATGCCAATTGTCACATCCAAACACCCTTTTGTTACCTTGTTCAATTCTAATCAAAATTAAGTAAGATGTGACGGACCAAGCCACTTTGGTCTCGAATCGTCGTTCATCGAGCTCGAGCAATCACGTGAACCTCTCTTGGTCTGGGCCGACCAGTCAACGCCGACCTGGGCGGTCAACTGGCGGGATGCAGTGGACGACTGAGCTAGTCTTCACTTCACAGTCAACACGTTAACACACACATCTTGCCCTTTCATACTAATTGTTGAGCTGAATCGTTTAACTATTAAACTAAGTAAATATTAAACTAAGCGTTTATACTATACGTGAGCCTCTTCAAAGAAAGTATATTAATAGGTAGACAAAACATAGAAAACATAGAAACATAGAAAGTAGGTGCGAGAGTAGACCACCAGGTCCGTCGAGCCCGCACCGCCATTCGCTCATGGCTGAACACTAAACAGACACACTTACCCACAAACAGTAGACACAAGACACAGAACACAAGACACTACCCTCCCCTTTATACCGCTATCACCCCTCTCCACCCCAAGAACCGCGTGATCTCCTGGGGGAGGCAAAAAACCGGATAAAAACCCAGGTCCAATTCGGGAAAAAAAATCCGGGAAATTCCTCTCCGAAAATTCCTCTACAAAAGTACTGGAGAAACTCAGCGGGTGCAGCAGCATCTATGGAGCGAAGGAAGAAGCTGCTGCACCCGCTGAGTTTCTCCAGCACTTTGTCTACCTTCGATTTTCCAGCATCTGCAGTTCCTTCTGAAACACAAAGGATATTAATATTTTCCTCCACACTGTCCCTCAATTTCCCACTTGCAATTGGGGACGTTTAGTACTATCCCATGAGAATGCTTGCACCTTTCTTAAATCTAAGCACTACCTGTATTGCCTCAGTGGAAAAACCATCCAGTATGTCCTCCGAGTGCCGCCATGACAGTCCCCCTGATTAGTAGCATAACTCCCCCATTTTTCTGCCTCCCTCTTGATCACGTCTGGAACATGAAAACCTTGGAACACTGAGCTGCCATTTGTGTCCCTCTCACAACCACATTTCTGCAATGGCCACAACATCATTGTCCCAAGCACCGATTCAGGCTCTAAGTTCATGTGCTCACTCCACAATACTCCTCACATTAAAATAAACAAACTTCTGCCCATCAGCTTCAACATATTCCTTCACCTCGTCCTGCCTGTCCCTCCTTTGATACATTTACTGGTACTAACCATTACCTTTCCCTCACTCCTTCCAATTTCTGACCTACAGTACTAGTCTGGTTCCCACCTGCCAACCTCTCTGTTTTAAACCCTCTTCGGTAGCACGAGCAAACCTTCCAGCAAGGATATTACTCCCCCTCCAGATTAGATGCAAGCCCGTTCCTCTTGTTTACAGTACTTCTGCCCCAGAAGAGACCTCAGTGGTCTAAAAATGTCAACCACTGCACCCTACTCAAATTCCTTATCAGCCCTGCCTTCCTATTCCTACCCTCACTAACAAGTAGCACTGGGAGTAATCTGGAGATTACTACCTTCGGGGTGCTGTGTCTTCAGCCTAGCTCCCGATGTTCACCACAGGTCCACATCCCTTTTCCTGCCTATGCCATTTGTGCCATTGTGCACAACAGCTTCCGGCTTCTCACCCACCCCCTTCAGAATGTTCTGTAGCCGCTCTGAGACATCCTGGACTCATGTACAGAGCTCACAATCTGCTCCAACTGGCAGATTTGTTCACCTGGGCATGAAGGTTGAAGATGGCCCAGCAAGGAGAGGGACAACGGTTCATGGGATGACCGGATTGAGGCGGCAGCTGTAATAGGCCTTGATGCCCAGCTGCAGATGGCGCCAAAATCTGGCGGCTCTTGCATACAGACGCAGTGGGCTGTTTCTATGTATTATGTACATTGTACTTATGTGTGGCAATAATCTTCTGATTTGCATGCACACAAACAAGTTTCACTGTACCTCTGTACACGTGATAATAATGAAACCATTGAATCATAGATGCATTCAAACTTTCGGCTAAAATAATATGCCTTGTGTGTGATCAGTTACTTCTGGAGCAGAAAGGTGTGACCAAAAGAAACATAAACGGGAAAGAAGCATCTTCCTATGCTGTTATGTTTATGTATGACTATTTGACTCAACTGAATTGCAAAATACTGCTTAGTGCTGACTTTTGGCTTGGAGGATAAAATTGCTCGGCGTTCCAGCAAATCATTTTTGTCATAAACATCTGATGGGCAAGCTGCAAGTCTGGACCAAGTGTGGCTGAAAAAACGAGTTATTTTTGGAAAAGATCTGTGGAACAACTATTTCACTTTATAACTAAATCAACTCATCAATAAATGCAGGGGAAAAGAAAAATGCTAAAAAACCTTCATGGGGAGAAGAGAACTGAAATAATAAAATAATTGATTTTTGGTGTTTCCACTGAAGTCTAATCAAATGATTTGAGGAATAAGGGTATAATGAATGACGGGCAACAGATTTGGTAGTTAAAATGAAAGTCAAGATGGGACAGAGTAATTCCTTCATAAACCTTTTCTCACATTCAAGGCAACAATCATAAAAATAATAACTTAACATGCCAGCAATATTCAGATGAATTTATTCTATGCCGTAGCACCCTCTGTTGGCGGAGATTCCAAAAATTATTTTGCTTATACCATATTTTTCCAGGTTAGTCAAGCGTTATTAGTGAACAGGTGCCACAATATATGTGGTCTACATTAACAGCTTAGTTTCTTGGTTATTGAGATACAGTTTGAAAACAGACCCTTCGGCTCACTGCTTCAGTGCTGACCAGCAATCACCTGTACACTAGTTATATCCTACACACTAGGGACAATTTACAGAAGTCAATTGACATACAAACCTGCCGTCATTGAAATGTGGGAGGAAACCGGAGCACCCAGAGAAAACCCACGCAGTCACAGGGGGAATGTACAAATTCCGTACAGACAGCACCCATTGTCAGGATGGAACGTGGGTCTCTGTGCTGTGAGGCAGCAACTCTACCACTGTGCCACTGTGTCGATTGTTAAGACTGTCTCTGGGCAGAACTGCAGCAGTGTTACCCAAAACTATTGCATGCTAGAAATAGCTACATTGAAGCAGTGACCTGATTACATCAAAAATGGTAAACAATGCAAGAATAAATGTGTTTATTTTTACTTCATTTTCGCTGTACGAAACTAATATACACATCCAGAGTGTTGATTAACACTTGCATGTGAAATTTATGTATTCCTTACGCTGGAATACATTCCACAATTTCATCAGCTGAAAAGATGAAGTACGAGGGGAAGCTGGCCAGGAATATAAAGATGGACAGTAAAAACGTTTTAGATGTGATAAGGGAAAAATAGTAGCAAAGTCAAATGTGGTCCCTTGAAGGCAGACACGGGTGAAATTATTATGGGTAACAAGGAAATGGCAGAAGAGTTGAACAGGTACTTCGGATCTGTCTTCACTAAGGAAGACACAAACAATCTCCCAGATGTACTGGAGGACAGAGGATCTAAGGGGGTAGAGGAACTGAAAGAAATTTTCATTAGGCGAGAAATAGTATTGGGTAGGCTAATGGGACTGAAGAATGATAAATCCCCTGGTCCATATGGTCTGCATCCCAGGGTCCTCAGGGAGGTGGCTCTAGAAATAGTGGACGCATTGGTGATCATTTTCCAATGTTCAATAGATTCAGGATCAGTTCCTGTGGATTGGAGGATAGCTAATGTTATCCCACTTTTCAAGAAAGGAGCGAGAGAGAAAATGGGGAATTACAGACCAGTTAGCCTGACTTCGGTGGTGGGAAAGATGCTGGACACAATTATTAAAGAAGTAATAATGGGGCATTTGGATAGCAGTAAAAGGATTAGTCCAAGTCAACATGAATTTGTGAAAGGGAAATCATGCTTGACTAATCTTCTGGAATTTTTTGAGGATGTGACAAGTAAAATGGATGAAGGGGAGCCAGTGGATGTAGTGTCTCTAGACTTTCAGAAAGCATTTGATTAGGTCCCGCACGGGAGACTGGTGACTAAAATTAGAGCACATGGTATTGGGGGTAGGGTGTTGACATGGATAGAAAATTGATTGGCAGACAGGAAGCAAAGAGTAGGAGTGAACGGGTACTTTTCAGAATGGCAGGCAGTGGCGAGTGGAGTGTCGCAAGGCTCGGTTTTGGGGCCACAACTGTTTACCATATATATTAATGATTTGGAAGAGGGAATTAGGAGCAACACTAGAAAGTTTGCAGATGACACAAAGCTGGGTGGCAGTGTGAACTGTGAAGAGCATGTTAAGAGGTTGCAAGGTGACCTGGACAGGTTGAGTGAGTGGGCAGATACGTGGCAGATGCAGTATAATATAGATAAATGTGTGGTTATCCACTTTTGTGGCAAAAACAAGGGGGCAGATTATTATCTCAATGGGGTTAGGTTAGGTAAGAGGGAAGTGCAGCGAGACCTGGGTGTCCTTGTACACCAGTCACTGAAAGTTGGCGTGCAGGTACAACAGGCAGTGAAGAAAGCTAATGGAATGTTGGCCTTCATAACAAGTGAAAAAGTTAACTTAAAAAGATAGACAAAGTACAAATTCTTAAGACCATACAAAGCTTTAATTTAACGTCTGACGGGTGTGGGCCTAGAGACACAGAGGCAACAGTTTTACGTCTGAATCTCCAGCAGCGCACACACGGAAATACCAGAAAACGCGAGTTTATATACGTACAGATATAAAACCAAATGCATGATGTAATGTACAAAAACCATCATCCACCTCCAAATATGGAGTTGTTTTTCACTCTTTGCCAAAAGCCAGTCACCCCAATGGCATCCTCTGGGCCCCATCTTATCTGATTATCCTCTTCAACTTACATTAAAAAACCTTGCAAGAGAGCTGTGAACTATTCAACTTAAGTTAAAACAACCCTTGTCACGATGGGAGTTGTCCATATCCCATCATGCATTACAATTGGCCTTTTACAACAGGAATGCTTAAATATGACAACAACCAATTAATAACAAACTCTTTCACAAGAGGATTTCAGTATAGGAGTAAAGATGTTCTTCTACAGTTGTATAGGGCTCTGGTAAGACCACATCTGGAGTATTGTGTACAGTTTTGGTCTCCTAATTTGAGGAAAGACATCCTTGTGATTGAGGCAGTGCAGCGTAGGTTCACGAGATTGATCCCTGGGATGGCGGGACTGTCATATGATGAAAGATAGAAAAGACTAGGCTTGTATTCACTGGAATTTAGAAGGATGAGGAGGATCTTATAGAAACATATAAAATTATAAAAGGACTGGACAAGCTAGATGCAGGAAAAATGTTCCCAATGTTGGGCGAGTCTAGAACCAGGGGCCACAGTCTTAGAATAAAGGGGTGGCCATTTAAGACTGAGGTGAGAAAAATCTTTTTCATCCAGAGAGTTGTGAATTTGTGAAATTCCCTGCCTCAGGGGGCAGTGGAGGCCAAATCACTGGATGGATTTAAGAGAGAGTTAGATAGAGCTCTCGGGGCTAGTGGAATCAAGGGACGTGGGGAGAAGGCAGGCATGGGTTATTGATTGGGGACGATTAGCCATGATCACAATTAATGGCGGTGCTGGCTCGAAGGGCCGAATGGCCTGTACCTATTTTCTATGTGTCTATGTTTCTATTATATTTGTAACTTGTTATCTGAAAGAACAAGACTGAATCAGTTAAGATGAGGCGAAAATCATTGCTGGGCAGGTTTTAGTGTTCATCTTTGTTGGCAAATTGATTGGTGCATAATTTCCTTGATGATTTCCACATACATAAAACCAAAAGAATTACAAATGAACGTTGTGTGATTGAACATTTTAATTATCTTTGATGTGTTTGATGTGTTATTGTACAATTGCAAATGAACTAAAATGACTTGAAGGTAGACACAACATGATGGAGTAACTCAGCGGGCCAGGCAGCATCTCTTGAGAGAAGGAATGAGTGACGTTTTGGGTTGAGACCCTTCTTCAGACTGGTCATTTCAAACTAAAATGACTTAGGTGGTTTTAAGGAGCAAAATACTTTATTTTCTCAAAGAATGCACGTGTGCTTCATTGGTAACAGAATAATTATTTCGGATGGATAAGTTCTCCCTTGATTTTGCCCAACATGAAAAGGTTTGTAAACTAGTATCTGCAGTTCCTCCTCCATTGACTACAGACTGGTGTCGTTGACTTCACACATCATGAAGTTCATGGAAAGGCTGGTGCTCACTCACCTGCGATCCTGGTTAAACCCCACCTGGCCCCCTGTAGTTTGCTTACCAAACCAAGGTGGGGATGGAGGATGTCATCATCCACCTGCTCCATCAGTCCTATGCTCACCTGAATAAGCCCGGAAGGACTGTGAGACTCATGTTGGGCTTGGAGGGGAGGATGCTCCTCAAACGTGGTCTTCTTGGTCTTGGAGGGGAGGATGCTCCTCAAACTGCGGAGCATCTTGGAAAATACAGCTCACCCCCTCCATGACACACAGGTCAACCTGAGGAGCATATTCAGCAAAAGACCAAGATGCAGCACAGAACGCCACAGGAGTTCCTTTTTCCCGGTGGCTATCAAACTGTACAACTCCTCTCCCTTCTGTCCCCTCCCCAATCTTTGCACATCCCCAATCCTGGACTTTCCACTCGTCACTTTAACTTCATGTTTCATGTATCGTGTTGTGTTTTATGACTGCTGGCAAACCAATTTCCCTCCTGGGATAAATAACGTTCTATCATATCGTATTGTACATGTAAAATAGTGCATCCAGTGTGGTAGGTTTTTCTCACTGACTCTCGACAGTCTTGACTCCAGTGATACCTCCAAACCCATTGGACAAAGGCTTTCACAGCTGGGATTTGAAAGAAAACTATTAACATTGAACCCATCTGGAAATTAGCTTTCATATTTTTTCAAATTAGGATGCAGCACAGTGGCACAGCTGGTAAAGCTACTGCCTGACAACTCCAGAGTCACTGGTTTGACCCCGAGCTCAGGTGCTGTCTGTGTTGAATTTGCATGTTCTCCAGGGAACACATGTTTCCTCCTACATCCCAAAGACATGTAGATTCTTAGGTTAATTGGCCTTTGTAAATCAACCCTGGTGATCGATGGTCAGTGTGGACTCGGTGGGCTGAAGCGCTTGTTTCCACACCGTATCTTTCAATCAATCATTCAATAATTAAGATATACAAAACAATTCCAAACATTAAAGAAGATATTGTTTTAAAACTGATCTTCGCCTTTGATTCCCAGCTCACATTGAAATCTAATCTCTGATCAGTTCTGTCCCAGACTCTGCTCCCACTCTACTTCAGTGACCCCTCTTTAATTCCTTCATGGGAACCCTTTTAAACAGCAAATGTCTTTGTTTTCTTATTTGATCCCGGAATGTGAGCATGACTCGGATACAATTCAATACAATACAATACAATTCAATTTATTGTCATTTGGACCCCTTGAGGTCCAAACGAAATGCCGTTTCTGCAGCCATACATTACAAACAAATAGACCCAAGACACAACATAATTTACATAAACATCCATCACATTGCTGTGATGGAAGGCCAAAAAAACTTCTCTCTCCACTGCACTCTCCCCCCCCATGTCAGAGTCAAAGTCAAAGACAAAGCCCCCCGGCGGGCGATGGCGATTGTCCCGTGGCCATTAAAGCCACGCCAGGTGATGCAAGGTCGCACACCGGGTCTTGGTGTTAGAACCCCCGGCGTGCGCTCGCAGAGACCCGCCGCCATTCCAAGCCGCGCGGGGCGGTGCTGTAAGGCCCCGCTCCAGGAGCTCTTCAACCCCGCAACTCGGGTGGGAGAAGTCGCCGCTGCGGAAGCCCCGAAAATCGGTCTCCCTCCAGGGACCCGCGGGCTCCCGGTGTTACCGTCCGCCAAACCCGCAGTTGCAGCCACCGAATCTCCGGGGGTCGGGTCGCAGCAGCGTCCACCACAGCTCCACCCGCTCTGGACTCGGCAAGCTCCGCGACGGTGAGGTGAGTAGTCGGCACCAGAGCCCCCGGTCTTCCTGTTGGAGGCCGCTCCTCGTTGCAGCCCCAACGACAACGGAGACCTGACAAAGAAAAGGTCGGGTCTCCCGTGCAGGGAGAGATTTAAAAGTTACCCCCAACCCCCCCCCACACCACCCCCACCCCCCCACACACATACCCCAACAAAAATAACAAAAACTACATAAAAACATAGACATAAAATAATAAAAACGCAGACGGACTGCAGAGGCCGCTGCAGACGAGAGTCGCGCCGCCTACCGGATCTATTGTCCATCCCAGATTGAACCTGTGCCAGAATCAGGGCAGGATCTGGAAGGTAATTTCCCAGCATATCGTGGGGGAATTTCTGTCAAGTCAAGATTGTTGTTAGGCTTCTTGGAAATTTCAGTGATGGATTCCAATGCCAGAGCCTGGTGACAGATGTGATGCCACCTCTTGTTCACTTAGTCCTAGACTTCAATCCTGCAAAGCGCTTACACTCATCCAAAAGGTTTGGCAGCAGAACCGGCAAGAGTATGCACGAATAGGTCCATTGCACAAATTATTTGGGTTCTAGTATAGGTCCCCTGCACAATTGATTTGGACTTCAGTATAGATCCATTACCAAAATGCAACCCCCCAATTCTAAGTTCTATTCTGCAGAAGACTTCTCACAAATGTTGGTGGATTCGGGATGAGCACTTGACGTACTGTTAAATGGGATTAGTGCAGATTGATACTTGATGGCTGGCAGATATGGGGCTTTACCTTGGCACATTCTGCCATAATTTGGTCAGACTCTTGTTGATGTTCAAAGCATGAACTTAGCATCACCAGCTAAAGGTAAGCTGTCATCTTGTTTGATGAGAGAGGGTAACACATTCTGGGTCATAATCACACAAATCCAACGTAATCAGTTACGGTGCACTACTTACAAAGAGATTAGACTTAAATCCACCACAATGATGAAACTTCCAGATAGAACATTCAATAACAAAATAACCTAAAATATCATTATTTGGTCTGAAGAAGCGTCTCGACCCGAAAAGTCACCCATTCCTTCTCTCCAGACCTTATGTGGACAATTAATTTCCAAAAGATGTTCAGTGCCATGAAAGAATCATGGAAATAAAGTGGATAAACCATTAAAAATTAGCACAGTGGGGGGGGACGACAAACATTGTCATGAATGAAATTTCGACAAATTATTGGTTATGCTGCACCTGGAGTTCTTTCTGAGCCCTATCACAAAACAGATTTATATATGTTGAGAATACAATGGTAGTTTGATATTATTTCATTTTCAGCAAAAATATGGCAACTTGACTGAAGAAGAAAATGTGGAAGGAAGATTTAACATGGAAAAAATAAAATAAAAAGGGACAAGATAAAATGAACAGCAGGCGACTCATTCCTCTGAAATGTCCACAAATAATTCATCCTTCTTTGCTGTGTTAAATGGATATTCCGTGCAGTGATTTTGCTCGATCTGTAGGAAGAAACTAGATGCTAGTTTATACCAATGATATTCACAAAATGCTAGAGTAATTCAACGGGTCTGGAGTAAAGGATTAGGTGACATTTTGGGTTGGGACCCTCCTACAGACTGAAAGATAGAGATGGTAGGATGGTGGGGGGTTGGAAACCGGAGACATTGAATTTGACTCAACTGGCTGACTCATAGAAGATCAAGAAATTAGTGAAAACCAAGTTATATTACTGTTAAGTAGTAGAAACAAGAAACTGCAAATACTGATATACAAAAAAAACCCTCAAAGTGCTGGAATAATGCAGCGGGTCAGGCAGCATCCCTGGAGAACATGGATAGGTGGCGTTTCGGGCTGGAACTCGTCTGCAGATTGATTATTATTATTCAGATGCTTTTCAACAGTGGTGAAATTTTAACTGCACTGTTCCTGACAAACTGGCCACAGATATCAGAGCTACTGAACCATTGCTGTGCTGATTACAGGAGAATGAGTTGGCAGTCCGAAAATCACTTCCCACCACCCACCACATAAAAAACAGCCACAGAGCTGATGGATCGAACCCAGGTCTCTGGTGTTCTGAGACAGCTGCTCTATTGTGCCGGTTAGCACATCTCTGCAAACCTGAACAAACTCTGACGTTCATTTGTTTATTTATGGCATCTTATGAAATCCTTTAAAGCCAGATAAATTCCATCAACTACATTACCTCTGTCTGCTTGGTTCAGCCTATCCTTTCAATAGATACATAAGAATGGGCAAACAAGACCTTGTTCATAGTGCCGTGAATTGTCACTGCAAACAATTTGTAGTGGAATCGAGAACTAGAGGACATGGGTTTAAGGTGAGGGGGGGAAAGATTTAATAGGAACCTGACGGGTAACTTGTTCACACAAATGGTGGAGGGTGTATGGAGTGAGTTGTCGGGGGAGGTAGTTGAGGCAGGTATTATTGCAACTTATAACAAACTTTTAGACATGTACCTGGATCCGTCAGGTTTAAGGGATAGGTGGGACTAATGTAGATGTGACTTGTTGGCCGGTGTGGGCAGGTTGGGCTGAAGGGCCTGTTTCCCACCATAAGACTCTATAACTATAATTTGTTGACTATGATTTTTAGCTTTATGTCATTCTTGGAAGCTCAATTGCAAGACTTTGCTATTTTAAATTCGAGCTTTTTAAAATTTCTTCTTGGAAATTTTTTTTTTAAATATGCGTAATGATCAATGCAATGGAGGACGGAAAGATAGTTAAAGTCAAAATTAAGCGAGATTGCAATACCTAAGGAAATACAGATCAATGTTATAATGGTTATAATGGTCTGAGGAAGGATCTCCGCCCAAAACCTTTCCCATTCCTTCTCTCCAGAGATGCTGCCTGTCCCGCTGAGTTACTACAGCATTTTGTGTCTACCTAATGTTATAATGGTTGATCTGTATTTCCTTGGATATTACAATCTCTCTTAATTATAACTTTAGCTTTCCTTCCATCCTCCATTGCATTACACATTTTAAAATAAATTACTAAATAAATATAAACCAAATCTACCTGCTTCAGAATTTTCTACAACAAAAATGGTTGTTTTTGGACCATTCTGTGAAGTGGTCGACGGCAGTGTTTCATTCATGGCAGTAATAGGTACAATTTAGAAGTACATGAACTAAAGAGTACTCTGGGATGTCCTGAGGCTGTGAAAGGTGTTAAAGCAATGCAACTCTTTCATCATTTATTTAAAAGTGCAATCGAAGCGTTCAGATCAAGGTTACTAAGTACAAAGTAAACCTACATCTCATAATGTCAGAGAGTGTCTTAACACGGAGCAACTTGGGAAAGAGTTTTTATCCTGAGAATACACATCGACAGATCCCAGGTTTGGCTATGCCCCTGTGCCACATTCAGTCAGGCAAAGCCTGCATTGTGAGATAGTTCTCTATTATGGAACTACCACTATTAGGAATTTAAATATTTTGAAGATGATTAAAACGAACAAGAAAAGTGATACTCAGCGTAGATAATTTATAGCCCAGGAAAAAGATACAATCTTTCCATTATGTTGACTGGTCTCCTGTAGTTACACTTTTAATTTTATCTTTATCTTAATGTTGTAATTTTTTTTTAAAGTGGTAATAATTGCACAGTAGACACCGTATGATTTTTTTTGTAGGAAGAAACTGCAGATGCTTGTTTATACCAAAGATAGACACAAAATGCTGGACTAACTCAGAAGGTTAGGCAGCATCTCTGGAGAAAAGAAATAGGTGACGTATCGGATCTGAAAATACTCCAGCATTTTGTGTGTATCTCCTCCAGAGATGCTGCCTGACCCTCAGAGTTAGTCCATTTTGTGTGTATGGGATAGTTAGTTGCGTCTGCAGCCTGAATTGCTGGAGGACAACTTTGATTTCAATATACTTTCAGCAGTGAAGAACAAATCATACAAATTAGCACAGTGCCTGCAAGTAAGAACATGTATGTTGTGATGTTACTGTGTGGAGATATGGGGTAACACCTACAAAGCCAACCTACAGCCGTTATGCACATTACAAAAAAGAGCAATAAGAATTATCAATAACGTTGGATATCTTGAACATACCAATTTATTATTCTTAAAGTCACATACACTGAAGTTCACTGATCTGGTTAAATTTAAGACTGCGCAAATCATGTACAAAGCAAGAAATAATTTACTTCCAAGAAATATACAAAAACTGTTTATGGAAAGACAGGGTGGGTATAATTTGAGCGGGGAACATAATTTAAAAAAAACTCAATGTCAGAACAACTCTTAAAAGTATGTGCATAGCAATCTGTGGTGTGAATTTGTGGAATGGTCTGGAACAGGAGATAAAACTTAGCACAAGCATAATTCAGTTTAAAAAGATGTACAAAAAGGATATTGGGATGAGGATAGGTGATTGTGAGTGGGATATTTGTTATACTGATTGTATTGGGAAGGGTGATTATAGAGTGATGGGTTGTATATATGACTAAGATTATTTATTTATTTATTTTATTATTTATTTCGAACAGAATAAAAGAATAAAAAGCAAGTGTGAAACAGCATACAAAAAACAAAACAAAAATATTTATAAAGTGTCATAAACAATATCTATATATAAATGAAATCGTATGTGTCTGAAAAGGAGCAGGAAGAAGCCAAAGCTTATTAATTCCCACCCCTTATTCAACTGCTTATAATTATCTTATACAAATTTAGCAGCTGTAGTATATGAGGGTTTTTCTTTTCTTTTTCTTTTTTTCTTTTTTGTATGGCTTTGTAAATATTTGATTAGTGTTTAAATGTAAATAATTTGGTGTACATATAGTGGCTGGTGTACATATGGTGTACATATAGCTGCTAAATTTGTATAAGATAATTCAAGCAGTTAAATAAGGGGTGGGAATTAATAAGCTTTGGCTTCTTCCTGCTCCTTTTCGGACACATATGATTTCATTTATTTATAGATATTGTTTATGACACTTTATAAATATTTTTGTTTTGTTTTTTGTATGTTGTTTCACACTTGCTTTTTATTCTTTTATTCTGTTCGAAATAAATAATTAAATAATAAATAAATAAATAAATGTTTACCAGAGGTGAAGTTCAAAAACAACTGTCCTTTTGTCTTTCACAAACATTTGTAATAAAGAGTACATCATCTGTAAAATTGATGAAAGACCAGTTTCCCAAATGTTTCTTGCATTTTTCAGCTTTGACAGTTCTTGGCCATTTAGGTTCTGTGTTGCCTGCGGTATTCCCTGAGGGTTTTGGACGCTCTGGGTATTGCAAAGTTCAAACAAAAAAAACGATTATAAATCAACTTCCCTATTTAAATGTCTGGTCACAGCACAATTGCCATGATGATTTCTTTTTGTAGCCAAATAATAAGCTGCCTGAAAAACATTAAGATGCAATCATAGTGTTTAAAGTAAAAACTGCAGAATAAATTTTTATTTACATTAATCAGAATCATGTAACACATTTAAAGGATGGCTATGTTAAATTGGACATAAAAGGATCATTAAAACAATTTTTTCAGTTAAGATTCAGTGATACGCCTGTAGTGTACAAAAGCTGACCAGAAAGAACAGTTTGTAGCACATGGATTAGTCGATAAAACAGCTCGTCTTTTCAAAGTGGAATTTCTTGGAAGGGAAGAGTATTAAACAAAAACCATTTCTGTGTAACGATTATGACCTCTGTGTAACAGTTATGAACAATTATGATAATGTTATTAATATTAGCTTTTAGTTTAATATTAATATTATGTAATATGAGTCATATTAAGGTCATAAGGTCACAGGGCCATAAGGAATAGGAGTAGAATTAGGCTATTCTGCCCATCAAGTCTACTCCGCCATTCAATCACGACTGATCTATCTCTCCCTCCTTACCCCATTCTCCTGCCTTCTCCCCATAACAGACACCTGTACTAATCAAGAATCTATCTCTCTCTGCCTTAAAAAAATATGCTGACTTGGCTTCTACAGCCCTCTGTGGCAAAGAATTCCACAGATTCACCACTCTCTGACTAAAGCAATTTCTCCTCATCTCCTTCCTAAAAGACCGTCCTTTAATTCGGTAATCAATTAACGATTAAATTGATACAAGATGCATAAAGAATCTTGGAAGATATGAAAGTACAAATTTAAAAAGTATGTGCAATTTCTTGATCAAAGTGATCTATTCTCCAGTATTGAATATTGATTAAAGGATATTGATATCAATAAGCAAAGGAGGACCTTTGGATTAAAAAGATGAAAGTTGTCTTGGTTATAATAAATGCACACTTTGGTCAGGATCGAGAGGCATTCTGTGCTATCTTAGATTTATTTCTATTAACGGTCAGGATTAACAAGATATTTCTGAAAATTATTGTTTCAAATAAGTTTTTCGACTGCAATGATCAAAATAGATTCACCTATTGCCAAAGCACACTATGGGCACATTACTGCAAATGTCAATTCATGATTCATTTCATTTATATTTGAATTCTTTTATTTCAAATGAGTTTTCCTCTTCTGAGGGGATTTTCTGAATCTCACAGTTAAAGTACCTCTGGCCAATCCAATTATTCCAGTTATGAGCATGGTTGGGATTTTTGAGCCAGATGTGTTCTAAGTTGGAAAGTCGAAGAAAATATAACCTATTCTAAATTGCTCAAGACATTCACTAGACAAATCCTGTGTGTAAATGTCTTTGGAATTGTTCCCCAATTTTACCAAAGTATTATTTCTGGGTGATGAGTTTGGGTGATAGGAACATTATGTTGAATATCAGTAGAATAATAGGTGAATAAGTTGTAAGTATGATTTCAAACTCCAACATGGCT
Organism: Amblyraja radiata; assembly: GCF_010909765.2. Classification (NCBI taxonomy): domain Eukaryota; kingdom Metazoa; phylum Chordata; class Chondrichthyes; order Rajiformes; family Rajidae; genus Amblyraja; species Amblyraja radiata. Next base: position 38,969,809 of record NC_045969.1, on the reverse strand, counting down.
GTTTGTGAATTGACTTTGGTTAATTAAATAAATCTGCAATGAAAATGTATTGTGAATCATGGTGTCTGTGAAGCTATTATGTTGCAGTTAAAAACAATTGGTTTTCTAATGACGTCAAAGGATATAAATTGGTCTCGATATCATGGGTTGCATGTGACTCAAGATCGACTGTCGTAATGGCTGATCTTTACATGTCCCCTCAGCAGGTCACCGAGGCCATTCTCTATCTCCTCCTCAAATGGAATTGGGATGGGTGTTACAACCTTGCAAACCATGTGAATTAAAAAATGAAGACTTATCAATGCAAAATGCAAGAGGAAAAAGACAAACATATTTCTCTGGATATTGCTCCTAATTATTTGTGAAACCTCTCGGAGTCCACAATTTGATGAAAAAAATAACATCTTGCTTTCATTTCTCTTGTAGGTGCAATTGCTTGTGATGTGTGAGGTGAAAACGAAACAAGGTTAATTCCCGGGATGGCAGGACTGTCAAATACTGAGAGAATGGAGCAGCTGGGCTTGTACACTCTGGAGTTTAGAAGGATGAGAGGCTATCTCATTGAAACATATAAGATTGTTAAGGGCTTGGACACGCTAGAGGCAGGAAACATGTTCCCGATGTTGGGGGAGACCAGAACCAGGGGCCACAGTTTAAGAATAAGGAGTAAGCCATTTGGAACGGAGATGAGGAAACACTTTTTCTCACAGAGAGTGGTGAGTCTGTGGAATTCTCTGCCTCAGAGGGCGGTGGAGGCAGGTTCTCTGGATGCTTTCAAGAGAGAGCTAGAAAGGGCTCTTACAAATAGCGGAGTCAGGGGATATGGGGAGAAGGCAGGAACGGGGTACTGATTGGGGATGATCAGCCATGATCACATTGAATGGCGGTGCAGGCTCGAAGGGCCGAATTGCCTACTCCTGCACCTATTGTCTATTGTCTATTGCAAGAGTGTGAACGTATATTGATAAATATGTTTGTAGGTTTTGTACAGTATGTTTCAAAGGACATCATTGCATTATTGTTTTTTTCCATTGTTGTCACATTGAAGCAAAGATTTTCAAGTAACCAGGCACAGTCGGAGTAATTGAATACAACTCAGGTCAACAGAAGGTGATTGTTTTCACAGCACAACCTGAATTTTATTAAGTGATTTAATTATTGCAAGATTGGCAGCCAGCTGGAACTCCTCCATTAATGGGAAATTACTCTTGCATCCTACACCTTCAGAAATATAATTTGATAAGCTCCTGTGCAGTTTTCTATGATACGTATAAAAAATATATACCCATGGAAGAACTGAAGTACATAAAGGGCAAGGAATTGTTGGAATAAATGTTATTCTGCACTTGTAGCAATACATTTTCAGTGCCAAGAGAGCTTGTTTGTCAGTAATTAGGATTTACCATGCTGTTAAAAATGTACAAGCTGTAACTTTTCTGGCTTGTCGTAAAGCGTTCGAATGCGCAGATAGTGCAACATCAAGCACTTAATTGTCTAATTTATTGATGAGATATCAATTGCAACAAAGTCTCACTTCTAACTCACACCTCTTCATTCTGTCCGTCTCTCCTCATTGGTCACCCTGTTATCGGAAACATGTTGTTAAGCTGGAAATGGTGCAGAGAAGATTTATGAGGATGTTGCCAGGACTTGAGGACCTGAACTAAAGGGGGAGGTTGAGCAGTCTAGAAGTGTAGGAGGATGAGGGGTGATCTTATATAGGTGTACAAGATCATGAGAAGAATAGATGGGGTAAATGCACAGAGTTCTTTACTCAGAGTAGGGGAATCAAGAAATAGAGGACATAGGTATTATGTGAGGGGGAGGGGGGAAGATTTAATAGTGACCTGAGGGACAACTTTTTTACTCAGAGGGTGGTGGGTATATGGAATGAGCTGCCAGAGGAGGTAGTTGTGGCAGGTACTATCACATTTAAAAAAATGTTTGGACTGGTACATGGGTTGTAAACGTTTAGAGGATATGGGCCAAACACAGGTAGGTGTCACTAGGTAGTGTAAATGGGGCATGTTGGTCGGTGTGGGCAAGTTCGGCCGAAGGGCCTATTTCCATGCCGTATGACTATGATACCTATGAATCTCTGTAACTTTATACTCTCAGTTTGAGGCAGTCTTGATTTGAAACATTAAGTCATTGCCTCCATGGATTCTGCCTGACCCGCTGTGTTCCTCCAGTCATTTGTTTTTTTTTTTGCATCCGATTATAGCATCTGCAGTTGCTCATGTCTCAGATGGTCATTAGCCACATATATTCTGACTTCTTGAAAATAGCCATTGAATGAATTTATGCACCGATTTCTGATGAAACAGCATCAGGTTTGAAAGTGAAAAGCTCCAACCATTTCAGTTTCTTTCCCATTTAATATTTTGCTGCTTTTCACAAGACACCTAATGAAGAGATATTGTAGTATTGATTGGTTTGCAAAGGCATTCTTGGGAGGGGTAATGGAGAAAATAATAAACCGAGCAACTGTTATATTTTAAGGGCAGCTCCCAATCTCTTAGTCTTAGATGAAGTGATATGTACCACAGGTTTTTATACTTGATGATGCGTTGAAAGAACAATATTTGTAATAGTTAGTGGCACTCTGCAGTCAGTAAGTTGAAACTTGGCAAGCTAGTTAATGGCAGTTGGAATTTCAGGAAAGTTGTCTTCTGATTCACCTGCTTTATATCCTATTGTTTAGTTTAGAGATACAGTGTGGAAACAGATCCTTTGGCCCACCGAATCTGCACCAACCAGTGATCACCCATACACTAGTGTTCAAAAGGGAACTGCAGATGCTGGAATATCGAAGGTACACAAAATTGCTGGGGAAACTCAGCGGGTGCAGCAGCATCTAGCGCCGTTTCTTGGCGGGAACCACCCAGCACCTCGGCCTGCGTGGCGGCACTGCATTGGAGCGCTGGAGCGCTGGAGCGGGCGATGCATTGCCTGGGTCGCCGCGCTGGAGCTCTGGCGAGCTGGACCGCCGTGAGCAACATCTCCGGGCTGCGGGTTTGCGGAGCGGAGAGGCGGCGTGCGTAGAGGCGGCAAGGCGGCAGTGAGGAGAGCGGTCGCCGACTTTTTCATCTGGAGCCTAGGAGCGCCAAACCGGCGCGGCCTTGTCGGCTTCGGCAGCCGCGGGCTCCAACCAAGAAGCAGCCGTTCCAAGTGGCCCAGCCGCCGAAAGGACTCTCCCGACGCCGGGGCAAGACCACCCGGTGAGAACGGCCAGGGACATCGGGCCTCCGTAGAGGCAACTGCGGTGGCCCCAATAGGCCTGACTTTGGGGTGAACATGGGGTGGGGACTGGACATTGTGCCTTCCTCCACAGTGCTATCCACTGTGGGGGGATGATTTTTTTTTTGTCTAACTGTAGTCTTGTAGGTCTGTGTCCAAGATGGCTGCCGTGAAGGGAGAGTGGACGCTGGCACGAATTGGTTGCCGCTGCTCTCTCTTCACACTGTGTTTTTGATTTTCTGTTTTTGGATTGAATTCTGTTTTTAATTTGTGTCATTGTGATGTCTTTAATTACTTGTTTTACTCCGATTATATGTTTTTATTCCGATTACTATGTAAGGTGTCCTTGAGATTTTGTATGAAAGGCGCCCATTAAATATAAAATGTATTATTATTATTATCTATGGAGGCTGGAATATCGAAGGTACACAAAATTGCTGGGGAAACTCAGCGGTTGCAGCAGCATCTATGGAGGCTGGAATATCGAAGGTACACAAAATTCTGAAGGTACACACCAGTCTGAAGAAGGGTTTCGGCCCGAAACGTCGCCTATTTCCTTCGCTCCATAGATGCTGCTGCACCCGCTGAGTTTCCCCAGCAATTTTGTGTACCATCACCCATACACTAGTTCTACCCTATACACTAGGGACAATTTGCTGAAGCCAATTAACCTACAAACTTGCACATTTTTGGAATGTGGGAGGAAACCAAAGCATCAGGAGAAAACCTGTTTCCTCCCACACTCCAAAGACATACATGTTTGTAGGTTAATTGGCTTCGGTAAAAATTGTAAATTGTAAATTATCCTAGTGTTTAGTGTAGTGCTGGAGTAGGAGGATCGCTGATCGGCGCGGACTCGGTGGGACAAAAGGCCTATTTCCGTGTTGTATCTCCAAATTAAACTAAACTAAAAGCTTAATGAAAAACAAAGGTGAACCATTCAGAAGTTATATTTTGATCTTAATTAATGTAAGATGAACACCATCAATGTTTTTCTCAACAAATTCTGAGGATACTGTTAACATTATGTCTTAAAATTGATTTTAAAGTGTAAATTCTCCTCTGGGAAATCAATCCACGTGGTGGATTTCCACAGGTTACTCACATGAGGCAATTTGTTTTCCACCCCCTCCCTCTCATTACCAGTGTACTTTCCCTGCAAGTCAAATGTTCACAAAACCATAGCAGTATGGGAGGGTTATTGAATTTAATTTGCTCAGGTCTTGGCCATTGTCACTTGTCCACTCCTACCTGCAAGATCTCAATGCCTGCTTTAAAGTTACAGCCATGCTCTTGAAACAGGCAGTGAGCCCTGCAGAACAGAGGATCGATCTTCCAGCCACAACTAGTGGCATCTGATGGGCCCTTATCAAGGCATTTTGATAGTTGTTCAGCCAACCCCTTAAGCTGAACCAATTATTAAAGTTATTGACAATTCGAAATGCACGTAAAATAATAAAAATTATTTCTGCTGCGACATTTTAAAAGAGTGGATTAACAGAAATTGAAACACCTAAATATTCAAATGTTAAAATACATGTACATATATTTGAATTAATAAATGAGTTAATAAAAACCCTGCAATGCGCATCTACTTTTAAGACTGTTCCTCACCATTGAAATGAGTGCGGTAACTGCGCTGAAGCTTGAAATCAGCATTAGCGGGAAGACTTATTATTGTACCCACAGGAGGATGCCACTCTGCCGGGTGGTGGAGCCAAACACTACAGTGGCGATAGGGGGATTTTGAATAGGCCCATGGAATTGCAGGCAATATAGGGATATGGAATGCGTAGTCAGATAAGATCAGTTTAACTTGGCATCATGTTCAGCACAAACATTGTTGGCTGAAAGGCCCATTTCCTGTGCTGTACTGTTCTATGTTCAAATGGAGTTCCAATGAGTCAAGAGTCAAGAGAGTTTATTGTCATGTGTCCCAGATAGGACAATGAAATTCTTGCTTGCTGCAGCACAACAAAGTATTGTAAGCATAAATACAGAACAGTTCAATGTGTTTATATAGCATAGACCATATATATACACATAAATAAACAGATAAAGTGTAATAGGCTGTTATGGTTCGGAGTTTGTTTGATGGTGAGTTTAATAGCCTGATGGCTGTGGGGAAGAAGCTGTTCCTGAACCTGGATGTACCAGATTTCAGGCTCCTGTACCTTCTACCTGATGGCAGCGGAGGAATAAGTGTGTGGCCAGGATGGTGTGGGTCCTTGATGATGTTAGCAGCCTTTTTAAGGCAGTGACTGCGATAGATCCCTTCGATGGTGGGGAGGTCAGAGCCGATGATGGACTGGGCAGTGATCACAAATTTCTGCATACTTTTACGCTCCTGGAGGCTCAAGTTGCCGAACCAAGCCACGATGCAACCAGTCAGCATGCTCTCTACTGTGCACCTGTAGAAGTTCAAGGAAGTCCTCTTTGACATACCGACTCTCCGTAATCTTTTCAGGAAGTAGAGGCGCTGATTTGCTTTCTTTATAATTGCATCAGTGTGCTGTGACCAGAAAGGTTCTTCGGAAATATGCACGCCCAGGAATTTGAAGTTCTTGACCCTTTCCACCATCATATAAATGGTTGATATAAATGGGATTGTGGGTCCCTATCCTACCCCTTCCAAAGTCCACAATGTTGGCAGTCAGTGAGGAAATTGCTGGAGAACTCTTCTTCAAAATGTTAGGACCACTGCATTCATGTGGGCTTCCAGAGCTTCCAGCCAGTTGATATGCAATACAGGCACTTATGCATGTAGCTATTGTCCTTTCTCAGAAAACTCTTGGTTTATGTACATAAGAGTCACAGAATCTAAGGTAATCGTTGGCATTTTGGTTCAGATACTGAGTCTGAAGAAGGGTTTCGGCCCGAAACGATGCCTATTTCCTTCGCTCCATAGATGCTGCTGCACCCACTGAGATTCTCCAGCATTTTTGTGTACCTTCGATTTTCCAGCATCTGCAGTTCCTTCTTAAACACTCTGTTCATCCTTGTTGGTCTTGCATTAAAATTTTTGAACAGAAGGGTTTTTTTTGCAATTGTCTTTGCCCATCTTGCTCTTCAAAGGGGTATTGATCAGATTTTTTATTGTCCTTTTTTCAATTCACTTTAGTCTATGACTCATCTCTGTTATACCAGACATTGCAGAGTTCCAGTTAATCCCAGGCATTCATGTCTATCTTGGTAACATTTCTTTTTGTGAGGGAATAATGTCTTTGATTGTAGTACATTTTGTCCTTCAGTTTGTTGTGCTCGAGTTGTAAAGTTAGAATTGTTGTGTAAAGTTATTTTCATGACTTTTGCTTGGTGAAGTGGCCAATGTTTCTTCTATTCTATGGCACCCCTGCAAATCTGCTGGTGATTTGTACAAACTGTAGGCGTTATTATCAATTGAGGTTCGGTGTGCAATTTACCTCTTTCCTCCTTGTTTTTATTTCCAATTTCAACAGCTTTCTCATTTGATGGTGCGTATTTTGTATTTGTTGGTTTTGCTATAATTACTTAATTCCACATTTGAAAAATTTGAGTCCTTAATCTGAACCTTCTCTACCTGAGTTTTAGATGAAAGAAAATCCTATTTATGTTGTGAAATTATATTTAATATTTTGCTTTAAACTTCCTGATGGGTTCGGGCATGTCTGCTGTCAGCTACAGTAAATTTTGAAGACACTTGGTTGTTTATCCTCCTGTTATGTTGTTATGGGATTAGGAGGGAGAGATAGATCAGCCGTGATTGAATGGCGGAGTAGACTTGATGGGCCGAATGGCCTAATTTTACTATTCCTTATGACCTTATGAAACATGTTCCCAAACTGGAAATATCAAATATAACCCTCATCATTTAAGAGTCTAATGTCAAGACAGTTGAGTCGTCAATATCAACTAGAACAATGGAATTATTACCTGCTGCAGCTTTACAGGCACATTAACTGCAACAGCAACAAAAAAGTACCCTAAAAAAGACAAGGTAACGTTGAATTTTAGCACTGAAATTTCCAGCATCATGAATCATGTGCCACAGGAAGTACTAAGGATAACATGGACCTTGGTTTACATGCCCAAAGGTTTCTGAAGACAGAAACACAGTTTTAAATTACATGCTGAATAATGGGTGGACACAATACTATTCATTTTATCAGTCAGTGAACAAGAGTTTCCGATTACTACAGTGGTATTTGCATGTTAAATGCCTACATCATGTTGCCTTTATGAATACGCTTGAAAATGATAAAATATGAGAATCAGGAACACCAATTTTTATAAAATTCAGGTGAAATTAATAATTCAGGTCAATCCAATTTCTCTATTGCTGTGAAAAAAAAACTTGGAAATGGGATGACTAGTTGATTGACGCAGCTACCCTAATGCTCAAGATTTCTGAAATTTTCAGAAGATCTTCCAGGTCTGGTGGAGCAGCTGCCCCACAGCACCAGAGACCCAGGTTCAATCCTGAACTTGGTTGCTGTCTGCATGGAAATTGACTTGACAGCCTCCCGTGCTCCCCTTTCCTCCCGCATCCTAAAGACGTGCGGGTTTGTAGGTTAATTGGCCTCTGCAAATTGCCTCTTGTGTGTAGGGCGTGGATGAGAATGTGGGATAACATAGAACTGGCATGAATGGGTAATCGATGTTGGCAGGGACTGGCTGAGCAGAAGGATCTGTTTCTATGCTGTAAGCACATCAGCGCCTCTACTTCCTGAGAAGATTACGGAGAGTCGGTTTGTCAAGGAAGACTCTCTCTAACTTCTACAGGTGCACAGTAGAGAGCATGCTGACCGGTTGCATCGTGGCTTGGTTTGGCAACTTGAGCGCCCTGGAGAGGAAAAGACTACAAAAAGTAGTAAACACTGCCCAGTCCATCATCGGCTCTGACCTCCCTTCCAACGAGGGGATCTATCGCAGTCGCTGCCTCAAAAAGGCTGGCAGTATCATCAAGGACCCACACCATCCTGGCCACACACTCATCTCCCTGCTGCCTTCAGGTAGAAGGTACAGGAGCCTGAAGACTGCAACGACAAGGTTCAGGAATAGCTACTTCCCCACAGCCATCAGGCTATTAAACTTGGCTCGGACAAAACTCTGAACATTAATAGCCCATTATCTGTTATTTGCACTTTATCAGTTTATTTATTCATGTGTGTATATATTTATATAATGGTATATGGACACACTGATCTGTTTTGTAGTCAATGCCTACTATGTTCTGTTGTGCTGAAGCAAATCAAGAATTTCATTGTCCTATCAGGGACACATGACAATAAACTCACTTGAACTTGACATTTTTCTGATCTAAACTATTGCAGCAAGATTAGAATTGCTAATATTTTACATAGATACATCATGCACAAACAAGTCCCAACCAGTACACATTGAAATTTATGTTTTGCCAAACCCTTCTTTTATATTTCCTTATTTAGAACTATCTTAATCTTCTCTTCTTCCTGATTTGCTTATTCAGTCTCCATTTGAAAGCATCACCATGATTCACATCAATCTCTCTGTTGCAGAGGGCACCACATTGCCAACATTCTTTGGCTATGGTTTCTCCTCAGTTTCTATTGGATTATTGATGGTTATCTTACATTGATAGCCTCTAGATATGTTCTTTCAATGCAACGGAAATATTCTTCGACTTTTTCATTCTATAAAAACATTTCATCATTTTAATGACAATCACTTGGCCACATTTTAGCGTTATTTTCTCAATAAAGACATTTTGTCTCTTGTTTCCTATATATACCTCACAATTTTGAAATCTTCCTTGTAAATCTGTTATGTGCTCTCTCCATTGTGCTTGCATCCTTTCTGTAAGAAAATGACCAGAACTGTGGTAGCCTAGTAGGCACACCAATGCCTCTAATTTCTTAGGAGACTGAGGACATTTGATACGACTCCAATGACTTTTACAAACTTCTACAGATGCACCGTAGAAAGCATACAGGCAGGTTGCATCACCGCTTGGTTTGGGAAGAGCTCCACCCAAGACCGCAAGAAATTGCAGAAAGTTTTGGATGTAGCCCAGCCCATCACATCACGCCACTGACTCCATCTGCACTTCACACTGCCTCAGAAAAGCAGTCGACATTATCAAAGACTTGTCCCATTCTGGTCATTCCGCCTTCTCCCTGCTCCCATCGGGCAGAAGCTTGAAAGCATGCAGCACCAAACTTAGGAATTGATTCTTCCCTTATGTTCTCAGGTTTCTGAGCAGTCCTTACACAAGCTGGGGTATTATCTGATTCGCCTCTATCCCATAGTGGTCATTAGCCTTTGTCCATGGAAGTGATGCCAATAATGTGCTACAATGCTAAGAACTATATTCTGCACTCAGTATCTTCCCCTTTGCTCTATCTTTTATACACGAGATTAACTTGATTTGATTAGAATATCTGATCTGATTGAATAGCATGCAAAACAAAGCTTTTCACTGTACTTTGGTACATGTGATAAAAATAAACCTAACCTCAACATAAAGTATGCTCTAATCAAGATTCAATGCATATTTTGAGTAACCGCTCTTCAGCTCCATTAATCGAGAAATAAACCCCAGTGTTTGGTTTACTTTATTTGCAGCCTTGTTGACCTAGAGTGCAATTTTTAGTAGCTTGTGCAGTTGTCCAATATCTCATTTATCCCACCTCATTTTGCACCTCCCAAGTACTGACTCCTTATTCTTCCTGCCAAACTGGTCTACCTCATATTAATATGTGTTGAACCTCAACAGTCAATTATTTGTTCACTCTGTAAATTTATTAATGTTCTGCTGTGATTTATCACAATCCTCCTCAGCACTGATTGTGTCCACCACTACCACCTCTCCAACTGTTTTAAACCATCTGTATATTTGCAACGTTTGAGCCATTAATCTAGGCGGTGAACAGCAGAGGCTGCAGCACCGTTATTTGTGAACATCAGTCGCCAGCCTTTCCATTGCAAATAGATACCCTGCACTTCCACTCTCTGCTTTCAATGTCTCTACAGCTTTGTCTCCTGACTCTACATTCTCTGACTTTAATCTGTCATGTACAACCTTGGCCATTCATGGAGAACATTATCAAAGGCTCTTTGAAAATCTATACAACCTACGTCCATTACATTGTCTGCTTTCTCAGCTACCTCTTCAAAAATGCCATGTCAGCCCAACAAGAAATCCCTCTTGAAATCCATGCTGATTGTTCCTTATTCCTATGTTCTTTTATTCACTTTGGTAGGAATTATAACATGTATCCACTTATAAACATTAAACCAACAGGGCAATAATTCTGCAGACATGATCTATCTCCCTTCTTGAACATAGGCATGACATTAAGTTTCTTCAGATTTTACTGAGTGTGTGTAGTCACATTTTAGCTCTCCCTTTTCAGCTTTCGATGCCTTTGCATTCTTCCAAAATGCAGGGATAACAACAATTTCGACATGATGAGTTGGATGGGTTGAGTTGATAAATTCTTATTTCCGCTTGTATTGAATGCACAATGCATTGTGAATTGTATAATTCTGTATAATGATCATCTGTGCCATCTCCACACACATAAATCTGAAATAATATTTAATATTTCTGGCATATTCCTGTTGTTATCTTTGATTTTGTCCTTCACAGTTTTATTTTCATGCCAAACCACATTTTTTTTGTTGTCTCAATAAAATGTCAATACTTTATTTTCATGCTTCCTCTTTGCCTTCATAATTGTTTTTTTTTACCTTTCTCAATCCCTTTCATACTTTTACATCATGGATTTTTCTATTGTCCATCTATTTAATGTATGTATCTTTCAGAATTCACAGTTTTTCCCTTATGTATATATTCATTTATGAACTCTCAGGAGATTTCAATTAGTTACATTTGTGGAATATTTTTCCATGTTCAACTCTTTACATATTTATTTTTCCAATACTGGCTCCACAATACCTTCCCTGTTCTACTCATCTATCTATCTACTATATACTAAAACTCTTCCCTTTGCTCCCATGTCTGTGTTGGCCAGGGTTGTGTCAGCTTTCTATTAATTTCTATCTTCTTCCAAACGCTAGGCCACAGCCTTCTCATTTTCACACATGCTACTCACATTTTTTCCGCGGACCAGATAAATATCTTCCCGTCGCATTTCAACCTATATTTCACAAGTTACAAACCTTTTAAAAACAACTTCAAAATATTAAAGATTTCCAAGCTCTCATTTTGAAGAAAAAGATTCCGACAATCAATTCGCAAGGCACAACGGAACAATCCGTGTGGGATGGGGACTCAAGCAGTCCAACCACAAAAAAAAAATAAACGGACTGACATCACAATCCACTTGCAAGTCGGGTCCTCTGGTCCACGCCAACCGCGTCCTCGCTCGGGTTCCTCGGGTCCACGCCCGCCCGCGGCCCGGTGCCTGGTGGGGGGGGCCGCTGCTGCGGGCCGAGCCCGGCGACTGGGTCTGGGCTGGAGAAGAGCCTGGAGCTGGATTGAGAGCCGAGCCTGGGGTTTGGGATGGAGCTGTGACCCGCCCCGAAAAAAAGCTGCCGATGGAACCAAGGACGAGCCGGGGTCAGGGACGAGCCCGGAGATGAAGTCGGGGCCTGGACTGGAGACCATACGGCGGCCGAGCTGACGGCTGAAGTCTACAGCCAGGGCCGGACTGAGTACGAGAACCAGGCCAAGTTCCAGGCCCTGGCGCAACTCTACGGCTTGGGCAGGTGCTGTGGCAGGGAATCGGAGTGAGGGGAGGAGGATGAGGGAAATGAGGAGGATTTCCTCTCCCTCTACTCTCCCTCTCTACTCCCCTCCCTCTCCCTCTCTACCCCCTCCCTCTCCCTCTCCCTCTCTACCCCCTCCCCTCCCTCTCTACCCCCTCCCTCTCCCTCTCTACTCCCCTCCCTCTCCCTCTCTACCCCTCCCTCTCTACCCCCTCCCCCTCCCTCTCTACCCCCTCCCTCTCTACCCACTTGGTCTAGTAACTATTAAAATTAACTTATCTCTGATAAATGAACATTGTCACACATATGCCTTATTTTATTTAATATTTTAAAGCATAATTAGATATTGTATGATTTCTTATATTATCCAGTCTTTTTCATTCACATGTACTAGTTCCAATAATAAATGATTCCTTGCTGGGTCTCTGCATATTGGGTCAAAAAAGAGTCTTGTATGCATTGTAGAAATGTAATAACCTACTTCTTTGTTTCATTTAATATTTCATTTCATTTAATACACCTCTCGATTTATTTTATTTTTTGACTTTCGACTTTAGAGACACAGCATGGGAACAGGCCCTTCGGCCCAACGAGTCCACTCCCACCAGCGATTACCCCGTACACTAGCACTATCCTACACACTAGGGACAAAATACAATTTTTACCTATTTTAATTAACCAGAGCACCTAGGAAAACCCATACGGTCACAGTGAGAACATACAAACTCTGCATTGTCATCACCCATAGTCAGGATTGAACCTGGATATCTGGCGCTGTAAGGCAGCAGCTCTACTGCTCTGCCACTGTGCCGCCCATTATTTTACTTAGAGTGGTTGAACACTTTGTTTGTAAAATGTTTGTGGTTCAGTCGGAGCCAGTAAGGATTTTTAAAGCACAGTTGTTGCCTAATGAAGTGGACTGCATGTTTTGAGATACTAAACTGAGATAATGAGCTGCTGCCTATCCATAGATGTTATTTTCACGGACCACTGAAAATTATTTGATGATTACATTTCTGTGGTTCTGTAATCTAAAGTTGAAGCTTGTGAAATAGATATCAACTTATTGATGTGATTAAGAGGACGCAGAGGGTGGAAGAACTGGAAGCTGCTAAAATTGGCAGGGATATCCTGCAAGGATCTGCATTGATGCAAGAATCTTTGCCATATTGTACAAATGATTTAGATGGTGAGATAGAAATACACACATCCAAAGTTTGCTGACAGCATAGTACAGTTGGGAACGTTGATCGACAGAAAAATTACTGCAAAATAAAAAGGATAGAACTGAGTGCTGTATCAATGTATCAAGGGACTTGTGGAATATGGAGTAAATACTGTAATTTGGCACCTAGTTAAAAGTTCGGGCATGATCTAATTAAATGGTGGAGCAGGAACAAGGGCTAATGGCCTGTTCCTGCCTCTGTTTTGATGCATTTAAATCCATTTGGTACCTCCATTTATTTTGTGGTCTATTAATTTCAGATAACCTATTCAGGGCTGCCAACTCTCACGCTTTGAAAATTGAGACTCACGCCCTCAAGCAAACTCTCATGCCCTCACGCTGATCAGAAATTTCTCATGCACAGTGGTGAGAAATTTTGTGATCAACGAAAATTTCAAAACTTGGATAAACTGCATGGTCCGCGGGTGTTGGAGAGCAGGGGCTGCGGGAGGGATGGGAGCAGAACCAGCAGCGGGAACAGATGCGTGGAGCCGGGGCTGGTGAGTGCTTGCGGCGCTGGCGAGTGTTTGCGGCGCTGACAAATCGTTTGCTGCAGCTCGGGCCATGGAGCAGTGCAAGTCCCGGTCTGTCGGAAGCATCGGAAGCGTTGCGCCACTGCCGTGAGAGTCTCTGTGCCGAAGAGACAGACTATCAAATGGAGGTGGAGAGAGAGAGAGGGGAAGGAGACAGGGAGACAGTGGGGGGAGAGAGAGGTAGGGGAGAGAGAAAGGGGAGAGTGAGGTGGGAGAGGGGGGAAGAGAGAGAGGGGTGAGAGGGGAGAAAGAGGGAAGAGAGAGAGGGGGTAGAGGGAGGAGAGGGTAGGAGAGAGAGGGGGAAGAGAGAGCGGTGGTAAAAGAGAGAGGGAGAGAGGGGGAAGAGAGAGAGATGGGGGGGCAAAGAGAAAGATGATAGAGACAGAGGAGATGAGTGGGCATAGAGAGTAGGACAGGGGGAGAGGTGAGGTGGGAGGGGAAGTGGGGGCGAGAGAGTTAGAGAGAGAGAGGGGGGAAGAGAGAGGTGAATGGAGAGACAGAGAGAGGGAGAGTGTTGTCGAGAGGGAGAGTAGAGCGGGGGGACGCAAGAGTTGTGGGAGTGGGGGGGATAGAGATCGCGCGGCGCGAGCGACGCGCGGCTCTAGCGACGAGCGCGAGGAGCGAGCGCGCGCGCGAGATCTAGCGCGCAGCTCTAGCTTCGCGCGCCGCTCTCTCTCGCGCGTCTCGCGCCTGCTCTCGCTCGCGCGCGCTCTCGCGTCTCGCTCTCGCGCTAGCTCACGCCGCGCGGCGCGCAGCTCTCGCTCGCTTCTCTCTGCTCTCGCTCTCGGCTGTCCCCCGGCCCCTCCCGCTCGCCTCGTTGGCTCCGCTCCGCCCCGCTCGGGGGGGATGCGCCCGTGCACTTTTCGCGATCCGCTTTCGGGGGCCGCGCGCTCCCTGCTCGCTCCTCGTGTTGCTTCTCTCCTCCCTCGCGGTGTGCGCTCGCGCTGCTTTCGTCGCTCGCTTTTGGGTTCCGCTTGTGCTCGCGCGTTCCCGTGTTCGCTCGTTAAAGGATCCGCTCGGGTCGAGGAGAGAGGGGGCGGGTCCAGGGTCAGTGCAAGAGTCCCGGGCCATCGGAGGCGTCGAAGCGTTGCCGCTGCCGTGAGAGTCTCTGTGCCGAATTCGCCCAGGTGACTGGCATGGATCAGGCTGTGGCTCGGTGCATCCTGGAGGACAACCAGTGGCTGCTGGAAGTAAGTACCAAGCACTGGGTAGATTCGGTGGAAGATAGTGGACTTCAAATGGGGGTGGTTGGTGAAAGCATCCTGCTTGCCTGCTAGATTTTCACTTACTGTAATTGCAGGAAAAATGTTCCCGATGTTGGGGGCGTTCAGAACCATGGGTCACAGTTTAAGAATAAAGGGGGGGCCATTTAGGACTGAGATGAGAACAAACTTTCTTCACGCAGAGAGTTGTGAATCTGTGGAATTCTCTGCCACAGAAGGCAGTGCAGGCCAATTCACTGGATGTTTTCAAGAGAGAGTTACATATAGTTCTTGGGGCTAACGACATCAAGGGATATGGGGAAAAAACAGGAAAGAGGTACTGATTTTAGATGAATAGCCATGATCATATTGAATGGCAGTGCTGGCTCGAAGTGCCGATGGCCTATTCCTGCACCTATTTTCTAAGTTTCTATGCTTGAGTATATGGCAATAAAACTCGATCACTTGATTTTGAAGCATTCATACATGGTGGAGGTATAATGTAGTCATAGAGTGATATAGTGTGAAAACAGGCCCTTCGGTGCAACTTGCCCACACCCACCAACATGTCCCAGATACGCCACCTGCTTTTGGTCCATACCTCCAAACCTGTCCTATCCATGTATCAGTCTAACTTTTTCTTAAATGTTGGGATGGTCCCTGCCTCAACTACCTCCTCTGGCAGCTTGTTCCATACACCCATCACCCTTTGTGTGGATAAAGTTACCCCTTAAAAAGTTACATCTTAAAAATACTTCATACAAAAAACATTAAAATCATACTTCTAAAGTGCACTAAAATAGTAAGATTAAACGAGAACTTACCAGTTTGAAGTTTGATCATTATTTTATGAGGAGTAACGTTGAGGGAATACGTGAAGAACCCCGCCAGGACGCATGCGTGTCATTCTTCAAAGCAGCGGTGTGAAATCACAGACACTGTAATGACTAAACATAGTAAGATTAGAGAAGAGATACCAGTTGAGTATATGATCAAGGGTGGGAGCGGAGGGCACGTATTCCCTCAATGTTACTCCTCATAAAATAATGATCAAACTTCAAACTGGTAAGTTCTCGTTTAATCTTACTATTTTACTTCGGAGTCACGTGAGTGACTATGTGAAGATTTTAAAGCTCTGTGATTTCATGCCGTGGAAACAAGTCCATGCATCACATCTGCCTTGATTATGGGGAGAATAGTGTTAACATCATTAGACATCAATACGATATTGAAAAACCAACGATAAATTTATTAACACCAAATTATAGCCCCTATTTATGGGGTGAAATTATATTACAGAACTTAAAATTGTTTCTGCAAATGTTCCAGGTTCAATGACTGGTTTGTTATAAAATCGTTGGAACGTTTTCTCCGTTGACCATCCTGCTGTCTTGAGGATTTGGTCCATAGGAACATCCAACTTCATAGCTGCCGATGTAGCTGCAGCCCAAGTGGAGTGAGATTTTAAAATGCTAGTGTCTACTCCAGCCTTTATTAGGACCTGTTTTAGCCATCTCGAGATGGTCTGGACTGTCACTTTTTTGTGTGGCTGTTTGTAGCTGATTAAAAGTGACATTTCTTTGCCTCTGATGATCTTAGTACACTCCATATATAATAGTAAGTGTGTTACAATACAGAGACGATCATCTGTCGGGTAGGCCCTGAATTCTGTTTTTAGGCCTGCTGACCCCTGTCTGTTCTGTTTGACTAATTCATTGAAGTGAAAAGATAAATTTCCAGACGAAATAGTCATGTTGTCCAACCTTAGTTTCTGTAGCGACTGGACCCTTTGTGCCGTGACCAAGCCCATCAGCATGACTGTTTTCATAATCAGTTTCTGTAGGGACAGAGCTGTAGCTGGAGACCAGTTTCTTAACATGGTCAGTACAATGCTCACATCCCATATTTGGGAGTACCTGGTTCTTGGGGGATTAACATTAAAAATGCCCCTCATGAGTTTGGTTACCAGGGGGTGTGTCCCAACAGAATGCCGCTCTGTTCCTTGCCACAGGTATGTTGACAGAGCACTTCTGGCACAGTTGATGGCACTATAACTGAGCCCCTCATCGTAATGGAGGCTTGCCAAGAATTCCACAACAGACAGGATGTTCATAGATCTGTGGGTGATGTTATTGTTGTGACAGTACATTTCCATTTCTTGATGTACACCAAGTACTGTTTTTTGGTGGACTGTCTGTGGGCCGCTGAAATAATATCCACTGTTCGGTCTGTCAGTCCCAGGTGTAGTAGAGGTGCTTTCAAACTCTACAAATTAATAGGTTTATATAATTATGACATGGGTGACTTTCCCTTGTTACGGGATGAACCAGTAAATTAGGTCTATGATGGATGGTGATGCATGGTTCTAATACCATGTCGAGTATCACCGGGAACCATGGTTGAGTAGGCCAATCTGGTACTATCAAAGTACCAGATGCAGAGTCTTGCTGTATTTTCCTTAATACCTGACTGATGAGGCAGAAAGGAGGGAATGCATAAATAAACAATTTCCCCCAATGCAGCGAAAATGCATCTGTTGCCGCTGCCCCAGGGTCTGGTTCCCATGAAACATAATTCGATAACTGGTGATTGAGCCTGGATGCGAATAGGTCGAAATCTGGTGTTCCATACCGTGCTGTAATTTCAGCAAATACATTTTTATCCAACATCCATTCAGTGTTTTCATTGAATTTGCGTGACCTGGTGTCTGCCACTAAATTTAGTTTACCTGGTAAGTAGGTAGCTGATATCCAAATATCTCTCTGGATACACTATTGCCAAATTGTGTTGGCCAGATTGTCACATGATGCCGATTTGTTTCCACTCATATGGTTGATATATGCTACCACGGTGGTGTTGTCAATTTGTAGTCTAACATGCTGGTGATATAACCCAGAACAATATGACTTAAGGCCATGGAATGTGCTTAACATTTCCAGGTAGTTTATGCCCAGTGTTTGTAATAATGATGCCTCCTGTGCATTCCATCTACCCCACAGCTGGTGATGGAATTGGTAGCACCCCAACCAAGTGCACTGGCATCAGTTTGTAGTACCATAGATGGGTTGCTGATAATGATTGGATTGGAACAATGCCTAATGTTATCTTTCCACCATTTTAGTTCCATTATGGCCTCTGTTGGTAGCTTCATTGGTCTGTCAAAATGACCACCATAAATTTTTGAGTGCTCGTATTTTAGCCCTCTGTAAATTTCAATAATGTAAAGGTCCGAATTGTGTGGCTGGAAACGCAGCCACTATTTTGCCAATTATTCTTGCTACCAGTCTGATGGATGGTTTAGTGATGTCAATGATTTTGCTGCAAGCCTCTATTAAGGCTGTAACCTTTTCTTTCGGCAAAGTCACTGACATGTGAACTGAGTTAATGGTGAACCCCAGATAATCCATTGTGTTAAATAACATCTGTGGTCACCTCTTATGGGTACTGTATAGTAAGCATCTTTTAAATCGATGCTTGCCATGTAGTAACCTTTGGAAATCAATTGCTTAGCAGTAACAAAGGTTTCCATCTTGAAATGAATATATTGTACGAAAGTATTCAAATTAGTCAAATCTATGATGATGCGGCAACCACCATCTTTCTTGTTTATGATAAAGATTTTGGACACGAATTCCTGTGATTCATGTTGGGTTTTCTCAATTACTCCTTTTTTATAAAGCCGCTGTAGTTCAGCGTGTGCTTTTGATTTGTCTTTGCCTGTAAGCACGAACATTCGGTTCGGTACATGCTGAACTGGAGGGTTATGTTTTTGTATAAATTCTATGTTATAACCCTATACTGCTTAAAATATAAGTGTCGGTAGTTAACTTATTCCATGCATCCAGATAGAATTGTAATCTCCCACCAACCTCCATGCTCCCTTTAATTCGTAAGGAACCAGACCCACCTACCTCCATGGTTACTAGTGGTAGGTTTGTTACTTTTTCGGCATCCTCCGTGGACGTTGATGCGCCGGTGTCTGGATCTGCAGTTGGGTCGGTGTTGAGGGTTAGCGCATTTCCCAGGAAGGCTGGTCTGGGCCATGGCCTAAAAAAGACCGATGTTGAGTGTTCCTGGCCTTCGAGCTTTCACCAGTTTGTCTTGGCCGACTGGTGGTGCGTAGGGGTGCTGTTTCTGGCCGAAGTAGTTTTTAGACGTTGCTTTAATGAGCCCCAGGGTTTTAGCCTCTTCGTCAAGTTCTTTTACCTGTTTGGATAAGTCACCTCCAAATAGTAATATTGGTGGTTTGGAGGTTCCAGGTTTGCACAGGCCTGTAAATTTGGGGTCTAAAGCCGGTTGGATGGCACTCTTCCTAATACTATTTAACTCGTATTTGGGAGTTGCAAAATAAAGTGCATCCTGGTGATCTTGTGTCATGTCTTTTTCGTTTATTGTGCGGGCGAAAACCATAATTCCCGCTGTTAGGACTTTCAGAACTTTCTGTAGTTTCAAGTCCCTGGCTCTGATTGAGGCTCCGACATGTTTCCAAATACATTGGTTGACACTGGGAACATTCAGTGATTTGCAGTTCCCTGGTGGTAAGTGTCTTGCTGTGGTGTCCAATAATGCCTGTCCTTATAGTTGGTTGAATGACAAGTAGTCGATACTTGCAGCTATTTTAGGCTCCAGGTTTTGGCCAGTTTGGTCGGGTTGAATGAACTGGGACACCATATCCAATAGGTTTTCTTGCACCCCTTGCACACTAGGGGTATGTTCTGCACACCCCTCTTCAGGGTTAGCCCAGAATTGACCCCCCGTACTCCCCTCTGATGAGGGAGAAACACTGTGCAGCCCGACAAGAGGTACTGCTGTAGGACTTACTAGCTGCCCACTGTGACTAGTCTCCATCTCCCGGAGCCTGCCACTTTGGAGTATTTGTTCCAACTCCCGCTCCAACTGGCTCCAATGCTCTCGGGCACTGGCCGCTCGCGGCTGCTCCTGTTCCTCAAGCCGCTCCAACCGGCTCCAATGCTCTCGGGCACTGGCCGCTCGCGGCTGCTCCTGAAGCCGCTCCAACTGGCCCCAATGCTCACGGGCACTGGCCGCTCGCGGCTGCTCCTGCTCCTCAAGCCGCTCCAACCGGCTCCAATGCTCACGGGCACTGGCCGCTCGCGGCTGCTCCTGAAGCCGCTCCAACCGGCCCCAATGCTCACGGGCACTGGCCGCTCGCGGCTGTTCAAAGTCGGACTCATCGGAGTCAACGACTCTGTTAGTTTTTTGCTTCGCTTTACCGCCCGGCCGTGGCCGGTGCGGGAGCGAAGTCGGGCACAGCTGTTCCCATTACGGGAGATTGGCGTGCCGTTGGCTGCTGCTGCTGGCTGCCCGCAACTCCGCGGTTCTCCCCCGCCAGCTTTTTCGCAGCCTTCTTGTTTCTCGTGGATCTGTCCATGCCTCCACCTGTGAAGTAAGTGGAGAGAACGCAGAGTCTCCTTACCTGCTGTTCCCGGCTTTCAAATTCTGCCGCTAAGGGGAACGTCGTTCCCCCTGCTGTGACTCATTGCAATGCGTGTAGCGATATGGCATGCATGCGTCCTGGCGGGGTTCTTCACGTAGTCACTCACGTGACACCGAAGTAAAACATGATTTTAATACATCAAATTTCAAAAAGTTCATACCCTGGGTGGGGGGACACCCTTCTTCCATACCCTGTCCCCACTCGGTTGCTCCACTCCCTCACCGGGTACCCCCGAGGCCAGTGATCAGTGATCGCACAGCCTCCCCCTTTCAAAAACGCTCCAATCCAATTTAAAGCATATATATTGCATTCAAGTGTTAGTTAAAAGACTCGCTACAGTATGTACCATATTGCACAATTTCAAGCTGAAAAATATAAATGTTCCGTACCAATGGGAGGGGGACACCCTCCCCCCCCCCCCCCCCCCCCCCCCCCCCCCCCCCCCCCCCCCCCCCCCACTCGGGCTTGGTCTCTCGCAATTTCTTACTCCCAACTCTCACCCAATGTTGTCAGCCCTGCCTATTCCATGTTTGGTCTGAAATGCAGTTGCTTTTCAATTCAAATAACCTATTCCATGTTTAGCCTGAATTACAATCCATTTGACTTCTGCAGTGTTTGTTTATATTTTCTAACGTGCATGAACAATTGTTTTAAGGCAGAGAAGAAATTTGCTTCTTTTAAATTTTATTTGAACGGAGTAGTTATTTCTTTTCCAACCGTGACATTGTTTGAAGATCTCTTATCTTCTCAAAAGTGAACATTCATGATTTGATATTTGATAAACAAAGTTGTCCAATCACAAATCCATCATTTCTATGTCTTCCATTTTAATACTAGCCTTAGGGCTGAACTCCTGCCATTGAGTATGTCTTTAGCTATTCTATTCCTGCCTTTGCATTGTAAATTATTCTTTGTTGCAGATATTGATCATACTGTGGCTTCAAGTTAAAATTAGGTCAGACAGTGACACCGTTGATAGAGTTGCTGCATCAAAGCTCCAGTGATATGGATTCAACCCTGACCCATGAAGTGTGCAGTTTGCACATTGATTGTTTTCTCAGGGTGCTCCAGTTTCCTCCCACATTGCAAACACTTTCCAATTGAAAGGTTAATTGCTCAAATGTGTAGGTGAGTGGTTGAACCCGAGGGGAGTAATAACAAGAATTAAAATAGTGGAATTAGTGTAAATGTGTGCTTGATAGTTGGCATGGACATAAGTGGGCCAAATGTTTCACCTAGTTTAACTACAAGATCCACACCATAGGACTGCCTGGTAGCACAGCAGTAGAGCTGCTGCCTTACAACGTCAGAGACCAAGGTTCGATCCTGACTATGGTGCTATCAGTATGGAGTTTGTATGTTCTCCCGATGACCGCGTGAATTTTCTCTGGGTGCTCCGGTTTCCTCCCGCACTCCAAAGACGAAATGTCCAATTATGTTAATTGACATCTGTAAATTGTCCATAGTGTGTTGCATAGTGCTAGTATTTGGGTAATCGCTGGCAGTGTGGACTTGGTGGGCTGAAGGGCCTCTTTCCATGTAGTAGCGCTAAAACTAAAAAAAAACAGAAAACCAGTCATCGTGTTTCTTCCATGCAACATCATTTTGCAGCTTCATTGTCTTATTAATATAGAATGTGTAGTTTTATAATTTGTTCAATGGTTCAATAAAATTGCCAGGTTTTTTAAATTTGTTTCAAGAATTGATGGCTGTTACACCTTGCTTTCCTGATATGTGTAACTAATTAATGAGGGAAAGGTTCGCGAGGATTTGCTTTGCAGGGTTTGGATTTGCACATTGAATTCATTGACATGCGTAGGGCTTTGCTAATGGGGTTGGAACAAGCTCTATCAAGGAAATTGAAGCTGGAAAATCCGTTTAAAATTAAGCCCATGTTTAGCTGGTAGGAGTTTCCTTTGCCTGTACATCATTGCCAAATGGATATACAATGGTCATATCATTTTTCACAGAAAGGTGTGGAAAGATACGTGGGCGTTTTCTACATTTTTTAAAATATTGAAGCTGTTACGTGATTAAATCATCTATGCACTACCTATAATCCCCTGGGTGTCATTGCATTTCTATTTCTAATAAGGATGCAGCAATCAGTTTTCAGAAATCTAACTGTCTCTTTCACAGCAAGTTGGTGTAATGCAGCCACATGTATGGATAGCGTAGGTGGTGAGAGCAGGTGTTGAGGGGGGTGGTTCTGGGACGCCAGAACTAACTGTTGAGCCTTCCTGAGGTGTTGTGGACCTAACTCAATGCAGTGAATGGAGGAACCTACTTGATAACCCCAATGATATACTGACTAGATTTTGTTGTCCCACAGTTTAACTGTGTAAAGGCATTTTCGATTCTCATGTGGCATTCTCATGTCTCCTTGGTTAAACATTTAATGTTTATTACCATGTAGATAGTTTATTACTGAATATGGTTAGTTATTGTCCAATAGCATAAGTATGTATAGATACTTAGATACTACTTTGGCATTGCGCTTGGTTTTCATGATTGAACACTTGTCCTGGTGTTTTAGCGCAAGTAATTATTATCATAATCATAATCATACGTTATCAGCCAAGTATGTTGTGTAACATATGAGGAATTTGATTTGCCATACAGTCATACAAATGAAAAGCAACAAGACACACAAAATACATTTTTACATAAACATCCACCACAGTGACTCTTCCACATTCCTCACTGTGATGGAAGGCAAAGAAAAAGTTCAATCTCTTCCCTTCCCTAGCGGTCAGGGGCCTCTAGCCTTCCGTTGACGGGACGATCATACTCCTGTAGCCAGCGACGGGTCTCCTCGCCGGGGCGATCAAGCTCCTGCATCGGGGGGGGGGGGAAATCTCAACTCCCCCGCTCCATACGATCTACCTCGGGTCAGGGCTAGTCGAACGTCGTGCAGCTTTTGGAGCTCCCGACTCGGTCTCACCGGATACTGCGAGCTCCTTCGTTAAAGTACTTTGTGTTTTAACAGAAATATGGAATAAAAGTGTGTGAAATTAGTTTGTCTTGTTTGTACATGTAAAACTGTCTTCTGCTTTGCCCATTTCTCACTGCAACTCCCTCTCCATTGTGTGTGATTTGTAATACAACAAAGCATATGTCCATTTCAAAGCATCAAACAAAACTCCCAGATCAAATAGGTTGGCGAAACTTTAATTTGTTTAGCCACTGTTGATATACTATTGTATCGATTAGGTACAACACAGTCATACTGAATATAGCAAAACATTTACGCCGCAGACCTGTAGTTGTGCATAATTACCACGCAAGGTTAATTTGCTGTGTCTCTTTCTGTTACATTTATAAGTTTGCATTAATCTTGTTTGTAGCTCAACACCTCAAGGGAAATAGCGTACATCAGGATAGTACTTAATAATTATTCCCAAAGTGCCCAAGGCTTCTCAAATTAACATGATTACAAAGCTATCAAAAAGCATGGTTTGAAATCAGGTGTAAACAAAATTATAATAGAACCTAAAAATAAATTAAAGATCGCATTGTCCTCTAGAGTTGTAGTTTACCAAAAAGATGTTGCAGGACAAACTTTTTATCTGAGGGCATATAAACCAGATTACAATACCCTAATCTTCCTAAGAAATCTTGTCAGCCCTGTGGAACTTTGTGGATTTGTAGTAACAAGGAACTGCAGATGCTGGTTTAGCAAAGTTCGATACAAAATGCTCGAGTAACTCAGCGGGTCAGGCAGCATCTCTGGAGAACATGGATACAGACTCAAGAATCTGAAGAAGGGTCCCAACGCAAAACCTTGCCTATCCATGTCCTCCAGAGATGCTGCCTGACCCGCTGAGTTAACCGAGTTTTGTGTTGAACTTTGTGGATTGTTGTATTGTTAGAACATCTGGTAATTTTTGCCTTGACAATCTATTAAATCAGAGGTGTTTAAGAAGGAACTGCAGATGCTGGAAAATCGAAGCAGAGTTTCGGCCCGAAACGTTGCCTTTTTCCTTCGTTCCATAGATGCTGCTGCACCCGCTGAGTTTCTCCAGCTTTTTTGTGTACCTTCTATTAAATCAGAGGATTTGTTTTTAATGGCTGAGAAGGTTCTCTTGAGGATATTTTTGTGGGGTTTGGATTTGCATGCTGAATTCACTCGTATGGCACATGGTCTTGCTGATGAGGCTGGATCAGGTTCTGCCAAGGTCATTGAAGCTGGGAAATCCTCTTGAAATTGAGGCAAAATACTGTATTTAGGAAGGAACTGCAGATGCTGGTTTATACTGAAGATAGACACAAAATGCTGAAGTAACTCAGCGGGTCAGGCTGCATCTCCAAGGAATGGGTGAAGATTTGGGTCAGAACCCTACTTCAGACTTTCTTCTTCTTTGTGGAGAAGAGTTGCAACCTGAAATGTCACCCATTCTTTTTCTCCAGAGATGCTTCCTACTCCAGCATTTTGTATCTTTTACTTAGTATTGGGCCTGTCCCACTTAGGTGGTAGAAGGAATGGAGACAACTTTTAAGAAGCCAGAGATACACGGCTGTGGAGCTCGGCGGACATTTAACTTTACCGGTCGGTTATCCTTGGTTCTGAAAACTACTGCTTACCTTTTTTTCCCAATGAACCAATGAAATTCACCGGTCAGCACCGGCTACAACCTATGACCTCCTGGCAACCGATTAGGACATCCTGGCGACCCACCTATGGCTCAAGAATTCTCACTACTCGCCATGGCGGCTTCATTCCAGTCACTGCTAAGTTTTAAACACCTTGAAAATTTCACGGCAACCACTATGAGGCCGCGACTAGTTCCCAGAATGCGGGAACTCCTCACGACCATGAAGGTGACTCCCCAGCAACCACCCGCGAACATGTGGCGACCATGTGGCGACTGCATAGTCTCCTGCAGTCACCTAAAAAGTTGCCTGAGTGGGACAGGCCCAAAAGAGTTCCCTTGCCTGTACATCATTGGCAAATAGTCATATCATGTTTTACAGAAAGATAGGAATGTGTAGAAAGATATATGGTCATTTCTACATTCGTTATAATGTTGATGCTGTTGCATGATTAAATCATTAATACACTACCTATATGACCTGGGTGTCATTGCATTTCTATTTCTAATAAGGACGCAACAATCAATTACCAGAAATCTAATTGTATCCGTTTTAGTGCATGTTGATGTAATGCAGCAACTTGTATGTACTTGTATTTTAACCCAGCAAATTCGGCACACTGAATAGACATCTTGTGATCAAACCTTTGTATTTTTGCAAACTTATTCTTCCACCAGATGGTTTAGAATTTTATTTTTTCTCAAGCTTTCTTTCTTGACAGAAAACTCCTTTATGAAACCGATTGCAATTTCCTTGTACAGACCTGACAAATGGATTACAAAATGACCTTTCAACATCCAGCCAGTTGTCCCAAGTTTAATATTAAATGTGAATTTTCTTTTGATGACTCACTAGCCTTCAGTGTTTTCTCATGAAGTCTATCTGTGGTTCTTTCCTGCAGCTAATCTAATAACAAGAAGTGTGCTTTATTCAGCTTTCCATTTAGAACACAGTCATTCATAGGTATCTTGAGACAAGTACATGCTTCAAGGCACTTTCTGCTGCACATTTCTCTCTAGCATTTTGCACAATGATGTCTGCAATGCCTTTTTCAACAGCCTTCCCCAGCAGTGATTTACTATCTCTTCATAGTCAATAAGTGCACAACGCATTCCGCTTACCTGTGGATGAATCAAAAGAAGGTTAGGTATTGAAAATTATCCATCTAGTTGAGTGAACCCAAGGAAGCGGACTCTGCACATGATCTAGGGCAGTGGTTCTCAAATGGGGGTACGCGTACCCCTGGGGGTACGTGAAGGCACTCCAGGGGGTACGTGAGATTTTAAAATATATATGCGCTGGTTAGGGGGTACTTGGCTGAAAAAATATTTCACAGGGGGTACATCACTGAAAAAAGGTTGAGAACCACTGATCTAGGGGGTAGGAAGGAACTGCAGATGCTGGTTTACACCGAAGATAATGCTAGAGTAACTCAGCGGGTTAGGCAGCATCTCTGGAGAAAAATAATAGGTGACGTTTCGGGTCGAGACTGAAGAAGGGTCTCAACCAAAAGTGTCACCTATTCCTTTTCTCCAGAGATGCTGCCTGACTTGCTGAGTTTCTCCAACATTTGGTGTCTATCTTCTGCACATGATCCATGTGGACCAGGAAACTCTTGAAGATTACCATGTTGTACGAACATACTAGATGCATCAAAGGCTGAGGAACAAAATCTAGAATGTATCGATGTTACAAAATCATTGAAACCTTGCAACATAGGGGACCATTTGGCCCTTTGTGTCCACCCAAGGTCTGTCAGTCATACTCCCACTCTCATAGATTTCTGCAAATAATTATTTTTCAAGTATCCACCAGTTCCCGTTTGAAATAACTAATTGATTTTCCTTTAGTTATGTTTTCAAACTTTCATATTTTCTACTTTCTGTGTGCGTTTTTTCCTCTCAAATCCCACGTATCTCTGCACAATAATTTCACATCTATATCCTCTCTTCCCCTTGAGATGAAAATTCCCATAATTTGTACTCTAACCTGAAAAGCAAAATCTTTCATCCATGGAAACATTCCGGTAATTCTTTTCTACGAGTTTTGCATCCTTCCTGAAGTGCGCTGATCAAAATTGGATGCCCGTACTGTACAGTACTCTATATCTAACTATATATATTTTTTATCATGTACACATACACACACTGAATGCCTTGAGCTTTTCTGAGTACAGACAATTTAAAGAGTAAATAATAGAAGAAGGGTTCCTATTCACAATGTCAGGACTAAAATAGAAAGTTTTATCTCAAATTGTTCTCATAGAGTCATAGAGAGTAATCGAGTCATACAGTGTGGAAACATGCTCTTCAGTCCTACTTGCCAGCACCGACCAACATATCCTATCTACACGTCCCACTTGTCTGTGGTTGGCCCATATCCTTGTAATCATGTCCTGTCCATGTACCTGTTGATTCTTAAACATTGCAATAGTTCCTGCCTCAATTACCTTCTCTGGCAGTTTGTTCCATAAACCCACCACCCTTTGTGTGAAAAAGTTACCCCTCAGATTCCTATTAAATTTCACCTTAAACGTATGCCCTTGGGTTTTCGATTCCCCTACTCTGGGCAAGAGAGTCTGTGCGTTGACCCGATCTATTCCTCTCATGATTTTATACACCTCTATAAGATCACCAGTCATCTTCCTGCGCTCCAGTGAACCATCAAGTCCTGGCAACATCCTTATAAATATTCCCTGCACCCTTGCCATCTTTCCTATAACATGGCACCCAGAACTGAACACAATACTCCAAATGCAGCCTCACCAACATCTTATATAACTGCAACATGACCTTCCAACTTCTAAACTCAATACTCTCAGCTAAGGCTTAAAAAAATTGTTACATGTAATTTTGTTCTTTTTATATTTTGTGGTCTTTGTTAGCATCAGCACCATGACAAATAAAATCATATTGTTTTTAATATGAACTGAATAGATAGAATACATATAAATAATGTATGTTCAATAAAAACAGTTTATCAGATTTCTATTCGAATTTCTCTCAATTGCTGACAGGTGCCCGTGATAACATGCCTCCAAATGTTATTGACATCTTCGCTCTGAGGCTTGTGCCTTGTTAAATTTTGCTTAAGTAGTAAGTCCAATTCAATGAGCAGCTGCACAATGGATCCTCAACGTCAACTACTCTTGTTGGATCACTTTGATGTCAGCCTTTAGTACGGCACAGCTGAACATCCGAGGCAGCGAATTCCAAGAACCCACAAACCTCAAAGTGAAGACGTTCCTTCTTGTTTTAGTCCTCAATACAGAACTAACCATATCCTGAAACTGTTCCTGTGGTTCTGGAGTAGTACGGCTGTCAGGAGTTATGGGGAGAAGGCAGGAGAATTAGGTTGAGAGGGCAAGATAGATCAACCATGATTGAAAGGCATAGTAGACTTGATGGGCCAAATATGCTAATTCTGTTCCTAGAACTTATAAGTCTCCAGCCAGCAGATGCAACGTCAATTAGTGGAAACCCTGTCGTTAAATTACAAAATGGTTACGAGGAGGGATGTCGTCAAAAACAAAAGAGTCAAATGTAACTAATTTCCTTCCATTTCAAAAATAAGCTAATTATTCTAGCACTAATGTGTGCCATCTTTTCTCTATTTTCTATTAATGTTGTTGGAAGACTTGTTACACAGTCGTTTTGACCAGGTGACATTCTCCCTTTCGCATTTCTCGTGTTATAAGTTGACCAGTTGCCAAGAAACCATGAGACTGGTTGAAACATATCTCTGGAGTAATTCAAAATACTTGTCCTTT
Source organism: Amblyraja radiata (assembly GCF_010909765.2). Classification (NCBI taxonomy): domain Eukaryota; kingdom Metazoa; phylum Chordata; class Chondrichthyes; order Rajiformes; family Rajidae; genus Amblyraja; species Amblyraja radiata. The sequence goes on along the minus strand of NC_045969.1, from coordinate 38,941,101 downwards.
TAAGTCGAACAAGTTCTCTGAAAATGAATCCAAAAGGTTTTCTGATACCTGAGGCATTTCAACATAACATTTTTGTATTAAAACTGAGTTAGACACATTGGAGCAGAGCCAAGCAAATTATTATAGGTATGGCAATTGGTGGGAACAGAATTTTTTTTTATTGATGTGACCTCATCATCTGCAATCTCCTTGTCACCAATGTATCAGTCCATGGTGGTATTTGTGGGGTGACCACTGCCAATCCTTAAGGAGACAACATCTTGCCTTTTGGTATGTTCCTTGGTACACGTGACAAGAAACTAAACTAAACTAAAATTAAATCTAATTCATGAGGCACCAAGAGTCATCAGAAATAGTGGAACTTTGTTTCACCACAATTTGTAACGTCATGGCTTGGCTTATTCCTCACTATCAATTCAGAGAACCAGCTCTGATCTGTTGAGAAGTGCAGAAGAGTACTTAGGAACACTAGAAATATTAGGTACCTGCCTGTACTTTATTTATACTCAACAACAAGGGAAGCATACAATAAACCCTTGTTATTATGGACCTCTTTATTATGGATGTTGGTGACAGCAGACTGTCTCTTTAAGAGCACAGGCAGTAAGCTATCCTGTGGGAGTTTATTGAAATTGACAAGCAATTGCTTCAATTGCCACTTTAAGGGCCTGTCCCACTTTCACGACCTAATTCACGACCTATTTTACTCGTCAACATTTTTCATCAGGCTAGAAAAACGTCCCGACCTACTTGATGCCACGAGTACCTACAACTAGCATCACGACTACCTACGACCTACCTACGACCTCCTATGACCTCGTGATGACCATGCTGCGAGTATGTCAAGGGCAAACTCGGCAGAGGTCGTGAATTAGGTCGTGAAAGTGGGACAGGGGCTTAACTATTCAACAATGTAACAAACAGCTGTTCAGATTTTTAGCTTGCAGTAACAAAAATAAATGTTTAGCTGTTAAAAATAAATTAATACACCCAACAGGTTAGGCAGACTGGTATCTGTCGAAGTAAAAAAGGAGGTAACATTTAAAGTCAACGTCCTTTCTGCCTGAACTCCAGTCCGACCACAGTTCTAACTCAATGTTAAGGCTGTGTATACAATTGAGGTCTGAGGAGCCAGTCCCAGAGGAGTTAGAGAGTCATGGAACAATTCAGCGTGGAAACTAGTCATTTGGCACAACCAAAATGCCGACCAAGGTGCCCCACCCAAGCTAGTCCCATTTGGCCCATATCTCTCAGAACTTTCCTATCCATGTACCTTTCCAAGTGTTTAAAATTGTCCATGTGTCTTTTTCAAGAGACACGTTAATAATCCGTTCAAAGTGAATCTCTGAACTGTGTAGGAAGCTGGTAGGAACTGCAGATGCTGGTTTAAACCGAAGATAGACACAAAAAGCTGGAGTAACTCAGTGGGTCGTGACTCTTCTTCAGAATCTCTGAACTGTCTGCCCACTTTGCAAACGCCAAGCAAAGTTTGCAATTTTCAACCAAATCCCATACCCACGTTCTCCAGAGATGCTGCCCGACCTGCTGAGTTACTCCAGCACTTTGTGTGCTTTTGTGTATTAACCAGCTTCTGCAGTTTCTTTATTATCCTGACTTGGAAGGCATTTTTCTGCCTTCAGTGTCACTGATTCCAAATCCTATAATACTCAAACTGGCAGTGCAATGGGAACATCATAATCACAGCAGATCAAGAAAAGGGTTTGCCATCACTTTCTCAATGTTATTAGGGATGGGTATTGTCACAGATTCGAGGTCTGATCTTCCTCAGCCATACAAAGCTACGAGAGGACTTGGTGACAATTCACTTTCTTTTGCTGATGTTATTATCCCGATGGTTCTATGCTAAGTCTGAGCAGACAATTGAGATTTGAATTGCCACTTCAAGAGGAAAGTCTTTTCAAGGTGAATTCCTGATCTTATTTACTGTGTCCATTAATGTTTTCATATCTGGTGAAAATCATCTGGAGCTCCCAGACGCACACACATTTTTATTTTTAATCATAAAGTGTCTCGACTATTATGGGCAATGAATAGCAATTCCGGTGGGAAGGCAAAAACTATATGAAACCTATTTCCATGCAGCACAAGAAAAACATAACAATTTTGTTGAAAGCAGAAAATGGTATCTGGCAAACCTATAGTATTATTCTGAGTCTATGTTTATAGTTTGCTGAAATTCTCAACTCATTTTAGGATGCTTGGCGAGTGTAGTGTTTGTACCTGTGATGAATGTAGAATATGACATACTGGTTTAGTCTTTAATGACTCAGAATCAGAGCTGACATTTTATGTTTATTGGATTCCTTTCATGTAACATGGAGAATAGAAAACTACAGCACAGGAACAGGCCCTTTGGCCCACAATGTCTGTGCCACATTCTTTTCATTCACGGTAATTGTACTGCTTTTTCAGTCTTTGCACTTGTCCCTGCCTCTGATGGATTTAAACCTCAGTTGAAATTTCCACAGCATTGCTTTGTGTTTGCAAAGTCAGCAGAGATCAGAGATTCACCTTGAAAGGATTATTAAAAGTGTCTCTTAAAAAGGACACTTGGACTCTTTGAAAAAACACACGGGCAGGTACGTGGATATGGTTCAGTGGTTCAATGGTATTTTATTGTCACAGAGAAAGTTCAGAGAGATAAGAGCCAAATGGGACCAGCTTGGATGGGACATCTTGGTCGGCATGGATGAGTTGGGCCATTGGACCAGTTTCTATGCTGTATGATTCCTCGGAGTCTGGCTTCTCAGATCTCAATTGTTTACATAGCCTTAACAAAGAATTAGAATACTAAAGGGCCTGTCCCACTTACGTGATTTGTTTCGGCGACTTGCTAGCATCCGTTATAGTCGCAGCAGGTGGCCGAAAATTTTCCAAATGTTGAAAATCCAGCGGCGACCAGAAAAAGGTATGACATGTTGCGGGGTAACGCCTGTTTGGTGGCAAGTATTGTACTTCCGGTGGCGCTGGTGCCAGCAGCCTCCACCTACAGCCCGGTATCTTTTTGTTTTTTTGTTTATTTAGTTATGTAAAAGTGTGTTTTTTTGTGTTTTTTTTGTGTTTTTATGTGGGGGAAGAGGGTGCGGTAAGGGGATACCGTCCTTCAGCCGCTTCCTGGTGAAGACACGACTATTATTCGAGTCGCGTCCTCGCCCCCCCAGCGGCCTACCTACTGGATTGGCGCGGCCTTTCCTGCCGGGATCGACCAGAGCTCCAGCAGCGGCGGGACAGCGCTGTAACATCGCGGGGCTGGCGATGCCTTACCGGGGGTCGCCGTCTGGAGCCCGGAGTGCTGGACCTGCGGCACCGACATCATGGAGCTGCGGTTTGCGGGCTCCCAACGCGGGCGGCGCTGATGGACAGCGCGGGGTCCTGTGACTCTGCCCGGCTCGGCCTGCGGACTCGGGAGCTGCGGACTCGGGAGCTGCGGACTCGGGAGCTGCGGATTCGGGAGCTGCGGACTCGGGAGCTGCGGACTCCTGCTGCGGGAGGCGGCTGATCAGGAGGTCCGGGCTGCTGAGGAGGAGGATGTTCACCGTCGGGGTTCGACGTCGGCGTTCAACCAGCCCGGCGTGAGGGCCTGAACATCGGGCCACCCGGGGCGGCAACTGCGGGTGCTAGGAAGGCCTCGACCACGAGTGAACATCTGGGAAGAACGGAGGGGAGGCTGGCTGGACTATGGTGCCTTCCTCACCTTGGTGCCACTGTGTTATGTTGTGTCGTGGACTTTCAGTGTTTGTGCTTTTTTTTAAATTCTATTTTATTTTTAATATGTTTTATTATTTATTATTATTTATTTATTTTTATTTTTATGATACTGCCTGTAAGGGAAATTCATTTTGTTGTCTCTAACTGAGACAATGACAATAAATTTGAATACAATACAATACAATACAATACAAAGTAGTCGCCCAAAGAGTCGTACCTTTTTCTGGTCGCCGCTGGATTTTCAACATGTTGAAAATTTTCGGCAACCTGCTGCGACTATGACGGGTGCTGGCAAGTTGCCGAAAAAAATCACGTAAGTGGGACAGGCCCTTTACTGAGTGCTATATCCATGGCCATATAAAAGACTGAGTAAAAGGAAAGATACCAATAAATGTTCTGTTTTCAAAATAGGAACAGAAAGTGGTGGAAGTACTTGGCAAGTCAGACTGCTCTGGCCAGGATCCAGTGTAGTTGAAACATAATGGGTACTTACAGCAGTTTAGAATTCATTTCACATTTTCCACAGTTTAATACCAATTCACTCCCCTCTCACTTAATTTGGGTGTTTGTGTTTTAATACCCTCCAGGATCATTAATATTCAGTATTTAACTTTATAGTATTCCTCATCTATTTTCATGATCAGAATGACGCACTTTGCAGTTTTAAAATCATTTTCTGTATCAAATGCACAAAACAATGATATAATCTAATTTGTATTACTTCCTCCTCCTCCTTCAGTTTGTTCATGGTCTTAATGCCTTCCCAGACTGAATGGATACCCAGATGACTGATTATGTTTTCTACAAATAGTAACATCCCAATAATATCAGAGTAGCTTTCTGTTTTATACGCAAAGGGAAAACATCTTGACTTGTATACATCCCTGAGACGCCACCATGAGTGGAATTAGTGTGTGCTCCCCATGCAAAAGAGATTTCAATGTGCCAGAGTGTATTAGTGCAACAATGGATAATGGTATCAACTAATTGCTGCTTAGACATTGTTATAATTTGACTTGCTGGTTAAGTTCAGTTTAATTTAGAGATCAAGTGTAGAAACAGGCCCCTTGGCCCACCGAGTCCGCGCCGACCAGCGATCCCCGTACACTAGCACTATTCTACACACTAGGGACAATTTACAATCTTTACCAAAGCTAATTAACCTACAAGCCTGCAGGTCTTTGGAGTGTGGGAGAAAACCAGAGCACCTAGGAAAATAGCAGGCAGTCATGGGGAGAACTTACAAACTCCATACAGACAACATCAGTAGTCAGGATCAAACCCGGGTCCCTGGCGTTGTAAGGCAGGAACTCCTGTCAGAGAGTGAAGATAATATGGAAAGATGACCATGAAATGACAAATCAAAACCCATGACAAATCAAAACCCTGCTGAATATAGCATGTCAATTGAACATTGCTTAAATTATGTTATAAGGTTTCCAGTTCCGATGCAAAGTGTATCCTGAGTTGCACATTTCATCACCTCTCCAATTAGTTGAATCAACATAATTGGATTGAATGAAATGCTTGGCAGAATGATTGTTGCACTTTGCTTTGTAGCTGTGTCATGTAGACATTGTGAAAACCATCATTTCAAATTAGTTAAGCAATTTATTGATATGTAATTGATATTGAATAGATCAGGTAAACACACCGAGTCTCTTGCCTCGAGTAGGGGAATTGAGAACTTCTAGGATTAAGGCGAGGGGGGAAAGATTTAAGAGGAAATTGAGGGGTAAATATTTTTACACAAAGGGTAGTGTGTATATGGAACAAGCTGCCAGAGGAGTTACTATTGCAATGTTTAAGAAACATTTAGAAAGGTACATGGTTAGGATAGGTTTAGAGAGATGTAGGCCAAACGCAGGCAGGTGGGACAACTGTAGATGGGACATGTTAGTTGTTGTGGGCAAGTTGGGCCAAGACACTATGACTATAATTAACTACATTTTTAATTTTTTTCAATGCCCTGATCAAAACCATACTATGTACAAAATCTATATTTAAAAATGCCACAAGTCAGCAACTTTTCAGAGAAAAAAATGACCTAATATTTTTTAATTTTCAAGTATTTAAGTCATTTTTCACAGAAACTCGTGTCACAGGTAGATGGGGTGGTAAAGAAGTATTTTGGTACATTAGCCTTCATCAATCAATATAGGTTAGGACATTATGTTTTATAAGACATTGGTGAGGCCACATTTGGAGTATTTTTTCAGTTTTGGCCACACTACTGTAGGAAGGATGTCATTATGCTGAAAAGAGTGCAGGGAAGATTTATGAGGATGTTGCCAGGACTCAAGGACTCAAGGACTCGGGCTGTGGGGAGAGGTTGAGCAGGCTAGGATTTTATTACTTAGAGGGCAGAGGGCCAAAAGGGTGCTTTGTGAGTTGTATTAAATCATGAGGTAAATTAATACGGTGAATGCACAGACATTTTTTTACCCAATCTAGGGGAATCAAAAAACAGGTTCATGGTGAGAAGGGCAAGAATTAATAGGAACCTCTGGGCCAACTATTCATTCAGGATGGTGGGGTATGGAATGAGCTGCCAGAGGAGGTAGATACTATAATAGTATTTAAAAGATACTTGGACAGGAAAGGTTTAGAGGAACATGGGCCAAATGCAGGCAAATGGGATTAACTAAAATGGGGCATTTTGGTGAGCATGGATCAGTTGGGACGAAGGGCCTTTTTCTGTGCTGTATGACTCTGAATCCAAGTATTTACATTTTTTTACATGTGCTAATTTATCTAAAGTGACCTGTTAATTGCATGGCAAATATGTACGTGCAAAGGTGAAGGTTTTTTCAAGGCACTTCAATAAGTTCAAGAATAATAACTGATTTGGTTTGGTTGATAGGCAGTGTTAGGGGCAATGTGAGCATGGAAGTAGAACCGTGAAAAAAGTTGAAAATTGGCCGGTATATCCCATCCACAAAAAACAGACACCTTCAGTCTGAATAATTGCTTCCCAATCGGTCCGTTATCTATCATCAGCAAAGTGCTGGAATCACCAGCAATGCTATCAATAACCTTCTCACTTGTGTTCAGTTTGGATTTCAGCATGACCCTTGGTTTAGTTTAGTTCAGTTTAGAGATATACCATGGGAACAGGTCCTATAGCCCACCGAGTCCATGCCAACCAACGATCACCTGTACACTAGTTCTATGTTATCCCAGTTTCAGGTCCCGCATACAAGGGGCTATTTACAGAAGCCAACTAACCTGCAAGTCTTTGGAATGTGGGGAGGAAGCCAGATCACCCAGTCAGACTATACAGCCAGCACCCATAGTCAGGATCAGACCCGGGTCTCTGGTGCTGCAAGGCAGCAACACTACCGCTGCGCCACTGTGCTGTCCTACATGGTTCCAATGGTCCAAACATGGATATAGTGATAAATTCTAAAGGGGATGTGAGAGTGACAGATCTTGGCAGAAACAAAGCATTTCTCTAGGAGAGATGTCAAGGCAGACCCCACTTGACTGAGAGTGATATTAAGGCACTCTAATAAAAATTAAGTTAATTGACAGCAATGGGAAGCCACTTAAATGATTGGAGCCATGCCTTGATCAATGGGAGATTTGTGTGATTGTCAGTGGTCAATCATCTCTACCCCAGGACGTCACTACCAGAGTTCCTTGGGAGTGTGTTCTAGAAGTAATCACCTTCAGTTGCTTCATCAATGGCCTTCCTTCCATCAAAGGATCAGAAGGAGGAATCCAGGGGCAGCACAGTGGCGTTGCAGTCTTACCCGGGTTCAATTCTGACTGCAGTGCTGTTATACGGAGTTTGTACGTTCTCCCTGTGACTGCGTGGATTTTCTCTGGGTACTCTGGTTTTCTCCCACACTCCAAAGATGTGCAGGTATGTGAGTTAATTGATTTCTGTAATTTTCACAAGTGTGTAGGATAGTACTAGTTTACAGGGTGATTGCTGGTCGGCGTGAAGCCGGCTTCCATGCTGTTTCTCTAAAACTAAAACTAAACTAGCTGATAATTATATAATACAAGTTCCATATGCTACTCCTCGGCAAATGAGCACACAAAACACAGACTACCTTCAGGCATGGGCTGCTAAGCGACAAGTTGCATTTACTCTGCCGTGCCAGGCCTTCACCATCTGCAGCAACCATACACTTGCCATTAAGTATGGCTCTAATTCACACAATCAACAACTGGGATGTCACCATTGATGAGCCATTCAATGAGGTCACATGAATACAAATCAATAGAATTGCAAACACTGGAAATGAGAAACAAAAGTGGGTCACGCTGCAATCTCTCAGCAGGGCTGAGCTACTGAGTCTTTACAGCATTTTTTAGCCACATCAATACTGTAGCTGCAAAAGTGATTCAAAGGCTAGTTAAGTTTATCGTCATGTGTACTGAGTTTTTGAGTTGAGTATAATTTATTGTCACCTGTAATGAGGTACAGTGAATGCTATTATTGCTAACCAGTCAGCGGAAGGATAATACATGATTACAATCGAGCTATCCACAGTCTATCTCCAGCAAGGTAGATAGTTAGGATTGCTCTCTAGTAGTTGGTAGGATGGTTCAGTGGCCTGATAATAGCTGGAAGACACTGTTCATGAATCTGGAGGTGTGTGTTTTCACACTTCTGTACTTCTTGCCAGATGGGAGAGGATGAGAAGAGGGAATGGCCAGGATCCTGTGACAAGTTGCTCATCATCTGAATTTACAAAGTCTTTCTGTTTTCTGCAAGATACAAGATAAGACATTCTGTGATATTGTCCAATAGCTTGAAAGTGTGCAGATCCAATGGCAGTTGAGAAGCACAACAACATTCAGGGGACAGCAACCTGGAAGATTAGTGTCTGACATCCTAAATATCCAAGGTACACAAAAATGCTGGAGAAACTTAGCGGGTGCAGCAGCATCTATGGAGCGAAGGAAATAGGCAACGTTTTGGGCCGAAACCATCCATGTTGTTCATCGCTGGCACAATGGCTCGAGTTTGTTCCATCTACATGATGGTATAGCACAGCAGTAGAGTAACTTCCTTGCAGTGTCAGACACCTGGGTACGATCCTGAATAAGAGTGCTGTCCGCACATAGTTTTCACATTTTCCCCGGTGACCACATGGGTTTTCTCCGGGTGCTCCAGTTTCCTCCCACATACCAAAGACGTGCAGGTTTGTAGGTTAATTGGCTTCTGTAATTAGACCCTAGCCTAGTGTGTATGATAGAACCAGTGTGAACAAAGTGATCATTGGTCGGCGCAGACTCGGTTGGCTGAAGAGCCTGTTGCCACGCTGTACCTTTAAACTAAATAACGGCTACGCAGATGGCTAAACTACAAAGACGGCTGTGGAAGCCAAGTGATTGGGTATTTTTAAGGCAGAGATTGATAGGTTCTTGATTAGTAAGGGTGTCAATGGTTATGGGGAGAAGGCAGGAGAATGGGGTTGAGAGGGAAATATAGATCAGCCATGATTGAATGGTGGAGCAGACTCCATGGGCCGAATGCATAATTCTGTTCCTATGACTTATAAACTAAAGAAATTAAACACAGGACTTGCACACTTTAGATATTCTGACAGCAGCTCCCAAACCCTTGATCTCACCTTCAAACAGGTGGAAACACTTTCATCTCCCTGGTCCTCACCTGTTTGCACAGCAACTTGACTGAAAGATTTTGCTCTTCCTTCATCGTTGTTGCATCTAAATCTTGAAGCTCCCAAGCTAACAGCATTGCGATAGTACTCTTCCTAAAAAATCTGCAACAATTCTCAGGCAGCTTACCAAGTGGCAGTTTAGGAAGGGCATGAAATAAAGTTTAGGATGGGCATCAAATCAAGGTCTTGCCTGTGGCATCCAAATATCTAAAAAATAAACTAGTCATAAAAAACTTCAAACATCATTAGAATCTGAAAATTAGTCCATAAACTATTTAGGTCTTTTATATATTTAGCAGCTAATTTTATGTAATTCCGTCCCGTGGGTGAACATTTTCCACATACCAACTGCCAGTAGGCTTTGAGGTTTTTAATACAGAGTGACGTTTATGTCAGTGTGTTTTTATAACTATGGTGACATTATTACCACAAGTTCATTGAGAAATTAAATTCAATTGCTCCCAGCACCTTGCACAGCCAGTTCATATTGATATAATTTTCACAGTGTACATTCAATGAAAGGACTTTGAACAAATGTTACAGCATGATTCCTGTAGTGCTACTACCGAAAGTATGATTAGTGATAAAATAGGTGCTTTTGACATTTTTATGTAGAGAACTCCTCTCGCCGAAACTATTGGTGGCAGAACTACTAAATTAATAACATTGGCATCTTGTGGCCTGCTGGGGAGGAATTAAAAAAAACTAATAGCCTGTGTATTTACAAATGTTTGCATTACATCTCCCATGGCCAACTAAGAGACTTTTGGATAGGCAAATGGATATGCGGGGAACGGAGGGATATGGATAAGATTAGGCTGAAGGGCCTGTGCCTGTGCTGTACTTTCCTTTGTTCCATAGGAGATCACTGTCTTCTCTGTATTCTAAGTTGTGTCCCTGGACTGATGTCATAAGGGTCATAAGGGACAGGAATAGAATTAGGCCATTCGGCCCATCAAGTCTACTCTGCCATTCAATCATGGCTGATCTAACTCTCCCTCCTAACCCTATTCTCCTGCCTTCTCCCCATAAACTCTGACACCCGTACTAATCAAGAATCTATCTATCTCTGCCTTAAAAATATCCACTGACTTGCCCTCCACAGCCTTCTGTGGCAAAGAATTCCACAGATTCACCACCCTCTGACTGAAGAAATTTCTCCTCATCTCCTTCCTAAAAGAACGTCCTTTAATTCTGAGGCTCCAACCTCTAGTCCAAGACTCTCCCACGTGGGATCTTGTTCTTCCTTTACCACAATCAGCCAAAGGCTGCACTGGTATATTGAATGCAGCGGTGAATTTCAGCATTTTTGTCTGCTCTTGCTGAAAGATGGTTCTTGAGATGTGAGAAGCAATCCACATTTCCCAGGGGCTTGCAATGAACATTTTGTCAGAAGGCAATGTCATCGAGAGGGGGCTGGTTGAAAGAGGATCTTAACCTTGCAGATGTTCAAAGACTGAATTGTTTTTGGTTCTGCATAAAATTTGAGATGTCTGCAATGTAAATGTACGCAGTACTCTATCATATTTTAAGATTGATTTGTGAATTTTTGAAAAAAAGTGAAACATTTTCATCTTTCCCTTGAACATTACACATTTATGAATCAGCAATTTGGTGCAAATGAAGAAAAATAATCAATAAAGGGCTTTGGATTTAGTACTTGACGAATGCCTCATTGTCTGAGACAAACGCTAACATACAGGTAGGTATTTGTGTGACACTTGGCCAAATTGTGAAGTCAGTGCTATTATTAAAGCAGCATCTAACCTGGTTGGCAGCAAATATGTGCAAGTCTCTGCAACTGGCACTGCTGATATAAATAAAGCTGGCTGTGTGCTTTCTGTCTCCAGTGTCACAGTCACTTTTTTTTACTGTGCATGTAATATTTGTACAATTATACAATGTGTCAGTTGCTGAATATTGCGCTTTCTACTAAGAAAAATTACACTGCAAAAGAAACAAATTCAAAGTGCAGCAATTGCAAGTGCAACAATTGTTCTGATGGAGTAAAATTGTCTTTTTTTAACATTTTTTTAATTAATGGTCTCCCTCATGGTTATTATTAAAGTGTGTGGCAGAAGATTTATTTGCAGGCAATCCTTGTATTTTATTCAGTCAGTGTGTAGAAATAAGGAACTGCAGATGCTGGTTTACCAAGAAAAGACACAATATGCTGGAATAACTCATCAAGTCAGGCAGTATCCCTGGATAACATGGATAGGTGATGTTACACCCCTCGTCAGTCTGATAAAGGGTCCCAACCCAAAACACACCCACCCATTTTCTCCAGGGATGTTGTCTGACCCATTGAATTACTCCAGCACAAAGTGTCCTTCCATTTTGTTTAGTTACATACAGAACATAACAATTTTTCCCCCAGTTTTATATGATCAATGTGTATTTATCCATGAGAAGCAACGACACAACTGCATAACCGAGGCAGCTTCACTTCATCAGGAAATGTAGATTTGAATGTTCAACATGGTTTTTCGCCAAGTCTTGGCACACAAGGACCATTAGCCTAACGATGCTTATTAAAATATATATTTGTGTATTGTGTAATCAGTGAACCGATCCTATACTCACTACTCTCAGATGATGTTGGCATTTAGACGTCACTTCCCCGCTCAGTTGTGTGTTTAATCTATTTTGCCAGAAGGTACACAAATGTTTGCAGATGAACTTCAGCTACTTTGTCAATCTAAACATGCTTCTCTGGTGCAGCAAAATCCTAACATGCATATTTTACCGTAACTGTGTTAGGTCACTGGATGCTTTTAAAATCTGGACTGTATTTATCTTGACACAAGAAGTCTACAGGTTTATACTTGCTGTAGTTCTAGTACTTAAAGCTTTAAAATAGTCATCTGGACAATTGCACAGGTATCCTGGAATTTAGTTTGGTTCACTATATTGTGATGAATTTCAGCTGCTGTTCCACCAGATTTTCTACGAATTACAAGCCTTTTTGGTGCAAAGTTACAAACACTGAGCATGAATGAATCTTGTAAAATTGACCGATCAAGACGCAAGCTGAGAGGTTCATTGTAAACGAGTAACCTTACCTGGATTTTAAATGCAGCCACTCCCAGTAATTTTTTTTCAATGTGGATCATAAACAAGACTAACATGAAGATTCATTGTTCCCTCATCCAGAAGGATCCAGAAGGAGCCTTCACTTAATTAAGGAACTCACAATCTATCCTCTTCGGTAAAATAAATTTCCAAATGGGTCTGTGGTTGAGGTCTTCATCTGTAATACATGTAACATAGTCTATACACTTCTATTTTAGTTTAGTTTAAAAATACAGCATGGAAACAGGCACTTCAGCCCACAGAGTCCACGCCGTACACTAGCACAATCCTTCACAATTTACAATCTTTACAGAAGCCAATTAATCTACAAACCTGTACATCTTTGGAATGTCGGAGGAAACTGGAGCACCTGGGGAAGACTCACGCAAGTCACGGGTAGAACGTACAAACTCCGTACAGACAGCCCCCATGGTCAGGATCGAACCCAGGTCTCTAGCGGCTATTCTACCGTTGCACCACTGTGTTGCCCTTATGATAACATAACTTTCCTCTCTGTTCCAATTTTAAATCTGTAAGGCAACCTCCGACAGTCCTTCTCCTCAAATTCTGCAGTATAGATATCCTTGATCACCATTCCCTGTGATCTGTGTTTTCACACCTTACCCTGCCATATCTCTACCTCTCCCCTAACACTCAGTCTGATGAAGGGTCTCGACCCAAAACATCACCCATTCCTTCTCTCCACAGATGCTGCCTGTCCCGCTGGGTTACTCCAGCATTTTCAGTGTAAACCAGCATCTGCAGTTCCTTCCCACACACTCATCCTGTAGCCTGTTTCTTCCTGTAGTTTTGCCCGTTCACATCTTCCACTCTCCCTGCCACTGGAGCTGTGCTTTCAGCTCACAGATCCCACACAGCCAGCTTTCATCCTTTCCCCTCTTATTAAAAATAAGTATTTTGCTATCCGTTTTTTTTTTAACTAACATAGATTTTATGCAATTATTTGCCTGTAAATTGACTCGGAATATTTTTTGGAATGTGGATGGCTGTGCGTAACAAGGAACACTCTTATTTCTGGCATCGTTGAAGCTGGAGAAAGCGAGTTTGGCAGGATTGGAAACTGGAACAGCTGGCTTCATGATGCCTGTTGAATACAAGATGGGAGACTCTCGTTTCTAGTTACAGATGGCTGGGAACATCCATAGTGTGCCAGTAATACTGGTTTCCTAAGAGGCCAATTTGTTGTAAGGAAAAAAAAATCCTGCTATGGATTTTTTTCTGGACCTTGACAGAATTGAATAGCAGAGAAATTATGATATAATTAACCGTGTTTAAATTGAATGACATGAACAGTTCTGGTCTCTATAATTTCGGGTACTGCCCGATTCGCCTACCCCCATTGTGGACATTGGGCTTTGTCTCTGGAGCTGGTGCACTACAATGTTGAGAACTACATCTTGCACTCTATACCTCCCCCTTTGCTCAACCAATTGGAGAAATAGCACCTCATATTTTTGCTTGGACAGCCTACACCCCAGCAGTATGAATATTGATTTCTCTAATTTCAAGTGACTCTTGCATTCCCTCTTTCTCCATTCCTCCCTTACCTCAGTTGTCCTGCTAGTTTCACTGTTCGCATCCATGTATCCCTTCATTGTCACCTCTTCCATAGCCAACAATGGACCATTGTGGGCTCCACCTTTCATTGATCATTGATGCCGGCTCTGAGTTGTTCTGAACCTTTTCATATATCTAGTTTCCCTCTCACCTGACAGTCTGAAGAAGGATCTCGACCCGAAACATCACCTATTCCTTTTCTCTAGAGATGCTGCCTGACCCGCTGAGTTATTCCAGCATTATGTTTCTATCATACTTGAGGTTGGCCTGATTGCATTTATGTGTAGCATTATCTGACCTGATTGGCAAGCATGCAGAGCAAAGCTTCCTACTGTGACTTGGTACATGTGACAACAATAGACCTAAAACTATTATGTCAAAGATGTGAGGGAACCAGTGGAAAATGTTTTCCAGCATGTCACCAGAACTAAAAGAAAAACAAGCTGGAACTAATGTTCCTAAGTTAAGGACAGGAGATAAACTAGTAATTGAAAGGTTTTCATCAGTGGACATTGAGAGGGTTCTTCCACTTGCAACTGGTAGGAGAACTAGAGGCACTACAGAATTAATCCTCAATAAATTCAATTTTCAGAAGAAATTCTTGACGCAAAGGGCATAGAAGAGAGAGCATTGAGACAAACAGTGGAAAAGCTACAAAAGTACAGACAGCAGAAAGGATTTGTTGATGGGGTTAGTTAGGGAAGAATGTAGTTGGCTTGTTTGAGTCAAGAGTGTTGCATTGTCATGTCCCGAATGTTGTATGTCCTGAAACTGAACAATTAAATTTTACTTGAAGCAGCACAACAGATATGTAAACATAGTACTCAGTAAACACCATAATAAGTAACAAAAAGAAGTTCAATGTATCAAAAAACTATCTCGTGCAAGACAAAAACAATGCCCCCAAGACACAATCAAGGCAGTTTATCGTTCGAAGTTTAGTTGGAGTTTATCGTGTTCATGGTTGTTGGGAAGAAGCTGCTCCTGAACCTGAACATAACATTTTTATTGCTCCCATACCATCCCAAAGGCAAGAGGACCTGTTAAATGAAATAGTTACTTTCCATGCTGTTACTAATTCATTGGATAATGGTGAAAATTACTTCTGTAGGTTTTCATATAATAATTTTGAAAAACAACTCAATGACCTTTGTGATGTTTCTATCATCTAAGCTGGTTAAATGTTGTTGATGTCTTGGGCCAATTCCACATCTTCTATAAAGTTAGGTTGGGAAGTTTGCTGCTTTCTGAGGGTAAACACATAGAATTGTACTCTAGATGTATGTGCTTTTAAATCAAACAATAGTCCACTGATAATTGGAATCGTGTGTATATGAATAACATGATTGTTTTGTATAAAAGTAGCAATGTCACAAAATGTTGAGATATAAAAAATCTGGCCTGCAATTTATCTCATCAGATAAAGCATAAAAAGAATTTTAATTGGACACCTAATTCATTTTCATATCTTCAGTATTAAAAAAGTTATGGCCATTTTCATACTAAGAAATTAGCATCTTGTTCCCTATTGCTTTTCCATTGACTTAACACAAAAGCTGTGATCGAGGACAGTCAAAAGCCCATAACTTTCTTAAAAATTAAGAGAACTGAATGAAATTTTCAGTTATTATAGATTGAAGCATTCTGAAACAAATATAAAACATCTTACTTGGATAACCTGAAATTAAAGCATATAATTAGTTAATTACCTAATTATAGTTAATTACAAAATTGACCGTTGTGACGGAAATAGTAATAAACACCCAGACTGCCTTGAAAATTCAAAAATGTGATATTCTCAAGAACAGAACTTTAATATTATTGTATAATATGCTGTAAATCTGTAACAGATAGGTAAATAAATTACAATTTCTAGCAATAGACCAAGTCTTTATGGAGAAGATCAGTTGCTAGCTGGTACATTGGCATATCATAATCAGTAGCATCATTATACTCCTCAGATTGTAACCAATAAGCAATTCTGTACACCTTGTTTTTCCTCAACTTTTCAATTTTGGCATTGTAAACTCGAAGTTTTTGCTCTTCAAACCACACATGCCATGCCTTCTGCCCACTACTTTCCCATTAACAATGTCTTGTAGATTCCAATTCTTAAAAAAAGGATAATTTTTTAAAATAGCTTAAGTATCCAAATAACAAACTAATCCCATTCACACAAGAATTCACAATATAACCTGATTTTTAAATCTCACTGTCATGAATTTATATCCCAGATGGAAGGAATTTAATGTTTAATTCCCATAAATTAATCTAGAAACATCCACCCAAAATATAATCAATTTATTGTTTTTTGCACGATACATGTGACTCAAACTGTTGTGAATATTTAGTTTAAAAATAATGATCATGGAGAGAGAGAGAGAATAACACAAAATATAGACAATTTAGACGGCTTATCTCCAAAAAAAATGGGCATTTGTGCTTCTGGAACGCGATCGATTGGAACGTTGCATTTGCAATGAATTTGAACCCCATATCGACAGGAAAAGCACTGCCGGTTCGTATGGGGCCCAAATCACATTTCCCCAACGTAAAATTAGATTAAAGCCATCCCAAGAAGCAAGATTATATGTAAAATACACGACTTACACACTGTTTCGTCCCGTTCTTGCGATCCGTCACGTTGTAGGCATTGAGGGCGTTCAAAGTCACTTTTTATTTTAATCCAAATATTAAATTGTCCAGCGATTTAAAAAAATATATATATAGCGTGAATGGGAGGCGGATCGATTATTCTTCAGCAGCTTAGCAGCCTGAGGACGTCCGCCTGTGATAGGCAGTACAAAATGGCATTTTAATCCCACACCCCCCCCCCCCCCAAAGGCGCCAAAGTCACGCACACGGCCAGTGGCAGAACTGCAACGCCGCTGAAGGTACGTATTGTAACATCACTAGTAAAGGTATGTTACTTCTGTAGCTTATTTTGGATTATAGAAATTTCAGTTGAGATAACAATGTGTTTATGATTTTCAAGAAGTCTTGAAGTTTTCAGCTTGATGTTGTTAGCACATAACAATTGAGCATTCTTCTCGTTTCTCAGAATAAATATTAAAATAAAAATGCCCCAGGAATTCAGGTAATATATTCAATGGGATGCTGATGAAAATGAGTACCATCTACTGTGCATATTACAGGATAGAAACTTGTCTTGTGTGTGTTAAATATGCGGCACTCTAATCAATGGGCAAAAATGTATATTTCAAAGATTGGTTCAATTGGAATAACAAGGAACATGGTGATATTCTGTTTGCATGATATTGATTGAGGAAAAAATATTGGCCAGAACACCAGGGATAACTTTTCCAATCTCTGAAATAAAACGATAGAATTTTTGCACCAAGGGAACAGACGTTTACATTCAGCAGATAGGACCTCCAACTGCGTAGAATTCCCTTAGTGTTCTGCTCTGGTCTCTGGAGTGGGACAATATTCATACCTTCTTCTCATTTCTAGACAGGGATGCTTTCCACACACACAGCTGATACCCACATACTATTGCAAGCATTTTTATTTGGTGCCATTCAGGGTAATGTTTGAACATGCCTGCATGAAAGGTAAATATATAATCAGACTGTTTGCGTTGAATGCAGTGTTTACATCAAGTAGGTTGTGTTAGTTCGTGTTTCAGCATAGTGGAGGTGCAGCAGGGATGTCACACTGTGGGCTGAATCCAGTTGGAATTGGTCCATAAGTCAGTCTCCTCCAGCGTGAGACAGGGCTGGATGAGAAATGCCGATTGAACTGACACGCTACATTTGGGAGGTATTCTCTGAGTCCTTAACAGGGAGTAGGTCCCGGATATAAACTGCTGTGGTCCAGCCCTTTTCAAAACCTTGTGAGGCTTTGACAGGACGTAAACCAAATCTTGTGGGTTTGCTCCTGGGTGCTCTGGTTTTCTCCTACATTCCAAAGGTTTGTGGGTTCATTGACTTATGTGATTTGCCCCTCATGTGTGGGGAGTGGATGCGAGAGTAGGATAACATAGAACTAAGGTGAACAGGTGATAAATGGTCGGCATGGACTCAGTGGGCTGATGGGCCTTTTTCCATGCCAAAAGCTAAAAATTAATTAACTCAGTGGGACAGGCAGCATCTCTGGACAGAAGGAATGGGTGACATTTTGGATCAAGACCCCTCTTCAGGTTAAATCAGTATCTCCAGTGCTTTCCTACACAAAAAATAAATAACGTTTTCCTCATCTTCAGGTGGGAAATTCTTATTCAAATGAATACAGATCCTGATCTTTCTGCAGATGTAACTAGCAACAGATTGTAGAGGTGGATTCCTCAATGTAAAATGTTACCAAGCAAGGTCTTGGTAACTGAATCCATCTGAGCTTTTGTGATGGAGCTGTGTGACAGGATCTGCAATAGCGACCACAAAGTGTCTGAGCCTGAGAGCAAGTAAAAGTAACCCTGGATCATATTTAAAGGGTTGTGGCAGAGCATAAGTTCCATTCTACCTGCCTGTCACAACCATCTCTATTCATCTCTGTATCTCATAAGTGGGTTTATTTCGCAGAGAAAATTCTCAAGTACGAGAAGGAAAATATATGTATTTTTACAGAAACTATATCCTTCTTGATTTTAAAATGGACCCAGATTTTGGAAGGGTTCATCTTTTTATAGTTGGTGTAAATTGCCTTTTGTTGACTTTTTAAATTTTCAGAAAAAATAATATCTGGTCGCGGTTGTGAATCTGTGGAATTCTCTGCCTCAGAAGGCAGTGGAGGCAAATTATCTGGATGCTTTCAAGAGAGAGTTAGATAGAGCTCTTAAAGATAGCAGTCAGGGGATATGAGGAGTAGGCAGGAACGGGGTACTGTTTGTGGATGATCAGCCATGATCACTGTGAATGGTGGTGCTGGCTCGAAGGGCCATATTGGCCTACTCCTGCACCTATTGTCTATTGTCTATTGGCATGGTGTCGCAGCGGTAGAGTTGCTGCCTTACAGCGCCAGAGATCCAGGTTCAATCCTGACCTGGGGTGCTGTCCGTACGGAATTTGTACGTTCTCCCCGTGACCGTGACTGTTTTCTCTCGGTGCTCTGCTTTCCTCCCACACGCCAAAGATGGTTTATTTGGCTTTGGTAAAAATTGTAAATTGTCCGTAGTGTGAAAGATAGTGCTAATGTACAAGGATCACTGGTCAGCGTGTAATCAATGGGCTGAAGGGCCTTTTTCTACGCTGTATTTCTAAACTAAACTAAACATGAGAAGACTTGCTTCATCTGATCAATAATCTTTAAATAAGTAACAGTTGCAGAATGTAAAGAATCTTTTGGAATCATTTTTCCAGTCTGAAGCTTTTGCGGTAGTTCTTCAAGGAATCCCTTGCGAATAAAACAGATCAATTAATGGAACTCTAAACAGAATTGCTTTAAGCTAGTCCATTAATTCTCTGCAATGCAGAGCACTTGGTAACAATAAATGCCATTTGGAAAATGGACTTCAAAAGGAGTGACGATTCAGCAGGAACTATTTACAAAGAATCATATGTCAGAAATGTCATCACTTATCTTATTTAGAGGCTGCATCAAGAATATTTAGCTGATGTTTGGTCATAATAACATGTAAAAGAGAATAAGTTAATAATTCATAAAGGGAGATTGTAGAAGTATATGGGACCAACACAGGGAAGTAGAATTTGTATAAATATCAGCAGAGGTATTATATGCCTAAAGATATCTCTTCATTTTAATCTCTATAATTATTTATACATACAGTCACCTCTTTAACTGTGGATATTGCCTGACTCCAGTATTTTCGTATTTTCTTTTTTTAAATTTTGGATTTACAATATTTTGCTTTTGCTAATAACAGCTGGTTGAGCTAATGGCAGTGAATTAGGATGAATTTAAGATTATGTACGTCGAAACAAGCGATGTGAAATTTGTATACAATATATTTTAAGTCATTGGCAATAGTGGGTAAATAAAATCAGAGAGAATAATCTTCTACATTCACTGTCAACAAAAAAACTGTTTTCGGTCATGGTAATTGGTTATTGGTTTGCGTTTGAGAACCAATGAACTACTTGGAATAAGTTCCTAAAATTTGATGATTTCACTTTCAAGTGGCATTAAAAAAAAAACTTAAATACAATAAATACGATGGTACTTATGTTATGGAGTAGAAGACAATTCTTCTAGAAACATAATACCAATTGTCAACTGAAACTTGTAAAATAGATTAAAGTGAAGTTGCTGAATATCAATTTTAATAGTGATAATTGTATCATTGATATCACCTGTGGCATCGACTGGATTGGAGAGGAAAAAGAGTGTCAGGAAATAGTTAAATTATGTGAAATGGCATTAGGCGGACAGAATCACATTGAAGTAAATTCACTGGTTAATTCCTTGGATGATTTTTCGATTCTAAAGCAAGAGTGTTGAGTTTCGATGATATGAGTAAAAACAAAATTGTACATAAATTTGGATGGTAATTAGCAGACACTATATATTTGCTTCCTTATAAAGGCATGGAGTCAAACAGCACAGGAACAGGCACTTTACCCCAACGTCCATGCTGACCAAGATGCCCCATCTATGCTAGTCCCATTCATCATTGTTTTGCCCATAACTCTCTATCCATTTCCTATCAATTTAATTGCCCAAATGTCTTGTAATGGTTGTTAATGTACCTGCCTCTGCCAGCTCTTTCCATTTACCCACCTTGTGAAAAAACTGCCCTTCAAGTTTATGTTCAATCTTTTCCCTCTCATCATAAACCTATGCCCTCTAGTTCTTGATTCCTCTGCTCTGGGAAAAATAATTTGTGCATTCACCATATTTATTCTCCCCATGATATTATACACATCATGGTTGGTGATAATAATTCAGTTGAGATGGAATTTAGACCAGCTCAAAATAATACTCTTGCTGGCAAAGACTATTCAAGATCAAAGGTTCATTTAGGTATGTGCAAGGGAGACTTGAAGTGACTAGTATCTGTAACAATTTTTGTGCACCTCTGAGATGGGATGAAACCAGACGTTGATACAATCATGTTCCAGAAGTCCTTGTTAGTCTTATCGTTTGGGCTCTTGACAATATTTTCTTTTTATCAACACACATATATGACTTTCATTACCCTGATCGCTTCCTCTTTGACCTTGTCCCGATGTTCAACCTAGCTATACCTTGACATTTACTACAAACCATGTGTTTCCCTGAGCTACCGAGAGTACACTTCATCCTATCTTATGTCTTCTGAGGATGTCATTTCCCCTTCTATCAGTTTCTTTCTCACCATCGCATCTGTTCTCAAGATGAGATCCCCACTGTAGGACATCGGAAATATCCTCCTCCTCCAGTAAATGGGGCTCCTTCAGTCTTTCGCATCGCCTCTTTATTACATTGAACATTGCTAATGCCTTTTTATTATCATTCAGAGACATAACTAGGTTTAGTCATCAGCCTGCAGTTTTAACTGTTTCAGTTACTCTGACACATCAGACTGAAGAAGCTTGTGGATTTATTCATCAAGATTATTTTTCACAAAAAAATAACGTTGCTTGTGTCATGGAGGTGAGATTTAGGCATGGGTTGCATCATGACCATTGTTCCTTTTAAAGAGCACACTATTAACTTACACATAATCACACACAGAAGCAGCACAAACCTGAGGAGATTACACCATTTAATCACAGCCAAGCACTAATCCATTGATACCAATGTTAGTTCTTCGACGAACACTTAAAACAATGAATGAATGAATGAATAAGTTTATTGGCCGAGTATTCACATAAAAGGAATTTGCCTTGGTACTCCGCCCGAAAGTGACAACATGACATACAATGACAGTTAGGAATGACATAAAACATTAAACATTAATAATAAAGCATTATCAATGAAACATGTGAATTAAATATAATACCAGAGCAAAAGGAGGCTTCAGATGTTTGGTTATTGAGTAGAGCTACTACTCGTGGAAAATTGCTGTTTTTATGTCTGGCTGTGGCAGCTTTGACAGTCGGAGTCGCCTTCCAGAGGGAAGTGATTCAAAGAGTTTTTAGCCAGGGTAAGAGGGGTCAGAGATGATCTTACCCGCTCGCTTCCTGGCCCTTGCAGTGTACAGTTTGTCAATGGAGACAAGGTTGCAGCCAATAACCTTCTCAGCTGATCGGACGATTTGCTGCAGCCTCCGGGTGTCGTGCTTGGTGGCTGAGCCAAACCAGGCCATGATGGAGAAGGTGAGGACAGACTCTATGATGGCCGTAAAGAATTGTACCATCATTGCCTGTGGCAGATTGTGCTTCCTCTGCTGCCGCAGGAAGTACATTCTCTGTTGTGCATTTTTTACTGTGATTGCAGTTGATTATAATATTTAGTTTAGTTTAGTTTATGGTCAAGTGTACTGAGGTACAATGAAAAGCTTTTGTTGTGTAGTAACCAGTCAGTGGAACGACAACACATGATTACAATCGATCCATCCACAGTGTACAGATACATGATAAAGGATTAACGTGAATAAGGTTTAGTGCAAGTTAAAGTTCAGTAAAGTGGGATTGATAGTCCAAGGGCCTCCAATGCAATGGGTAATAGCTCAGGACTGCTCTCTTTTGTTATCTGCGCCTTTATGTGATGTCTTAACATTCTGAACTCTTTCAAAATACTCGACATAATGGATTACTTTTGAATTGCAAGAGCATTTTATATCGGTAAAAATAACCTTGCCCAATGTCAACAGGTTTATTCATTTTGCAGCTGTGTCACTGTAAGAAAAGCATCATTCTGTCACCCGATATTTTCCAGAAATGAAAGAGCGATGTCTGATTATTATTTTTTTTGTTGCTCTCCAGTTTCAAATGTGAGGGTTGAGCATAATAACCTGACAGCTACTTGCTCTCTGAACAGAATATGTTGGAAAGACTCAGCAGGTCAAGCAACGTAGGTGGAAAGAGAAACAGAGTTCATGTTTCAGGTCAAAGGCCCTCTGTTGGAACTGAGACTTTCCAGCATTCTCTCTCCATATATTTCAGATTTTCATCAGTTATTTTTGATGTTCAGCAACTTGCTCCTCTTTTAAAAATGATCATGGGCTTTTGAGTTGCAATAGCATTTGCAGTCTGAAGAAGGGTCTTGACCCGAAACGTTGCCTATTTCCTTCGCTCCATAGATGCTGCCTCACCCGCTGAGTTTCTCCAGCATTTTTGTCTACCATGGGCTTTTGAGCGCTGATTCGAAGCACTTTGATAGCACATGGAATATGGTTTCACTTCTCATCCAAATGGCAAATGGATGTTTAAAGTTCAGTGAAATGTAATTGTTTATAGTGAATATAAAAGTTTAAATAAGATTAAGGTGATGCTGAATTACAATGCAGAGATCTATGTTGGAAAGTAGGTTGAGGTGGCACAGTGGCTGGGTGGGTAGAGATGCTGTCTCACACGGCCAGAGACTTGGATTTGATCCTGACCTCAGGTGCTGTCTCCGTGTGGAGTTTGCGCATTTTCCCTATGAACATGTGGGTTTCCTCCAAGTGCCCCGGTTTCCTCCCACATTCCAAAGACGTGCAGGTCTGTAGGTTAATTGGCCACTGTAAATTTCCCTTAGTGAGCAGGGGGTGGATGCAAAAGTGGGATAACACAGAACTATTGCAAATAGGTAATCAATGGTTGGCATGGATTCGGTGGGCCGAAGGGCCTGTTTCCATGCTGTATCTCAAAATGAAACTAAAAGAATTATGGGACAGTTGAAGACCATAATCTGCAAGTTCTATGCCTTCTGGGAATAAAGTTTATAAATCCTGCATAACCATGTTTATTTCTAGTTTAAGTTTTAGTTTTAGAGATACAGCGTGGAAACTGGGCCTTTTGTCCACTGGGCCTTTATGTCTGTGCTAACCAGCGATCAAACATGCACTAGTTCTATCCTAAACATGAGCGACAATTTACAGAGGCCAATTAACCTACAAACCTGCATTGCTTTGGATTGTTGCGAGAAACCAGAGCACCCGGTGAAAACCCACGCAGTCAGGATCAAACCCGGGTTTCTGGCGCTGTAAAACAGCAACTCTACCGCTGCACCACTGTGCCGCCCCTGTGTGTAGGAGGTGTCTCTAGCTATTCGTATTCAAGTTCTGAGCTTGTGCAGCCACTGTCACTGGGAATTTCCCAGAGCACTTGTTCCAGGAGAAGATCCCCCTGCAGTGGAATAGTAAGAAAGTGGCAAACCAGCAGAGCAGCAAGAAATGAGCAATGCTGGAATTATCGCAGGCTATGGAACAAATTTCAAAGCTAATAACCCCTACACAGTCTTGACTATTTGTAATTATATCCGCAAAGGCTGCACGGCAACATAAGGAAGTACTGTGATGATTATTGATGGATCTTTCTGCTTGTCATTGGTCTCTTTTTTTCCTAAATATCTTCTGTCTTTCCACTTCCTTCACCTCCCACCCTCCTCGCGCTCAAAACATCGAACATTCAGCAGAGGCATAATGGCACAGCGGTTGCTGCCTCACAGCGCCAGAGACTCAGGCTTGATCCTGATTACGGGTGCTGTCTGTACGGAGTTTGTACGTTCTCCCTGTGACCGCGTGGGTTTTCATCGGGAGCTCTGATTTCTTCCTACATTCCAAAGACATGCAGGTTTGTAGGTTAACTGGCTTCTGTTAATTGTCCCTAGTGCGTAGGATAGAACTAGTGTATGGGTGATCGCTGGTCAGCGCAGACTTGGTGGGCTGAAGGGCTTGTTTCCATGCTGTATCTCTGAAAAAGAATCTTGCTGACATCCTTTCCTGTACACCGGAGAGGTTATACTCCATGCAGGACTGGATGGATAAAGAATGCTGCCCTTAAAATGGACAATGGATCCATTCTCACAGGAGGTTTGATTCACATGCACTAGTTCTATCCTAAACATGAGTGACACCGGGTGCTCTGGTTTCTCGCAACAATCCAAAGCAATGCAGGTTTGTAGGTTAATTGGCCTGTAAATTGTCACTCATTGACGGAGAAAGTGGAAATAATTTAGCATCTGCCACATTTCAGGAAGATTATGGAGGATATTCAATTATCCTAATCAATGTAAAAATTGTGAAGGATAAATGGGATGAGACTTATCTAACAGCTGTTGTATAAGGTATTCTTGATCCATACCAAGTTTGATCCATACAGTAATACCAAAAACAATTCAGGTAGCACCAATGGAGAGGGAATCAGAAACAAATTTCAGGCCAATCAGTCTTCATTTGGGGAAAAAAACCCAATGCAGGATTTTGTCCTGAAGAATGGAGTCGGGTATAAGGCATAGTAACATTAAGTGATAGTTTTCAGGGTCGGTGCATTTTCTAACAATAGATACTGTGATAAGACTGAGTATTTCATCCAGGTTAGGACAATTTGCTTCATGTTCGCACATTTATCCTCTTCTTGATCAATGTATGGTGTTCCATCCTCAAATAGAAAAACAGTACATTTGAGATTCTTATGCTCACAGCATTGGTTGGGTTGTGGAATGAAAACAAACTATAGGTGTTCTGGTGTAAGGTACACAAAATTGCTGGGGAAGCTCAGCGGGTGCAGCAGCATCTATGGAGCGAAGGAAATAGGCGACGTTTCGGGCCGAAACGCTTCTTCAGACTGATGGGGGGTGGGGGGGGGGAGAAAGAAGGAAAAGGGGAGGAGGAAGAGGAGCCCGAGGGCGGGCGGATGAGAGTGTGGGAGGAGACAGCTAGAGGGTTAAGGAAGGGGAGGAGACAGCAAGGGCTAGCAAAATTGGGAGAATTCAATGTTAATGCCATACGGACGCAAGGTCCCCAGACGGAATATGAGGTGCTGTTCCTCCAATTTCCGCTGTTGCTCACTCTGGCAATGGAGGAGACCCAGGACAGAGAGGTCGGATTGCGAATGGGAGGGGGAGTTGAAGTGCTGAGCCACCGGGAGTTCAGGTAGGTTATTGCGGACTGAGCGTAGGTGTTCGGCGAAACGATCGCCCAACCTACGTTTGGTCTCCCCGATGTAAATCAGCTGACATCTAGAGCAGCGGATGCAGTAGATGAGGTTGGAGGAGATACAGGTGAACCTTTGTCGCACCTGGAACGACTGCTTGGGTCCTTGAATGGAGTCGAGGGGGGAGGTGAAGGGACAGGTGTTGCATTTCTTGCGGTTGCAACGGAAAGTGCCCGGGGAGGGGGTGGTGCGGGAGGGAAGGGAAGAATTGACGAGGGAGTTGCGGAGGGAGCGGTCTTTGCGGAAGGCAGACATGGGGGGAGATGGGAAGATGTGGCGAGTGGTTGGGTCACGTTGGAGGTGGCGGAAATGGCGGAGGATTATGTGTTGTATTTGCCGGCTGGTGGGGTGAAAGGTGAGGACCAGAGGGACTCTGCCCTTGTTGCGAGTGCGGGGATGGGGAGAGAGAGCAGTGTTACGGGGTATGGATGAGACCCTGGTGTGAGCCTCATCTATGGTGGCGGAGGGGAATCCCCGTTCCCTGAAGAACGAGGACATTTCCGATGCCCTGGTATGGAATGTCTCATCCTGGGAACAGATGCGGCGTAGGCGGAGGAATTGGGAGTAGGGGATGGAGTCTTTACAGGGGGCAGGGTGGGAAGACGTGTAGTCCAGATAGCCATGTGAGTCAGTGGGTTTGTAATGTATGTCGGTCAGGAGTCTGTCCCCTGCGATGGAGCTGGTGAGGTCAAGGAATGGTAGGGAAGTGTCGGATATCGTCCAGGTGTATTGGAGTGCCGGATGGAAGTAGGTGGTGAAGTGGATGAAGTCAGTCAGTTGTGTGTAGGTGCAGGAGGTGGCCCCAAAGCAGTCGTCAATGTAACGGAGGTAGAGGTCGGGGATGGGGCCCTGGTACGTCTCGAACAAGGGTTGTTCAACGTACCCGACAAAGAGGCAGGCGTAGCTGGGGCCCATGCGTGTGCCCATAGCTACTGTTTGTGTTTGGAGGAAATGGGAGGAGTCAAATGTAAAGTTGTTGAGGGTGAGGACCAACTCCGCTAAGCGGAGGAGATGTAAAGTTGTTGAAGGTGAGGACCAACTCCGCTAAGTGTTCTGGTGTAGTTTGGATTTGAGTCGTTTTCTTAATTTTATTTGCAAGCAGGTGTTTTATCAGTAAATTTAAACTTTCCAGGTTTAAAATGGTGAAGGAAGGACAAATACATATTATGCTTGATAGTGAGAAAGGATATCATTCAGTTTTAAAGACATTTAGAGTATTGTGTTCAGTTCTAGTCACCATGTTACAGGAAAGATGTTGTCAAGTTGGAAAGAGTATGGAGTAGATTTACGAGGATGTTGCCAGGACTCAAGAGTCTGAGCTATTTGGAGAGGTTAAGCAGGCTGGGACTTCAATTCTTGAAGCGCAGGAGGATGAGGGGTGATCTTATAGAGGTGTATAAAATCATGAGCGGAATAGATCGGGTAGACGCACCAAGTCACTTGCACTGAGTAAGGGAATCAAGAACCAGAGGGCATAGGTTTTAGGAAAAGGGGGAAAGATTTAATAGGAGTCTGATGGGCAGATTTTTCACTCAAAGGGTGGTGGGTTTATGGAATGAGCTGCCAGAGGAGATAGTTGATGTAGGGACTTTTGCAACATTTAAGATACAATTAGACAGGTGCATGGATAGGAGAGCTTTAGAGGGATATGGGCAGATGGGATGAGTGAAGATGGTGCATGTTGGTTGGTGTTGGCAAGTTGGGCCGAAGGACCTCTTTCCATGTTGTATGACTCGATTACTCTATGAATATGGATTGGAATCAGAACCGTGATTGAACATTGGAACACTGCAGAAGGGGTTCAGTCACGGAATAAATGTATGGTCAAACGTGGAAAAACCGGACATCCTAACACAAACCTGCATGAATAGCTTAACTTACATAAGTTTAAAGAAAAAGGTCTTATGGCAACTTCAGTTCATTAGATGATTGGTAGTTTTCATCTTTCAAAAATAAAAATGAAACTTGGGAAGGTATGTGTTTTAGGTTCTCAAGTGTGTCAAGATTGAAATTGTGGAGGTTCTGCGACTATATTCTGATCCTTCTTGGGTATGGAGTGATGGAACCAGGCAAACATCTACTTTAAAAAACAAAGGTGAAAATGATAAACTCAACAGCCAGCAGGACCATCAGCCAAACATTCATGATTGGGAAAGTCTCAGAGATAATAATTCTGCACATAATTAATCACCGATTGGAAATAATATGTGCCAACAAATGAAACAAAGCATGCATTTGTTCAAGGCAAATTTGATTTAACTTGGCACTCTTCTCCGAAAATGTTTTAAAATTGAGACACAAGTAATTGCAGATACTAGAATCTTGAGTAAAACACAAAGTACTGGAGTAACTCAGCAGAGCAGGCAGCATCTCTGGAGGACACAGATAAGGGTCTGAAGAAGGGTTCCAATCCAAAACTTCGCCTATTCATGTTCTCCAGAGAAACAGCCTGACCCGCTGAGTTAATCCAGCATTTTGTGTATTAATTTTTCAAAGAGAGAGTTCATACAGTTGATGTTGCATTTATGGACTTTCAAAAGTATTTGCCATGTATCACTTTCATAGTGAAATTCTGGCTCGAATTCAAAATTAGCAAAGCCGCAGAAAATAGGTTAGGGTTGAACGATAATTTCTTAGGCTGGAGGGGACTATCTCGATGTTCTTCAAGCATATCTGTTCGAACCAATGTGTATCTGATCTGTATTGATGATCTAAAATTGAAGCTAGAGGGCACACTTTGAAAATGTTCAATTGATAGAGCACTGAAATAGTAAAAATAGAGAAATCTATAATATCTAGCGTTAGATCAACATGACCAGACGAGTGAAATGCAGGTTAGTGTGGAGAATCATAGATGTTTGTAGGAAAAACCAGAGAGAAGTGAAATGTAGCCACAGCTGCTGGAATCTTGAGCTTAGAACAAAGTGCTGGAGGAACGCAGTGATTTAGGCAGCATCTGAGGATGGAAAAGGACAGACTGTGTCTTGGGTCAAAACACTCCCTCAGACTTCAGAAGTGAAATGCATGATAAGATCACCCTGCATGTTATAGTATCAAAAGTGTGCAAGAACATAGACAGCTAGAAGTGTACCTACACAATATTAAACATAGCAGGATTGTTGAGATAGGTTTTATAAAAAGCTTACGGAGCCTTTAGCTTTATTCAAATAGTTCAAAAAGCAACAGAGAGAGTGATGCTCAAAGGTGCATGTAGTTTAATTATGGGCCAATCATTTTTGGATGGGTGTCAACACTTAGAAATGGATGCAGAGGAGTTTAATGGGAATGATGCAAGGGTTGAGAAACTTTTGTAGATTAAGACGATTTGGAAAACTATTCAAAATCAGGAATGATTTTGAGGGAATAACTAAGGGAAAACTAGTTCTATTGAAATAAAGGTCAGTCACTGCAGGACACGGGTTTAAAGTGATTGGTAAAATAACCTGTAGACCATTGATAAAACAATTTTGCACTATTTCACAGCCCCAGTGGTGACATTCAAAAGATAGATGGACAAATCCTGAAGGGCAAATGCTTACAGGACAATGGGGAATGTGCACCAGAGTGGGATTAATTGGATAACGTATTTCAGTGTTAAATCATACTGTGGTTTAAATGGGCATTAGGAGTTTAGAACAGAACCAGCAAAATCAGCATAAACTGTACACTAGGGATGCAATTTTATTAAGCAGGCTGAAAAATGCATTGGTATCATTGGAGATAATCAGTAAGATGGAACAAATATATTCTCAATACCATTTTGGATATTATTGCTAGTTTAGATGTAACTGTTTAAAATTGCAGCTTTAATATTGCAAAGACTGAGATTCCAACCTTACTTGAAGCTGGAGGGATGAGGAAACATGCTGATATGGGATATCTTTGACTCAGACCCACCATAATGATCTCTTAATTATTTTTATCAGCTGCATTATAAGCCATCATTCTAAATACTATCAAAGATTTAGTATCAAAAATTATGCCTCCGTTGACGAGGTACATTTTTCATACTTGTCATCACTGCTCAATTTTCATTACAGTAATTATACTGAATAGTTAAGTTATTGAACTCTGATTGTTGCCAAGTAACCATCGGATGTTGAGCAAAAAGGTCAAAATCTTTACAAGCTGCTCTTTTTTAACTGTAGGCATACTTTAATTTTAATCCTTCTATACTTGTTGGAGTTTAGCTTAATTTCTAGGGCTCCGCTGTTATTTCTCGGTTATTCTCTTTGCCACACCTTCAGATAAAATGGGTTTCCAGTTTTCTGATAGTTACTGAACTAAGTGCTGGCAATTAGTTGCTACCAGGTAAGCACATTCTGGATAACTGGAACCCTGGAAGCATATATCACTATTTCATTGCTTAACTCCAATAGGAACCAAATAGTGAAGCCAGATGGAGGCACATGGGCACAGCAGTAGTTGCTACCTTACAGCACAGACCCAGGTTCAATCCTGACTATGCGTGCAGTCTGTATGGAGTTTGTACATTCTCCCTGTGAATAATAAAGGGAATACAGATACAGGATAAAGGTGTTTGAAATGATAAACAGTCAAAAACGTTTTGAACAGAGTAAGGTGGTAATTATGTAGGAAGGAACTGCAGATGCTGGTTTAAATCAAAGATAGACACAGAATGCTGGAGTAACTCAGCGGGACAGGCAGCATCTCTGGAGAGAAGGAATGGGTGGCGTTTCGGGTCGAGACCCTTCTTCAAACCCAAAATGTCCCGCTGAGTTACTCCAGCATTTTGTGTGTAAGGTGCTAATTATGACAGTTCAGAATGAGAGGAGAGCAATATCAGAGAAAAAGAGAGCTGATGAGTCAGCAGAATGGATCTGAAAAATAGGCTGTGATTTCTGGTCAGTGTAACTTGGCAAAAGCACGAGTAGAGCTGGCAGAGTATTTAGAGTGTGAGCTTGAGGTGGATATGTTTGAATCAGGAGGGGAAATGTGGGAGAAACCTTGCCTCTGTTGACATAAAAGAAAGAATAAAGTTGACCCAATGAGTGTATGCTATTGTATAAATGAATGATACTTTATTATCACATGTGACATGTCACAATGAAATTGTCTGTTTTGCATACCATACACAGTTCCATCCTCTTTTTAACCTTGCTGGCTAAATGGAGGTGTCTCAAAAGACATGAAGATGGCCTCAGCAATCCAGATGAATGTTGTGGTGAACTGTTTTCTGACCAGTATCACCATGCTTCTCTCAGTCACGTGGGCATCCCAATTCAGATTTTGATACTGAGATTGGTAACAAGCCGGAGGGAAGAAATACATTAATGATCTCTCTCGGCTGAAAATCAGACATTAATCATGTTCAGTGCCCTCTTCAGAATGTCTTGTGGCCCTTTGATCATTAATACATAATACGTGCAGATGTTTGTCTTAATTATATTTTGCTCACAATTAAGCAAAGCTGGCTGGCAGATGGATTATCCAACCTTTAAAAAAAGATGCGCCAATTCTTCACTGTAAATTCCCGTGGATAACAGACAAAGTTTATTGTGATAGGTTCACAGAACATGAAAGTAATGGATCCCATCTGCCATCTCAAGTCTGGACAAACACTCAATTTAACATTGTTACATGCAAAATAATGAATGCTACTTTGGAAATGAAAAGAAAAATAATTTAGGTTATAGTTCAGCAAATTGGGGATGTTTTAAGATTCAGGAGAACAGTTAAATCATTAAAAGTTTAACTCTAATCTGTTCTCGGATTTGACCAAAATGTAGACCATAGAACAACAGTACAGGAACAGGTCCTTCAGTCCACAATGTCAAGACTAACTCTTATCTGCCTGCACATAATCCATATATCTCCATTCACCAAAATATGATTGTAATCTAAATGCAGTGGAGGTACATGAAATAAACCAACACTTTTTAAGTGCATGTAGTTGGATGATCAGCCATGATCATATTGAATGGCAGTGCAGGCTCGAAGGGCCGAATGGCCTACTCCTGCACCTATTTGCTATGTTTCTGTGTAGTATTATTAACACAATACCTGGAAACATTGTTTCTCAATGTTTTTGATATGTCACAAATTATTTTACAGCTGTTTTTATTTCTGTGTGCGTATGCATGCAAAGATCAAAGTCCTTCAACTCGCAGGAAGATATTCGAGAAATTGATCAGCTGCTTAGGGATGAACCCCTGCGTGAAGAACAATTAAAAAAAATTGAAGCTATGTAGCCATGCGCTGAGTTTAAATGTGCCCTTCATTTTTCTCCCATTAATCCATGAGAATGGCAGTCAAAACTGACAGAGCTGGGAGAGTGCCTGGAAGGAACGTCAAAAACCGGCAATGTGAAACAGTTGAATTAACATCAGTGGATACAGTCATTAACCCCCAAGGCCTCAATGGAAGTGTAATTTCAAATGAGTATGTAAATTTTGTTATTTTAAGATAAACAACCAAAGGCAATTCATCCAGTAACGTGGCCAGCTTTCTGCATTGAAATAACATAAAGAAGACATTAAAAACATCTTACTTCTTTTGAAAACAATTTTTCGACTGTGAAGAGATTTAGGGAAAAAAAACAAATTACAAGTTAACAAATAATAAAGAGATAACAAACTGAAGAATTCCCGACCCAATTCCTTCTCTCCAGAGATGCTGCCTGTCCCGCAGAGTTACTCCAGCACTTTATGTCTATCTTCAGTTTAAACCAGCATCTGCAGTTCCTTGCTACAAATAACAAAGTCTGCTTGATTCAGTTTGGTTTAGTATAGTTTAGTTTAGGTTTACTGCACGGCAACAGGCCCTTCGGCCCACCAAGTCCACGCGGACCAGCGATCCCCGCACATTAACACTATCCTACACACTAAGGACAATTTACCATTTTATCGAGCCAATTAACCCTCAACCCTGTACATCTTTGGAGTGTGGCAGGAAACCGGAGCACCCGGGGAAAACCCACGCAGGTCAGGGGGAGAACTTTCAAACTGAGAACGAGAAACAAACTTCCGCAAAAAGGTTGAGAGAAGGGCTCCAGATGCTGGAATATTGCACAAAAAAACAAATTGCTGTACGAAGTCAGCAGGCCAGGCACCATCTGTGGAGGGAAATCGACAGATGACGTTTCAGGTCGGGACTTTTTTTTCAGACTGATGGAGTAGAGGGGAGAAAGCTGGTAGAGAGGTGTGAGAGACCCAAACTGTCCTTCCACATGAGACAGCGGTAGATTTTCCATATTACAGCGCCAGAGATCCAGGTTCGATCCTGACCTCAGGTGCGACGTGCACGTTTTTGCTCGTTTTCCTTGTGACTGTATGGGTTTTCTCCGGGTGCTCCGGTTTCCTCCCACATTCCAAAGACGTGCAGGTTTGTAGGTTAATTGGCTTCGGTAAATTGCCCCTAGTGTGTAGGACAGAACGAATCTGCAGGTGACATTCGGCGTTGACTCAGTGGGCCGAAAGGCCTGTTTCCACGCTGCATCTCTAAACTAAACTAAACCTCTATTGCATTCAGTGCTCTTGATGTGTTGTTGAGAGGACAAGGGATTTGGGCACACAGGAGATTGCAGATGGTGGAATCTGGAGCAAAAAAGCAAACTGCCAGAGGAGCTCAGTGGATGAAGGAGCATCGGTAGAGCAAAGACATTGTTGACTCTTCACACTTTGGGTCTTGGTAGCCATTTCTGGATGTTGAAAGAATGGATTCCATTGAAAGAGAGTAACATTGACTCAAAAGGAAACATATGAATGACGGTGTGAACAACATCCTAAATTGAAGCCAAAAGAGTATTTCAGAGGGGTTGTAAGACTGAGGGAGACTACTTAGAGAATGTCACTATAGTGAATGGGTTTATTGACTTAGTTGAGAATCTTAGTGTTCAGTGTTTCTGAACCTGGAGCCCTTGCAAATAAAAGTGTCATTGAATGAATGGGACATTGTATGAATTTGGAAAGGACAGCAGAATTCCACATGACCTAATTCCCCCATGGAGAGTAAACAAGGATAGCGAGCCAGTAGTGCATTGCAGTAATCTGGTGGTAACAAAGGCAAAGACATAATGTTACAAACATGAAAATAAGCATCAACATGATGATCAAAACTCAGTTCAGGTCCAATATAATGCTAGGTTTGTCACTGGTCTGTGTTGGATTTAAATGGTTGCCAGTGAGCGGAATGGCGTGTTCCATACTAATATTTAAATGGAGAATGTCAGATGAAAACCTTCCAGTATTGGTTTAAAACAAAATCAAATGAGGAATACATTTATACCTAAATTCTCCTTTTTAGTCTGAAGCTTGTACCTGATATTGCCTTGAAAAGTGAGATGAGTTTATCTTGTAGAAGCAAGGAATAATACACTGAACCTACACGAGATTAAGCGCAGGCTCGACGATCGTTTCTCTGAACACCTCCGCTCAGTCCGCCTTAACCTACCTGATCTCCCGGTTACTCAGCACTTTAACACCCCATCCCATTCCCAATCTGACCTTTCTATCCTGAGCCTCCTCCATTGTCAGAGTGAGGCGCAGTGCAAA
This sequence comes from Amblyraja radiata, assembly GCF_010909765.2. Classification (NCBI taxonomy): domain Eukaryota; kingdom Metazoa; phylum Chordata; class Chondrichthyes; order Rajiformes; family Rajidae; genus Amblyraja; species Amblyraja radiata. The sequence goes on along the minus strand of NC_045969.1, from coordinate 38,906,586 downwards.
TTGGAGGAACGGCACCTCATATTTCGCTTGGGTAGCTTACACCCTAGCGGTATGAACATTGACTTCTCTAATTTAAAATCGCCCTTGCTTTCCCTCTCCATCCCCTCCCCCTTCCCAGTTTAGTTTAGAGATACAGCGCAGAAACAGGCCCTTCGGCCCACCGGGTCCGCACCGACAAGCGATCCCCGCATATTAACACTACCCTACACCCACTAGGGACAATTTTTACATTTACTGGCCCAAGCCAATTTACCTACATACCTGTACGTGGGAGGAAATGGAAAATTTTGGAGAAAACCCACGCAGGTCATGGGAAGAATGAACAAGCTCCGTACAGACAAGCACCCATAGTCGGGATCGAACCCGGGTCTCTGGCGCTGCATTCGCTGTGAGGCAGCAACTCTACCGCTCCGTCACCATTCTCCCACCAGTCTTACTGACTCCGACTACATTCTATCTTTGTCCTGCCTACTGCTCTGACATCAGGTCTCGACCCAAAACGTCACGCATTCCTTCTCTCCAGAGATGCTGCCTGTCCGGCTGAGTTACTCCAGCATTTTGTGTCTACCTTCGATTTAAACAGCATCTGCAGTTCTTTCCTACACAGTAATACACTGAAGATAGACACAAAAAGCTGGAGTCTCAGCGGGTCAGACAGCATCTCTGGAGAAAAGGAATAGGTGACATTTTGTGTAGAGACCCTTCTTCAAGGATAACTTGGAATTATTTATGCAAATAAGTAAACAAATCAGATTACTTCCTCCTGGAAACAATGATTAGAGCAGAGTTGACCTAGAACTAGAGCTGAAACTAAATGGTGTGTATTGGTTGGCAGAGATAGCTGGAAGGATTGCATTATTGATGAAGAGTGATAAATCAATAGAACAGCTCGATTCTTTTTTTCTTCAATTCATTTTCAGGGAGTTAATATTGAAAGCAAGGCTAATATTTATTATCCATTCGTAATTGCTCTTGAGAAGGTAGTAGTGAGCCACTGGTTTGAGGCACTGCTGTCCTTGTGGCCAACTGCATAATTGGAAGTGAGTCCCAATGCTTACGTCTGGTGGTGATGAAGGAATGGGATAGAATGACATATAACTTGAATGGACTTTGCACCTGATCTAGGCCCATATTCCTGCTACCCTTGCCCTCAACGGCAGAGGTTCGGGTTGGTTCAAAGCTGTTAAAGATGCTATGGCAAGTTGCTTCAGAGCCACTTGTAGACTTTACACACTGAAGCCTAGGTGTGCTGGATTGTGAAGGAAGAAAATATTAAAAGAGGTGTGACAATTTTTCGTCCACCTTCAATTTTCCAGCATCTGCAGTTCCTTCTTAAACATATTAAAAGAGGCGTGTTGTGTTTCAGTCTAGTTAATGTGTTTTAGATGATGTTGAGTGCATTGAATATTATTGGTATAGCCCTTATTCAGACAGATTGAGAATAAGATTGAGGAGAGAGAGAGGGTGAGAGTGAGAGTGAGGGGGAGAGAGAGGGGGTGCTGAGAGGGGGGTGAGGTGGGGAGCAGGGAGGGGGAGGGGGAGGGAGGGGGGAGGGAAGAGGGTAGGGGGTGTGGAGGGGAGGGGGTTTAGGGGAGGGGATGGAGGGGAGCAGGGAGGGAGGGTGGAGGGAAGGGGGTAGGGTGTGTGGAGGGGAGGGGGATTTAGGGGAGGGACGGTGGAGGAGGGGATGGAGTGGAGGAGGGGGAGAAAAAGAGGGGAGTAGAGAGAGAGGAGGAGAGAGGGAGAGGAGGAGAGAGGCACAGAGAGGAGAGGGGGAGAGGGGGAGGAGAGAGGGGAGAGGGAGAGAGAGAGGGAGGAGAGATGGGGGAGAGGAGTGGGAGGGAGAGGGGAAGTAGAGGGGGGGATGGGGGGAGAGAGGGGGGGAGGTGGAGAGAGAGGGGGGAGGTGGAGAGAGAGGGGGGGATGGGGAGAGAGAGGGGGAGGGGGGAGGGGGGGGAGAGAGAGAGTGCTGAGAGGGGGGTGAGGTGAGGGGAGGGGAGAGGTGGGGAGCAGGTAGGGTTGGAAGGAAGGTGGTAGGGGTGTGTGGAGGGGAGGGGGATTTAGGGGAGGGACGGTGGAGGAGGGGATAGAGGGGAGGAGGGGGAGAAAAAGACGGGGAGAGAGAGGAGAGATGGAGAGGGGGGAGACGGGAGGGGGCGAGAGAGGGAGGGGAGAGATAGAGAGAGGGGGACGAGGGGCGAGGAGGAGAGGGGGAGGGGGAGACGAGAGCGGGAGGAGAGATGGGGGGAGAGGAGTGGGGGAGAGGGGGAGAGGGGAAGTAGAGGGGGGGATGGGGGGGGAGAGAGGGGGGGGAGGGGGGGCGGAGCGAGAGAGAGTGCGAGAGAGGGGGGTGAGGTGAGGGGAGGGGAGATGGTGGGGAGAAGGGCGGGTGGAGGGAAGGGGGGTATGGGGTGTTGGGAGGGGAGGGGGGTGTAGGGGTGGGACGGTGGGGGAGGGGATGAGAGGGGAGGAGGGGGAGAAAAAGAGGGAGAGAGAGAGCGAGAGAGAGGAGGGGGAGGGGGGAGAGGAGAGGGGGAGAGAGGAGAGGGGGGGAGAGAGGAGAGGGGGGAGAGAGAGGAGAGGGGGAGAGAGGAGAGGGGGGGAGAGAGGAGAGGGGGGGAGAGAGGAGAGGGGGGGAGAGAGGAGGGGGGAGAGAGGAGAGGGGGGGAGAGAGGAGAGGGGGGGAGAGAGGAGAGGGGGGGAGAGAGGAGGGGGGAGAGATGAGGGGGGGGGAGAGGAGAGGGAGAGAGGAGACGGGGGAGGGGGGAGAGGGGGGGAGAGAGGGGGTGTGCTGAGAGGGGGGTGAGGTGAGGGGAGGGGGAGGAGAGGGGGGAGAGGAGGAGGAGGGGAGAGGAGAGGAGGAGGAGGGGGGGGGGAGAGGAGAGGAGGGGAGAGAGAGAGAGCCTTTTTATTTCATCCCAAACAACCATTTGCAGGCAGTGCTTTTTTTACTTTAACCATATTTTCATTTTCAAACCACATTAAGGGTACTTACTCATAGTTGTGTGGACATTTGTTCAGTTTTATTCACAGCTCAGAGAAACGTGACCCTCTGCCTTCCTCCAGCTTGCAGACTAATTGAGGCACACCACTTCCTGGTTTTATAGTCCATCCCCCCCTGCCGCCAGCAGGGGCAGCAGAGAGAATGGGGAATTTTGTAAAATCATTAATATCTCTGTCATATTTCATTGACGGGAAAAATCCTCGGCACACATACGGTGGAGGGGGGCTCTGAGCGAGGTGGCCAAAAATGACGGCCGTAGGTGGCGGCGTTCTCTCGGAAATCGCAGCACAGATCGCCAAAACCGGTCAAGAACAGAGTTTTAGTAATATAGAAGATTACAGAGCCGAGTGGGGACTATTGAGGAGAAAAGTAGGAACTTACACATGGATGTGAAGGGCAATGAATAGCTTGCAGCTATCTTTATCAGTTGCTTCCATATTTAAAGTTAAGTTTAAAGTTAGGAGATGGTTGTGACACGAGCTATGCTAAAATCAAAAGCATGGAGGTATTAGAGAACGTGGTGGAACTTAAGTCACCGTGATCAAATGGGACGCATCATCGGGTCTTGAGGGAATTAAGGGAGGAAATCTTTGGAACACTGGATTGGAAAATGTGTTGAGAAATGCGAGTTGAAAGGAAACACATTTTGTGTTTATTTATTCCATATCTCCAGTTTTGTGAATTCTGAGTGGGTGAGTCACCTGAACTGCCATACCGCAAGCGTCATCTGTAATTAAGACCCAAGGAACTGCAGATGCTAGCTTATATTAAAAAAAACACTAAGTGCGGGAGTAATTCAGTGGGTGGGGCTGCATCTCTGAAGGATAATGAATGGGTGACATTCCGGGTTAGGACACCTCTTCAGGGAAAAAGACGTAAACAAGTAGGGTGCATTGTATGGGACCCAGCTATTCACTACACCTAATCTATATGTTGATCATTTGGATGGAGAAGCAAAATAAAATATTTCTGCGATTGCTGATTACGAAAATCTGGGCGGGATTGTAAGGTGTGAAGAAACTTCAAGGTGATGTGGGCAGTGTTGGATTGTTAAATTATCTAATCAGTATTATTTAATTGGTGACAGATTGGGTAGTGTCGATATATAAAGAGGCCAATATGTCCTTGTATACTGAAATCAAACTGCAGTTGCAGCAAGCAATTAAAAAGACTAATGAAATGTAGCTTCCTTTACAGAGGCTTTCAAGTACATGCTGAGGTAATGTACTGTATGTAGATTCCATACCTAAGCATGGAAGTACTTGCCATTGAAGAATGTAGTGAGATTTCACCAGACTGCTTTCAAACTAAGGCACACAAAAATGCTGGAGAAACTCAGCGGGTGCAGCAGCATCTATGGAGCGAAGGAAATAGGTAACGTTTCGGGCCGAAACCCCTCTTCAGACTGATAGGGGGTGGCAGGGAGAAGGAAGGAAAAAAAAGGGAGGAGGAGCCCGAGGGCTGGGGGATGGGAGGAGACAGCTCGAGGGCTAAGGAAGGGGAGGAGACAGCAAGGGCTAACAAAATTGGAAGAATTCAATGTTCATGCCCTCCGGATGCAGGCTCCCCAAGTGGAATATGAGGTGCTGTTCCTCCAATTTATGGTGTTGCTCACTCTGGCAATGGAGGAGACTCAGGACAGAGAGGTCGGATTGGGAATAGGAAGGGGAGTTGAAGTGCTGAGCCACCGGGAGGTCAGGTAGGTTCTTGCGGACCGAGCGGAGGTGTTCGGCGAAATGATCGCCCAACCTCTGCTTAGTCTCACCGATGTAGATCAGCTGACATCTAGAGCAGCGGATGCAGTAGATGAGGTTGGAGGAGATACAGGTGAACCTCTGTCGCACCTGGAACGACTGCTTGGGTCCTTGAATGGAGTCTGAGGGGGGAGGTAAAGGGACAGGTGTTGCATTTCTTGTGGTTGCAACGGGAAGTGCCCGGGGAGGGGGTGGTACGGGAGGGAAGGGAAGAATTGACAAGGGAGATTCAATTGACAAGTGGTATTCAAACTAATACCAGGACTATTGTTTGCGGAGATCAACTCGGCATTTGTTAACTGTACTACAGATGAATGAGAGCAGATCTCATTGAAACCTCCAAAGTTCTGACAGGGCAAGATAAAGTTAATGTTACGAGGACGTTTATCTGTTGGGGCGCCTGATGCAGGGATCACAATCTTATGAGAAACACAAAACTGCAAAGGCTGGTTTACAAAATAAAACGCAAAGTGCTGGAGTAACTCAGTGGGTCAGGCAGTATCTCTTGAGGACATGGAGAGGTGACGATTTGGGTCAGGGTCCTTCTTTAGTATAAAGAAGGGTCTCAACCCAGAACGTTACCTATCCATTCACTCCACAGATGCTGCCTGACCCTCTGAGTTACTTCAGAAATTTGTGCTGTCTTTACCATCTCAGGATATAGGGTAAGACATTTAGAAATAAAATGAACGGTAATTTCTTTGGTATTGTGACGAAGAGTGGAGCAGTACAATCCCTGCCCATGTAATTTATGAAAACAAGTATTTGACAGCAAGCATGATGGCATGACTTACTATGCTGCCAAAACACTCAATGGAATAGCGTTTGTAGATGAATGAAGTAGGTTGGCAGATAGGTTGAGAAGAATGGGGAATAATAGTGTAACATGGTCAGAGTTCCAAAGAATGTCATTTGTTACTTTATTAAGCTTTGAACAGTACTGTACTGAGTTAAAAGGAAACCAGAGGGATTCAAGTGCATACTTACAAGAAAGATGTGGGGAACCGTGACCCTTTGGAAGATCTTGAGTAGAGAAGGGAAGTCAAAGGTAGAGGGTCCAATCACAAGGACAAAAGTGATGAATGGAAATTTAGATGCAAGGGATGATGAAATGAGAAAAACATCGGGAGAGAAATAAAAACAATGCCAAGTACAGGTGACACTTTGACCAGGGATAGAAGTTGGGAGGTCAACAGTTAATTTGAATAGATTTAAGATAACAGACGGTAGATCTAGCGGACAAATTGATGTGGGGTGAAACCAAAGTAGGAAATAAGTTCAAATCTGGAGAAAGGTTAAAGAGTTTATAGTTCTTCCTGTGACCGTTTGGGTCTTCACCAGGTGCTCCGGTTTCCTCCCACATTTTTAACTCCCAGCTTCTCACTGTACCTCAGTACACATGACAATAAACTAAACTGAACTAAACATTCCAAAGATGTGCAGGTTTGTAGGTTAATTAGCTTCTGTAAACTGCCCCCAGTGTGTAGGGTGAAACTCGTGCACAAGTGATCGCTGATTGGCGCGGACTCAGTGGGTCGAAGGGCCTGTTTCCGCGCTGTATCTCCCTATAAAAAATAAAACATTTTACAATTATACACAGTTGTTAGTGTCTCAAATTTTAACAACTAATTAAGAGTGCTTATGTTCATTATTTAAAATACTCTGAACGTTGCCTCTTGATTGGTTCTGTAAACATTGCTGTGCCTCCTCATGAACAACCCAGGGGGAACTTGATCTTCATTTGCAGATTTCTTGCTCCAGGAGTATCCTTCCTTCCTTATTCTCTTATTCTCTTTCAAGCGCTGTGGGGGGCTGCCTTTTTTCCCCTTCAGTACCTACCCACTGTGGCAGAACTAAGGAGAGGAACCTATTTGACCTGGGAATTGATCTGGCATCCCACGACCATGTGTAATCACACTCCTGTGGTTCATTTTTGGGCATTACTGCTCCCTGAACAACACACTTTTATCAGAGGGATAAAACAAGCAGAACATTCATTTCTGAGAACATAGCTCCCAGTACTTTGCAGATTTTATTTTGAAGTCTTTCATTTGAGTTAACTAATCCTCTAATATGCAGCGACTTATTTCAATTTTCTTGTGCTACACACAAATGTAAGTGGATTACTAGATGACTTTGATAAAACCAAGGCAGTTTTGCTCAACGTGTTAGTCTCAAATACTCTGCTCAGTCCTTTTCTAAATAGGCGGCACAGTGGTGCAGCGGTAGAGTTACTGCCTCATTGCGCCAGAGACCCAGGTTTGATCCTGACTACGGGTGCTGTCTGTACGGAGTTTGTATGTTCTCCCTGTGACCAAGTGGGTTTTCTTTGGGTGCTCCAGTTTCTTCCCATACTCCAAAGACGTTCAGATTTATAGGATTAATTGGCTTCTGTATATTGTAAAATGTCCCCAGTGTTTATGATAGTGCTCGAGTTCGGGGTGATTGCTGGCCGGCGCGGACTCAGTGGGTCCATGTATCTGTATCTCTAAGGTCTAAAGTAAAGAAAAGCATCAGTGCCAATCAAGGACTAAAATAGTTATTTAGGATTGTATTTCTGATGAGTTTAATGCTGTAAATCAATGGAAGATGCCCACTGGAAGATGGCTTAAATAAACTGTGAAGGAAGGATATTACCCATATGTAGATGTTAGAAACACTCATAACTTAGAGAGAACAGGCTCGAGAATTATGAATTGAAAGAGTGAACAGATTACATGGCCATGGGGTAGTGAGGTAGTAACACTGTTCCACTCCAAGCAGCTGAGATGTTGCGTAATCCCTCTCATGATGCATTTAAAGCTTATCCATGGTGCAAAGCCCTGCTCAAGAGCAGAAATGCACAACATAATCCCAACCATTAACCAGCTTCTACAAAGAAGCATGCACAGACTGGGGAAGAATCACAGGGAAACTTAGGCAAACTAACTGGACATATAGAAGGGTTACAATATGGAAGAAGACCACTCAGCCTATCAAATCTGTACTGTACATGTGGAACATCCCCAGCTTCTCCAATTTATCCCTGTACCTGAAGTCTTGTCCTTGTAATAATTGTTGTACATCCATACTTCTCCATCTCCATCAACTTTGTATCTTTTAGTTTTAGCTTTAGAAATATAGCATGGAAACAGGCCCTTCAACCCACTGAGTCCGCGTTGACCAGCGATCCCTGCACACTGACACTATCCTACACATGAGAGACAAATTACTATTTATTTTACAGGTCAATTAACCTACAAACATGTACGTCTTTGGAGTACAAGAGGAAACCGGAGCACCCGGAGAAAACCTATGCGGTCATGGGGAGAATGTACAAACTCTGTACAGACACACACCCGTAGTCATAATCAAACCCGGTTCTCTGCCGCTGTAAGGCAGCAAATGTAATGCTTTGGCACCGTGCCACCCCTTTCTATTCTTAAGGGCGTGTCCCACTTAGGCGATTTTTCAGCAGCCTGCCGGCGACTGTCAAATTGCTGGCACTCGCCTGAAAAACCAGGAACGGCGACTGTCAGAGTGGAACACACACACACACACACACACACACACACACACACACACACACACACACACACACACACACACACACACACACACACACACACACACACACACACACACACACACAGCAGGGGCCAGGGCAAGTGGGGGGAGCGCTGTCTGAAATTCACACAGTACAAAGCCAAGGTGATACAGACACACACCGCGATGAACAGGAAGGTTAAGACGGCTAGCACAGTGTACGGTAAGTCCTTTAAAAGTGAGGGAGGGGAGAAGGGGGGCGACCATACTGAGGGCGCAACTAGTTCCCAGAATGCGGGAACTCCTCGCGACCATGAAGGAGACTCGCCAAAGACCACCAACGAACATATGGCAACTATGTGGCGATCATGAGGTGATCATCCTGCACTCGCCTAAAAAGTCGCCTAAATGGGACAGGCCCTTAAGTGTGACAAAGTATCTATCCTCAGTGTGGTGCTAAGAACTATTTTTCAGTCGTGGCTGTAAATGAAAATTACAGCACAGCAACAGGCCCTTTCCCCCACTGTGTCTGCACCAGCCGTAATGCCTGTCTACCTATTCCCAGCTGTCAGCACATGGTCTGTATCCCTCTATTTGCCACCTGTTTGTGTTTGTCTCAATTATTTTCCTATTCATCTATCCGATGGTTTTTAAATCACTCTCAACCTCTCTTGCCACTTTCGATGAACCAGGCACATACATTCTCCGGCCTCTCTGTTCTTTAGAATTGTTCCATTTAATTTATATTGCTTTGTCTCATTCGTCCTGACAAAATGCAACATGTCACATTACTCATCTTTAGATTTTATCTGCTGTGCATCCATTCCACCAGGCTAACTGTATATCCATGAAATCTATTACTATTCTCTTCCAAAGTTCACCGTACTTGCAGGTTTAGTGTGATCTACAAATTTGGAAATTGTGCCCTGCACCTCCAAGTCCATGTTGTTAATAAGAAAAGGAGTGGTCCTTGTACTGACCCTTGAAGAGGCCTGTTGGTGAGGCCTCATTTGGAGTATCGTGTTCATTTTTGGTCACCTTGCTATAGGAAAGATACTGTTAAGTTGGAAAGAATGCAGAGCAGGTTTACCAGGATGGTGTCAGGAGCTATAGGAAGGTCTTGAGCAATAGGAAGTGGTTGGGCAGGCCTAAACTATTCGTTGCATCACAGGTGGATGAGGGGTGATCGCATAGAAGTGTGTAAGATCATGAAGGGAATAGATAGAGTAGATGCACAGTCTTTTATCCAGAGTAAAGGAATCAAGGACCAGAGGACATAGGTTTAGAATGAGAGGGGAAAGATTGAATAGGAATCTGAGAGACAACTTTTTCACACAGCGGGTGGTGGGTATATGGAATGAGCTGCCAGAACAGGTAGTTGAGACAGATACTATAACAGCATTTTAAAGACATTGGGACAGGTACATGGACAGGAATGGTTTAGAAGGGTATGGGCCAAACGTGGGCAGGTGGGATTTGTGCAGATAGGGCATCTTGGTCGGCATGAGCAAGTTGGGCCTAAAGACCTGTTTTCATGCTGTATGTCTCAAAACTCTTCATTATTGACAGAAAAGGCACAAAATAGTTGGTGAAATGTTTATTGTCTGCCCCACCATCCCAAGTATAAAGTGAAAAGTGTGCTATTTTTTGACAGAAAATCTATGGCTCAAATTAAGCACGGTGGAGATTTTTTGTGTTTCACGGTGTAGTAGAAGGACTGATATATTCTGAGCATTTCAGTGACTGAGTACGCCAAGTGTGTGGAGCGGTCAGATAAACACAAAATTAAACTGGCAGTGGTAAAATGCGTACAACAAAAGTATGTGGTTCTGAAACTTGTAATTAGGGCAAAAGGGGAAGTCAAGAGTGTTTTATTGTCATTTATCCTGAAATGGGACAGTGACATTTTACTTGCAGCAGCACAACAGATATGTAAACATAGTAGCCACAAAATGCTGGAGTAACTCAACAGGTTAGGCAATATCTCTGGAGAAAAGGAATAGGTGATGTCACCTATTTCTTTTCTCCAGAGATATTGCCTAACCTGTTGAGTTACTCCAGCATTTTGTGTCCATCTTTGGTATAAGCCAATCATCTGCAGTTCCTCCCTCCACATGTAAACATAGTACTCTGTAAACACAATAATAAACAACAGAGAGTTAACTAATGCAGGTTATGGGCCAGTTAATGTGTTCCACCTGAGAAAAACTCTTGTGAGTGAATATGAACCTTGGGCTGCAAATTGTTGCCTTTAAACAATGCTGGCACAAACACTGAAATGATTTTATCGTGATACTGTATAACCAGGCAATCTGTCGGGTGACAAAAATAATGAGTTGAACTCTTGTCCTTGGTCCACTGTAAAAGGAAGCAAGTGCCCTTGATGGTGATGTGAAGGATACATTTGTGCACGGATGAACCCGTAAACTAATTGAAAGTGAGGGATTATTGGAGAGAGCTCTGAACACAGGCGCCATTGTGTCAGCAACTCACTAGAAACATTTCGCCAAGTGATGTTAATATTTCACAAGTGGCCACAGATGAATTACTTGCGAGGGTTCTTCTAGGTCAGAATAAGAAGTAGCAGGCCAGAATATTAAACTTGTAGGTCAGGTGAAGGGAAAGCAGTTCTCTGCAGGTTTGATGTTAGGCCAAAGGAATGCAGCAGACCTGAGGTTAGCAATGCTAATCTCAACAGGATGCAGTATGTTCAGAGATATTTGAGCTGAATCAGAATGTAAGGTCGGTCAACAGGGAAGCTGCTTCCTTGTAAGACTCAGAGGTTAAGTGAGCACTTGAGAAGATTTGTAAAGCATTTGGCTGGAAGAAATGGACAGATAAATTCATCCATGCAAGGAAAGGGAAAACAGGAAACAACAAAAAAAACACAACATATCCAAA